>NC_084481.1:111855531-112158561 GCF_030035675.1 Rhineura floridana | reverse complement strand
CTTTTAGGTGGGTGCATCAATCGTTCCCCTCCCCACATCCACTCCCTCCTCCTCCCTTCTTTCATTTCCTGTGGGCTGATAAGCAACTTCTGGCTGCTCTCCCCTGTTCTGCAAGCCTTTTCTTATGTTGCTGCAAATGGTGCCTTATTTTTCTTTCCCCCCTAACTTGTGCACAAAAGCATAACACTGCTCAAACAAAGATTTGTATTTCAGCTGTATTGTACCGGTGAAAATAAAAATAATTGCACGTCCAGGTTTTTGTTGTTTTTAAAATGAAACTAACTGGTAGAACAAACTGAGCATGCTTGGTTGCCAGGAAACCAGAAGGAGTGGAAATGTTAAATTAGAGGGCGTGGCCATTAGGAAACTGTGTGACTGATCCTTCCCTTGTGAATAGAAAAGACTGTGTTTGCAGCTGGCATTGAGCCCTTACTGTGGATGGTGCAAATAGAAAGAGGTAAAAACAGTGTTTTTAGTATGAAGTAATGCTCCCATGTAGATAAGCCCAGTCTCCTGTTGAAGTTGTGGGAAGCTCAAATTTGGAATTGATGAGGGCATGTCCCTGAGGGGATAGAGCAGCCTTTCCCAACCTTTGGGTCCCCAGATGTTGCCAATGATCCCATCATTCCTGGCCACTGGCCATGCTGGCTAGGGTTGATGGGAGTTGTAATTCAGCAACATCTGAGCTCCAGGTGCTCTTGGATGAAACCGATTATCTGGATCCGTTTCAATCCGGTTTTAGGCCCGGTTTCGGCACTGAAACAGCCTTGGTCGCCCTGTATGATGACCTTTGTTGGGAGAGGGACAGGGGGAGTGTGACTTTGTTGATTCTCCTTGATCTCTCAGCTGCGTTTGATACCATCGACCATGGTATCCTTCTGGGGAGACTCGTGGAGTTGGGAGTTGGGGGTACTGCTTGGCAGTGGTTCCGCTCCTACTTCACGGATCGTCGCCAGAAGGTAGTGCTTGGGGAACATTACTCGACACCCTGGACCTCCATTGTGGAGTCCCTCAGGGGTCGGTTTTGTCCCCCATGCTTTTTAACATCTACATGAAGCCTCTGGGTGCGGTCATCAGGAGTTTTGGAGTGCGTTGTCATCAGTATGCTGATGACACGCAACTCTATTTCTCCTTTTCATCTTCTTCAGGTGAGTCTGTTGATGTGCTGAACCGTTGCCTGACCGCGATAATGGACTGGATGAGAGCTAATAAACTGAGACTCAATCCAGACAAGACTGAGACACTGTTGGTGAACGCCTTCCCCGCTCAGATGGTGGATGTGCATCCTGTTCTGGATGGGGTTACACTCCCCCTGAAAGAACAGGTCCGTAGTTTGGGGGTCCTTTTTGACCCTTCCTTGTCTCTTGAGGCTCAAGTGGCCTCAGTGGCACGGAATGCGTTTTACCATCTCTGTATGGTAGCCCAACTACACCCCTATCTGGATGACGACGACCTCGCCTCAGTTGTTCATGGTCTGGTAACTTCGAGATTGGATTACTGTAATGCGCTCTACATAGGGCTGCCCTTGAAGACAGTTCGGAAGCTTCAGCTAGTGCAGAATGCGGCAGCTAGACTATTGACGAGGACCAGTTGGTCTTCGCACATAACTCCTGTTCTGGCTCACCTGCACTGGCTACCTATTTGCTTCTGGGCGAGATTCAAGGTGCTGGTTATGACCTATAAAGCCTTACATGGCGTGGGACCGCAATACCTGGTGGAACGCCTCTCCCGCTATGAACCTACCCGTTCACTTCGTTCAGCATCTAAGGCCCTCCTCCGGATACCAACCCATCATGAAGCCCGGAGGGTGGTTACTAGATCTAGGGCCTTTTCTGTGGTGGCCCCCGAGTTGTGGAATAGCCTCCCTGAAGAGGTACGCCTGGCGCCTACATTATTATCTTTCCGGCGCCAGGTAAAGACCTTCTTATGCTCCCAGGCATTTTAATCATTTTATCTTTTTAATCTTGTAATACTAATCCTTTTATCATCTTATATTTTGTTTAATTGTATTTTGTTTTCATTGTGTCTTATATGTTTGTGATTTTATTATTATGATGTATGTATTTTATCCTATTCTGTTTACCGCCCTGAGATCTACTTGCTATGGGCGGTATATAAATGCAACAAAATAAATAAAATAAAATAAATCTGGGGACCCAAAGGTTGGGAAAGGCTGGAATAGAGAGAGGATCATAAAGCTGGCTAGGCTGTCTGTCTTTACTTATGCTCATATGCCTATCTCTCTTCTGCTGTAAACTGATACCTTTAAGCAAGCTAACTACTCCTTCCAAACTCTCTTTTCTTCTTCTCCGATCAGCCAAGGTACAGGAGACTTCTTGTCTTTGTCTGCCGCTCCTGTAGAATGGGGGCAATGTCCAAGCCTGGTCATTACACATCCAGCTTAGGCTGCAATCCAATACAATGCAATCCAATATATGTTTACTCAGAAGTAAGCTCCATTGGGTTCAATGGGACTTACTCCCAGGTAAGTGTGTTTTGGATTGCTGCCTTTGTTAATCAGAACTAGATTCCTATCAACTATGTATGTCTACAAATAAAGCAGCTCTTCTTATTTTCTACCACATCTGAAGTCTGTGATTTAAAACAAGGAACCAGCCTGCTCCTTTCAGGTAAATCATATGCACATGCTGCTTGATCCACTACTGATGCTGTACCACAGCCAATTTGCTCACAAATATTCAACATCTCCCAGCCTAGCCTACCTCACAGGATTGTTGTGACGATAAACTGGGAAGGGGAAAATTATATACACCACCTTGAGCTCCTTGGAAGAAAAACTGGATATAAATGAATAAGCAGACTGATGAATAAATAAAAGAGCCAGTGATGGGGACACCATCTAGAAAGAGGCAACACACACGCACACAACCAGCATCCTCATAGCGAGATACGAGTTTCAATTTCCGAGCAACCTCAGTAAGCGCTGTCATTGTTGGGAAACCGCAGCCTCAGACACTGCTGACCTGCAGGGCATAAGTGTGTAGAGTTAGAAGCAGGGCCATGCTTTTGGTCTTTCCTTGGACATTGCATCTTTTTGTGACCTCCTGCTTGCAAGTAGGAGGTCCCAATTGTGCAGAGCCCCTACGTGTGAAGAAGTAATGTATTAAACCCTTTTCTTGCAAAACCACATGCAATGTGTAGTTGTTGAAGGAAGATGTCCATTGGGGGTGGGGCTAAAATTATGGCCCCGTTCCTCCTCAGTCTGTGCTCTTATGCTTTACATGTGATTTATTTATTTATTTATTTATTTATTTAATTTATATCCCACCCTTCCTCCCAGCAGGAGCCCAGCCTTTGTGAGTAAGGCTACAGACTTGTTAGGAAAAGCAACACTTGGTGAAATGACCTTGTGGGCAAAAGAGCACGAGTGGTCACCTGCAACATTGCACCAATCATCAGGAATGATTGGGCCTCTGTCTGTTCACATCCTTCAATTTAGTTCCATGCAGAAATCTGGCTGAATGGTATATTCATTCTAAGTGGTAGTTTTTGGTGTAATAAATCACACTGAAGTTGATTTTCTACTATTAATTTAATGCACGAAAAGTGACAAAGTGATTTTTCTATTCCTCATGAAATGTTTAAACACAGAAAAGCAAAACAAGGCTTAAGCGAAGCCAAAGATGTAAGAATTTTCATAAAGAATCTTTTCAACAACCTATGAGGAAGACACCAAACATCAACCTATACTAAATCAATTTCAGGGCAGAGATTGGACTCAGAAGAATGTCATCTACTTAAATTCTCCATTACTCCAGGTGAAAGGCTGGCTGTAAACAACCTCCTTATTGCTGGTGTGTCTTGTTTTACTGAAGGCCACCAGTGCCAGAATGATGAGAAACATCACCAGTGCTGCAATGTACCACCCTCATTTGCTTCATGGTCTACACAACAACAGGTTCCAACTTCTGGGCAAACAGTATACTGTTCTCAGCCGCACAGTATTAATTACATGACCTCTGTATCCTGTCTCTCCTTCAAGGCACTACCCTTCAAGGCATTGTATCCTGTGAGGTACATTAAGCTGAAGAGAGTACTGGCCCAAAGACATCCAGGGAAGGGCAAGCTCAGTGGAAGAGCATCTGTTTTACATGCACAAGGTTCCAGGTTCAATCCCCGGCATCTCCAGGTAGGGCTAGAACTCTTCCCTCCCTGAAACCCAGTCAGTGTAGACAATACTGATCTAGATAGCCCAATAGTCTGACTCAGTAGAAGGCAGCTTCCTATGTTCATGATTGAGTGGGGATTTGAACATGGATCTCCCTCGTCTAAGGGCTCATCCACACGACTGTAAAATGTGTGACATGATCGCTTTGTGTTTTCATTATTTTTCGGTCGTCCATATGATGCCGCGCACTTTTGCACATTTTTGCATGGTTAAATCCACTCCTGCAATACCACAAATCATGCGATTTGCTTTTTTAAACCAGGAATCATCCGCTGTACCTTCAGGTGCTCGGATGCAATACCACGGACTTTACAGCTGTGGGTGTTTGATGGGCGGTTCTTGGGCGGTTCCCCATATCCCTTCCCTCATTCTCAGCCAATCACGTATTTCCACTGTTGCGCATGTGCGTGAATGTCTGGGGAAAGCCCAGGAAAAAGGAACCTATCAGAGCAATGGTGTGGTGTTGCCCCCCCCTGCAACTTCTACTGTGCAGATGCAAAAAAGCACATTTGTGCAGAAACAGCAACAGTGGTTAATTTTTAGCCAGCCTACAAACTGGGCAGCCGCTCAGGGTGAGATCTGCAATTGTGGTTGTTTGGAAACTTTTTCAAGGGAGAAAATATTTATCTTTGCCTAACCTCCACCTCCCACCCCTCACCCCCCCCCACGCATCAAATGCCCTTCTTGAATGTATTGGTCTTTGCTTCCAGGCATCCAGAGTCGAGGGGGGGGGAGAAGAGAAATAGAGGCTTTCCTCTTGGATTACAGACACTCAGGCACCGTTAGTCAATTTCGCTTTCCTTCCTGCAAGGCTACTCTCTTTGAGTCTTGTCAATTTCAACCACAGCCTGCAGGTTCTCTGCAGCCCAGCTGAGCTGAAAAGCATACAGTCGCTTTTGCGAAATATGGCAAATACAAGCAAAAAACCCACAGGAATTATTGGCATATAAGTGGTTTGCTAGAGTGTCTCAGCCACCCACAACCATAGAGACTGGTGGTCTACCTTCCTAGACATGATACATTGTTACTTGCTGTTCTGCAGAAATAAGTGGAATTGCTATGATGTGTATCTCCAGAAACGTTAACATGCATAAAGGTAGAAAAGCATACAGTCGTTTTTGCGAAATATCACAAATACAAACAAACAAAAATACAGGAATTATAGGCATATAAGTGGTTTGCATGTTTCTTTTATCAGGGAACACAGCAAAGCCTGTGCTGGTCGCTTCAGTGCAGATTGACACAGCAGCACGCGGGGCTGTTTGCCCGCATTCCCTGCCCGAGCCAAGAGCGGCCACCCATGGCGGGGGCTGTTTGCTTCCCTCAGGGTCAGCATTCCTGCCACCGAGCCACATAACGGTCCAGGGCTGACTCTGCAGTGAATGAGCCCAAGGGTTACAGGGGGATTTGCCCGACGATTACAAGCGCTGATCCCTTGCACTGCCCACAATCCCCCTGGATGGTCAGGGGCACCTGGAGACACACACCCTGGCCGGCGCTGCTCCAGAGTGGTGAGCGACAAGGAACTCCGTTACAGCCACTACTACCAAACCATCAGGAAATTCAAACTTTTACGCTCGTACGTTCAAGCACATGCGCCTTGTTGTGCTTTGTTGAAAAGGGAGAAAGGAGCATACGTCATATTTTTGCGGACCAATTGGCTGATAGGGGGGAGTGTTATGGGTGGAGCTGGGAAAAAGCGAGAAAAAGTACGGGTCCTCTCGCTGCATGTTTGGGCGCAAAAAAAGCAGGTTTTTTTATTGGGAAAGAGCAAACAAACAGGCAAAGTGAGGACTGTCAGATGACGAACCGGATATGGAAAACGTGGATTATCCCACTCCATTTGGATGAGCCCTTAGTTAAACTTTCTAACTAGTGTCAAAGGCAGTTCTCTGTTTAACTGTCAGCAACCCAGTCTTGGACATGATTGTAAAGGAAGAATTCCAGAACAGGGAGAAGTGCTTCTTCCTTAAATCTTGAAAGGGGGTGGGGGTGGGAGAAACTGTCAGTCTCCTAGCAACTCGGGTGGATTTTAGTGCTGAGGACACTTGGCTTTGAATGTTGGATGACAAAATCCACTATAGACAGAGAAAATATAGAAAGGCTGAGGACCTGTCTCTGCATGTATATTTGCGAGTTTCCAATTTGATGAGTAGTCCTTGAAGTAAGGATGAGAGAGAAATTGGGTTTGGTTTACATTTTAATGTGAATCTACCTAATTCACACTTTCTGAAACAAGATGCAAACTGAAAGACAGGTATCACTGAAAGACAGGTATCATTTGAAATTTGCACTTCTCAATTTTGTGATGCAGTTTTCCAACCAAAAACAGATGTCAAAAAAGGAAATATTAGGGAGAAATGTGCATTAAAATGCATGTATTAGTGAATGTAACATGCAAAAATTAGGAAAAATAACTGGCAAAAATGTGTATATTATGTGTATTCAAATACTGACAAACTTTCATGAGGATTCTTAAAGTCCTGATGTGGAAATATGGCAAACTGAACTTAAGTTTGGGAAAATGAGAAACTGAAGTTGACAGATTAATCCATCCGTCCCTTGAGATCACTGATGGTGGTACTAGACAAGTACCATGGAGCTACCCCTGTGAAATTTCAATTCCAGACAGTTTGCTTTATCTTGAATACAGATAAATATGCAGGGATTGCAGGGTTGGCATCAGGAAGGCTAAAGCTGAGAATGAGCCGAGGTTAGTGAGGGGTGCTAAAAGCAACAAGAAAGCTTTCTTCAGGTACATCCTTAGTAAAAGACTGAGAAAAGAAATGGTGGTTCAGCTACTCAATGAGGATGAGAAAATAACAGATGACAAAGAAAACGTAGAAGTGCTCAATTCCTACTTTGGCTCAGTCTTCTCCCAAAAGATGAACTATGATCCTCCTGGGAAACACGAAGTTGAAGGGGCAGGATTGCAGCTTGAGATTGACAGACAAATGGTCAAGGAATATCTAATCACTTTGAACAAGTTCAAATCTGCAGGGCCCAATGAACTGCATCCTAGAGTACTGCAGGAACTGGCTGAAGAACCCTTGGAACCATTGTCTATTATCCTTGAAAAATCATGGAGGATGGATGAAGTGCCGGACAACTGGAGGAGGGCTAATGTTGTCCCAATCTTCAAAAAGGGGTAACCTGGGAACTACAGACCAGTCAGCCTCACATCAATCCCTGGGGAAATTATGGAGCAGCTTATAAAGCGGTCAATCTGTAAGCTCCTTAAAAACAATGCAGTGATTACTAGAAACCAACATGGATTCTTCAAGAACAAATCCTGCCAGACTAATCTTTTCTCATTTTTTAATCGGGTAACCTCCCTGGTAGACTGTGGAAATGATCTGAACATAATATATCTTGATTTCACCAAAACCTTTGACAAAGTGCCCCATGATATTCTGATTAACATGTTAGCTAAATGTGTGCTGGGTGGAACAACTATCAGGTGGATCCACAGTTGGCTATAGAATTATTTATTTATTTATACCCTGCCTTTCGGCCCAAGGCCCTCAAGGCGGCTTACAGAAGACACAAATATCAAAATACAATATAAGAATACATCAATAAAACAATACAATAAATCAATACAATTTATAAAACACAATTTACAAGAGTTAAATAACAATAACCATCACAATCTACATTTCCAACTTAACACTTGCAACACTAAAATTGGCCCCAAGGTACCGTCTAAAAGCACGTAAGTCCATGAGTCCACTACCTAGCTAGCTACCTGGAACTAAGCAGGTCGGGGTATGTCAGGTCTAGATGGATATCTGCAAAGATACCTCACATATGCTGGCTTGAGTCCCATAATGGAAGGAGGCTTGGTGCCTACAGTAGGCCCTTCCCGGTAGTTAACTTGTTCCTTGAAGTGGCTCAGGAAGGCAAAAATCAGATTAGTCCTGAAGGAACATGCAGGCAAGGCTCCTGAAGAAACAGACCTGCTGCTGTTGCTGTCGCCGCCTCCTCCTTCACCGAGCTGGAGTGGCCACCTATGCTGCCACTGGCCCGACTGCGTGCTTGAAGCTGAGCCAAGGCCGCTGCGGGACTGGCATGAGGAAGGGGTGTGCTGCACGGGGAAAAGTCTTGGTGGGCCTGCTGGTGTTAGCAGCACTACTGGTGGCACTGGCGGCAGGGTTCTTGCTGCCGCTAAAAGCACTACTGCTGGGCCCCGGCTCCCGCTGCACGCTCCCCCTCACTCTCCAACGGCTGCTCCGCCTCAGCTCCAGCTTGACAAACTTGGGCAGAGACCAGGAAGAGCTGGAGACGGGGGTTGGCGGCCCAAAGAGCGCAGCCACAGCGGGGCTCCCCTGGCTGTAGATTTCCTCAAGAACTCGAGGGTCTTGTTGGTCTGCCCAAGGCAAAGTTGTGGTGGAGCACCGCTGTACTGGGCAGCAATAAGGGCTTTGAATAAGGTCTTCTTCACTCACCTTTGGACCGGTCAGTCTCTTGGCGCCTTTGCAGCTGGGCGTCGCCGGCGCTTTTTTTTCTGGGTGGGGAAGGGGCGCGATGGGGGCGTGCTACGGCAAGGGCGAGTCGGTGGGGAGGATGAGCATCTTCTGTAGGGATGACAATGTCAGGCATTGCGCACCAAGCCCACAGCTAACCCTGGACGATCTGTCGGGTGACTATGTGTGGCGGAGACTCTACTACCATTGCCCACCGACAACTCTAGAGCTCCATTGTATTCCAATGAATTGTATTCCAAGAGTGCTTATCAATGGATCCTTCTCAAACTGGGGGGACATAACGAGCGGGGCACTGCAGGGCTTGGACCTGGGCCCAGTGCTCTTCAACATTTTTATTAATGACTTGGATGAGGAGGTACAGGGAATGCTTATTAAATTTGCAGATGATACAAAATTAGGAGGGATAACTAATACCTTGGAAGACAGAAACAAAATTCAAAGTGATCTTGATAGGCTGGAGCATTAGGCTGAAACTAACAGAATGAGATTCAACAGAGATAAGTGCAAAGTTCTACACCTAGGAAAAAGAAACCAAATGCACGGTTATAAGATGGGGGAAACTTGGTAAAGCAATACTACATGTGAGAAGGATCTTGGAATTGTTGTTGATCATGCGTTGAATATGAGCCAACAGTGCAATGTGGCTGCAAAAAAGGCAAATGCTATTTTAGGCTTCATTAACAGAAGTATAGTTTCCAAATCACATGAAGTTCTAGTTCCCCTCCATTCAGCGTTGGTTAGACCTCATCTTGAGTACTGTGTCGAGTTCTGGACACCACACTTTAAGAAGGATGCAGACAAACTGGAACGGGTTCAGAGGAGGGCAACAAAGATGATCAGAGGATTGGAAACAAAGTCCTATGAGGAGAGACTGAAAGAACTGGGCATGTTTAGCCTGCAGAAGAGAAGACTGAGGGAAGATATGATAGCACTCTTCAAGTACATGAAAGGTTGTCACACAGAGAAGGGCCAGGATTTCTTCCTGATCCTCTCAGAGTGCAGGACATGGAATAATGGGCTCAAGTTACAGGAAGCCAGATTTCAGCTGAACATCAGAAAAAACTTCCTGACTCTTAGAGCGGTAGGACAATGGAGCCAATTACCTAGGGAGGCATTCAAGAGGCAGCTGGGCAGCCACCTATCAGGTATGTTTTAAGTTGGATTCCTGTACTAAACGGGTTGGACTCGATGGCCTTATAGGCCCCTTCCAACTCTACTATTCTATGATTCTACGAATATGATTCTATAGTTTGAAAAGCAAGTTTAGTGAAGGTGACACAGGAACATAAGAAGCTGCCTTATACTGAGTCAGACCATTGGTCCATCTAGCTCAGTATTGTCTACAACAGACATATAGTTGGTCTTCCAAAAAGCCCAGAATTGACAAATCGCCCCCAAAGGCTCCTTAGTAAACTTTGCAGTAATGGCTCAATGACCAGTTAAAGAACAGGAACCAAAATGTAAAAGTAAGTAGACAGTCCTTACAATGTTGGAAGGTAAGCAGTAGGACCCCTGTATTGGGCCAGTGTTTTTTAGTTTAATAAAAAATAATCTGGAGTGAGGGGCAAGCAATTAGGTAGCCAACTTTGTGAAGGATTATACCGAATTATACAGGTGGGTGAAAACCCAAGGTTCTTTCCAAATTGGGTAAATGGGCATCAAAAGGGCCCCACTTCCAGGCTTGGTTGCAGGGAATTCAGAAACAGTGGTTTTCTGCCAGGGCAGGAGCCCTTAGGACCAAGCCAATGGGTCTCAGAGTCAGACAGCAAGGGTTACTGAGGGCTCATCTACATGGGGAAGTTTCTTCATAGCAAATGCACTGCTTTTATCTTTGCTACTGATTTGCACCATCTGCAGTTCCTGCTCAATGGTAGTTGCCAATCGTTTTTTCCCATTCATACAAGTAGGCATTCCTCTAGGAAGGATTAGTTTTGCTGTTTCCTTATGGCCCCACCCTCTAATTTTACATTTCTTCCCTCTGGTTTCTAGGTGACTGAGTATGCTCAGTCTGTTCTACCAGCTGCAGTAGGTTCCTTTAAAAAACCTGGAAGTATGAATATCTTTGTTTCCCCTGCCTATGGTTGGCAGGATACAGCTGAAATACAAATCTTTGTTTGAGCAGTGTTATGCTTTTGTGCACAAGTTAGGGGGAAAAGAAAATGAAGGCACTGTTTGCAGCAACATAAGAAAGGCCAGCAGAATGGAGAAGAGCAGCTGGAAGTTGCTTATCAGCCCACAGGAAACAAAATGAAAGAAGGTAGGAAGAAATAGTGGGGGTGGAGAGGGGAACGATGGACACACCCATCTAAAAGCATTGGAGTAAAGTGTCTGCAAGCATTTGAGAAACAGAGTGGAGACGTTTTTTCTCCCCTTTTTGTATTATTAGTGGATTGGGTTAAGTACAGATTTACAGAGGGGAAACTGTGCTATAGGTTCTGTTTGCTGGTAACGTCATGTGAACCTTGCAAATTTAAAGGAGATGTGAGTAGCACCAAACACACAGTAAAGCACTATGTAGATGAGCCCTGACTCTAAGGCTGTGAGCACACTAGTCACCTACAGCTAAGTGTTTCCATTGGCCACAACTGGAGGGGAATGGGTTCTTCCGCTGATCAGTTGTGAAATCTCTTTGAAGCGAATTTTTAAAAATGCACTCATGCTGATTCCACCAGGTTTTACAGTAAAACAGGGTGGGGGTTGACTAGCATCAAGTGACTCCCTTTTCATAAGAGAGGTGGAGATGCACTAGAACCAGCAGAACAGCGGGTGTGGCTCTACCCCAATACAAGATTTGCTTATGCTGGCATTTTATGCCAAAAGGGGAAAGAACCAGGGGAAGAGGGGAAAGATTCCTATCCAGATTAAAAGAGTGATGCAGTAGGGAGAACTGTTGGGGCAATTTTTCTTTCCTCCCTTAAACTGATCTTATTTAAAACTCCAAAATAAAACACAGTATATTTTGGCAACAAATGACCTTTAAAAATCCCTTTTGATGACTTTTTCATACAGACAACTGATGAAAGGTTTGTATGTGGCAATTAAATCAATGTTGCATAGAGGGCTTGTTACTGTATAAACAACTCTGAATTGTGCAGTAGCATTGGCCATTTACAGTGTTTGCAAAGAGGGCCATGAAGGCAACTTTGTTGTTGTTGTAAATATTATTGTTATTATTTATCACTTACTAGTGAAGCCAGAGAAAAATTAGCCATTTATATTAAGTGATCCTGAAAAGACAGATTAGTTACTCCATTTCATACATTTTGTTCATTTAAAACTTATTTATTTATTTATTTATTAAATTTATATCCTGCCTTTCCTCCCAGAAGGAGTCCAGGGCAGCAATGGCAGAGGAAAAGACATTTCCTAGGTTTGTGTAGATGAGATTAACAGTATGTAAAATATTTGGCACTCTGCATGTCTTTTTTCCCTGCAAGTGGCCAATAGTGTTAAATAATGTGTCCCAGCTCCCACTTCCACCCTCCTTAGCATGCTTTTCAGACTGTTTGTCTATAATGTGAAATTTGAGACCAACTGACATTATACTAAATGCATCCAACCATAAAACCACAATTTTGTGAAAATTACAAGAAACATTGGGGCAATCTGAGAAGTAATGCATTTTAAGTCCACCCAACCTCTCCAACACCTAGGCACATCAACAGTCACGATGATGGCACATTCGCATCCAACAAAAGGGGCTAAAATTGGCAGAATCTAAAAATGAATTTTAATCTGTATGTATCGAATGTTTCATTAGGGCTGCACAATTCTTTACTCATTTACCACCAAGTAAGATCAACTGAACTCAACAGGACTTCTGAGTAAACATGCATTGGAACTGTGTTGCATATGCTTGGTGGTGCAGGATGCTCATCTGCTGGGGACCAGAGGCAGGGAGAAAGACATTACCTTCATGTCTTGCATGTGAGCTTCCCACAGGCTTTTTTTTTGATTACTATGAGAAAAGAATGCTGAACTAGATGGGCCTTTGATCTGATCCAGCAGGGCTGCTCTCATTTATATGTTCTTGGAGCCTAATCTAGTTCAAAACTTGTAGTCCCTCCTCCTAAAAAGCCCCTTTCTTTTAAATTAAGATTTTTCTACAGAAGACCATTTAGATTGCTTTCTTATGCCAGTGCTACACTTTTTAATCCAGGTTGCTATCATGAATCTGTAGTTTTCAGATCTTTCTACTATTAGTTTATAACTCTTAGCTAAATTGATGGTAAGGGAGTCACATCTCCGTAGTGAAACATTTTCTTACATGCATATGGTCCCTCCCAAGTCCACTGCCATTTCTGATTAAAGAGTCACTGATAGGAGGCCTGAGGCAGACCTCTGCTTGAGACCACGAACTGTTGTCTCCAATCCCAGTAATTTAGAATGACGGTTCTCATTTACACTGATCTGACTCAGTGCAAGCAGGGCTACTGTGTATTATGTGATCACATGGAATAGGATACTAGATGCTAAATTCAGCATCCCCCTGCCCACCCCCTTGAGACTTTTCAATGAAGTTGAATTCCACATACACCGAGTTTCGCTTCCAATGCCATTTTTTAAATTTCCTGCATTGGCATTGAATGCACAGAAACGGCAATCTTTTAAGCATGCATGTCCTCTCCCCTCAAATTCAGTTCCTAGCAGTGATAGAAATGCCTGAGAGTGTGCAGAGTTGGGTGCGGGAATGTGGAATCTCTCACTCTTTGCTCCTCACCTTTCAGTGGAATGCCAAGAGCCTCTATCTGTTGTACACAAGCAGGATTGTTCCACACAATCTGGGCTTCTGGAAAAGCAGGGGTCCCCATCTAATGGAGAGAGTCCCAAACCCTAATAGTGATATGCGCCCAGTCTATGAAAAGGAACCATAGCTCAGAGCATCTGCTTTGCACGCATAAAGTCCCAAAGTCAACAGCCGGCATCTCCAGGTAGGGCTGGGAGAGGCTCTCTGCCCAAAACCCTTAAGCGCCGCTGCCTATTAGTGCAGGCAACACTGAGCTAAAAGGGGGACACCTCCCTTGCAATGTAGCATCTGCACAACAGACGCTTGAATCCTTAAGAGCTGCTGCCAATCAAGGCAGTCACAGTACCAGGCATGCACCATTGGTCTGACTCAGCGTTCAGACCGCTTCCCCCCCCACTCTACAGCCGCTCCTTTGGCTGCTAATAGAACACCGAGTTCCAGAGGGGCAATTCTAAGTAAGGTGTCGGGGCAGAACTTCTGAAGTCCTTGAAGTCCTACCCGGATGGGAAGGCAGAAAGCAGAGCTGGCAAGGTGTTGCTGTCGCAGGTGCCAGGCGGCGACTTGCAGACGCTCTTGCCCAGACCCCGGCCTGCCCGCATTGAGATGCAAATGAGCCGGCGCGCGTGCTCCTCGCAAGGAGGAGGAGGGCTTGTTTATGGAACCTCCGCCGGGAGCCACGCGCCGGGCGCACGAAGTTGCCAAGCGAGCTTCCCATTGGGTGGGAGGCGGCTCGGGAGCCAAGTGGGCGGCGGGGCGTTGTGTGTGGTGCACGGCGCACGGCGCGTCGCGTGCTGCTCCCGGGGGCCCGCGAGCCGCGGCAGCAGCAGCGCGTGTTGATAAGGGGCCGAGCGGGGAGGGACTGGCTGCACAAGTGCCTCGACCGCGCGCAAGGAGCGAACAAAGTGCTCCGCGAGGAGGAGGGAGAACGTGGAGAAGGGAAACCGGGGTGCAGCGCCTTTCAAGCCAAGCAGGGCTTGTCGCGCCCAACGTTTGCGTCTCAAGGGAAGGAGTCTTTTTCTCCTCTCGCCACAGTTTTTTTTGCTGTAGCTGGATTTGCGTCGCAGACTTTGGATCTTAGCAACACTGCACAGGCCGATAGCAGGGGAGATCGATGCCCCAAGATGAACGGTGGGGCGATCGCAACGGGCATGCAACAGGCAGCTTGCAAAAGTTACCCTTTGCACGTCTGCAGCAGCAGTAACAACCAGGGGTCCTCCTTGGCGATCAGGCTGCAGGCGGGGCAGAGCGCGGTGTCCTCTCCGTCGGGGCATCATCAGCCATGGAGCGCTGCTAAGAGCTGCCCGGGCCCGGCTCAGCAGCCCTCCTCCTCCTCCTCCGCAGCGCGCTGCAAAAGCTCCAAGCGGCGCTCAAGCTCGCCGGAGCTGCTGCGCTGCAAGAGGCGCTTGGCGTTCCCGGGCCTGGCCGCTCAGCCAAGCGGCGGCGGCGCGGCGGCGGTGGCGCGGCGCAACGAGCGCGAGAGAAACCGCGTCAAGCTGGTCAACCTGGGCTTCCAGACCTTGCGCCAGCACGTGCCCAACGGCGCCGCCGCCAAGAAGATGAGCAAAGTGGAAACGCTCCGCTCCGCCGTGGAATACATCCGCGCTCTCCAGCAGCTCCTCGACGAGCACGACGCCGTCAGCGCCGCCTTCCAGGGCACTCTCCTGCCACCCTGCCGCATCTCCGCCGCCGCCTGCGCGGACGGAGTCTGCAGCGGCGGCTCATATTCCTCCGCCTCGCCCTCTTGCGACGGCTGCGGTGGTAGCTCCATGCCCGGCTCGCCGCACTCGGCTTATTCCTCAGACGAGAGCGGATACGAGGGGGCGCTCAGCCCAGAGGAGCAGGAGCTGCTCGATTTCAGCAGCTGGTTCGCGAACTACTGACGCTAGTAGCAGCGGCAGCAGCCCTTCAGCCTACTCCTGAGCAGGTATATGCGCCGCTCGGCCAAGGCGAGTGACTCTGCCCAACTTGCTTCCATTGCGGGCCGCGAGGGTCGCTGTCGAAACCTGCATCGCCTTCGAGCGCATTGCAGAGGAGCCGACGGCACCCCAGTTGCCTTTCAAGTGACTGGGGTTGCGCCTGGACGCAGCAATTCCAAAGTTAGCCCCATGGAGTTCAATGGGGCTCACTCTCAGGTAATGGGAAGTAAGCCCCATTGAACAAAGTGGGTCTTCTGAGTGAACATGCTTGGGATTGGGTTATAAACTAGTCAGTTCGGCAGTGCCCCCCCACCTCGAATCTTAGTGGTGGTGGCTTCATTGTAGGCAATGTATTCATTTAAGGAGTATTCTAGGGTAAAACTGCTTCACACAACCCTTTTAATCTGTGGTTTTTAAATTACCCCTGCTGATTGCTGCACCAGTCACATCCACCTTGGGTAAAACAGTTATTGCACATGCTTGCAGCAGCACACTCTTGTCAGCCAGGATTGAGTTTGCCATATGATCACAAAGGTGATCTAAAGCTGATCTGGACCGAGTCCAGCTTGGAGCAGCAGTGGCAGCATGCACACAACTGGCCCATCACTGGCGGATGTAGCAGGAAGTTAGCACTGACTAATTGAAAGCCACAGCTGCTGCTGCAGGACCACATAGTCATGTGAATCTGCCCTCGGAGAGTTCAAAATTGTGTCCAGCTACAGAATACAGAAATGCCTCATGAAGTCTGAAGTAAATGGACTGGTGTTTGCATTGCGGCAGCAGTCTGTGACCCTGCCTATGCAAATGTGCAAGTTCCATTGAAATGAGTGGGGCTATCATGTAAATGTATTTAGAGCTGGTGTGTCACAACTTTGGTGTGCTGTTGAACACGTTTCTGTTGTGGGGAGGGAGGATGTTATTGCCTAAGTCACATTCACTTCAAAGGTGTGTACCAATTTGATTACATAACGTACATACATTCAGATTGCAGGATGGATACTGCTTTGTTTGAATTGGGAACAGCTTTATATCTGACATGCACTTGTGATCTCTTATTAAGAGCAAAAATAAAGATAAAAATTAGCTTTCAGGTGAGCTTGCACTGCAAGTTAACTAACAGTGTAGTCCTGTTCAAGCTCACTCAGAAGTGAGTCCCGCTGACGTCAGTGGCATTTACTCCACTCTCAGGGAAGTGGGAATAGCATTGCACCATAATCCTCCAGTTTTAAATAGATTTGCTCTGAAGTAAGACCTGTTGCTTTCCATGGAACAGATAGGTTCACTTACTGCAGGTTACATGCATGAAACTGTTGATCAGAATGCTTTCATTTTCCTTCCCATCACGAATCCAGTTAGATCTTCCTAAGGAAAGCAAGAAGAGACCCCTTTCCCCACTGAAATAGGAGTGGACCTATAGAAAAAGCACATATGTACCACAATTTGTTTGTACAATAGACAATGTAATCTTATACACGACTATTCAGAAATATAAGCCCTGTTGCATTCAGTGGGACTTACTCAGGTGAGTGTCACTTTAGCAAAACTTGTAGCAGAGGTTTACAATGCACTGATTAGTTTAGATATGTGACCAGGGGGGAAAGCCCTGGATGTCTCCCTACCTCTCTGCTGGATCTGTCAGTTATGTGCTCCTAATGGCCTTTCTATTTTCCTTTGTAGCAACACTGAACGGAGTGCTGTGTGGAACTTCAATACCTCATTGTCCCAGGCGCCTGTTAAGATGCAGCAGAAGAGCAACAAGGACCCTTAATTTAACATGCTTCCTACTTTCTTTGAGCCTCATTGCAAAGGATATTGGACGTGGAAGCTCAGATCTTTGTGACGTGACGTTTTCTTTCATGAAACGAAAGACTAGTGGTTTGCAATCTTTCTTTTTTTTAAAAAAGTGCAATTATGTAAATAGATAACAATAGGCAACATTTATACCTGCTGTTGTACAGTAGTGTATGGGGCCCCCTCTGACTCATGAATTACTAATGAAAAGGCTTATTTCTGATTCCAGTGGCAGATTGAGATCTAGTGGGCTTCCACTTTTTATGTGTGCGTCCTATTTTTATATGGGAAGGGGTGAAATAATTAAAACTTGAGGCTTCCTTTTTCTGAATGGGAATGGGACTATTGCCATGTCAGAAATTGACTTTATATGTGTAACTTGAACTGCCGGTGGGAACACTGTTGATATGAAGACTTATTTTTGTACAAAAATCTTTAGAAATTGCAAGAGGAGAGTAAAGATTTGTAGAAGTCTATTGCACCCTTGACTTCTTAACACTGCCAGCTAGGATGTTTGAGAACTTACACAACTTAGATAAGTTTCCTAACATTTTATACTAAAGGAGTGTAAAACTGTTTGTCTTAAATATGGTGTCGCAAGTTTTTGTCTGTTTTTTTTGGGGGGGGGGGTCTGGTGTGAAGGTTCAGTTCTCTGGAGAAAAAAAAATCCTGAAGTTTTATTTTTAACATATTGAAGGTATTTTTGTATGCAGTTGTTAGGATTTGTTGAGATGTATATATGCAGTTTTTAAAGAGTATCCTATTTTATGGAAATCAACTTTATAAATAAAATCTATTTATAAATAGTTTTTGTTATCATAGCTGTGCACTTCTGTCTCTTGGGTGTGGGAAAGAGAAAGTCACAAAGACAGGAGTGGGAAGAATACTCTCTTTTACATCTGTTTAGATTCCTATTCATAAGCTAGGTTCAGATGTTACAACAAACCATGGTTTAATATAAATTAAGTAGCCTAGCCTCCTCTTGAGCTTGTACGCTTCCCCCTCCCCTCTCCTCCTCCCACACAACAAGGAGGTAGAGTTCAAGAGCTTTTGCCTTTACTGTCCCTTAACCACGGTTTGTTATGTTGTCCAGTGCATCAAACTGGTTATACTAACTATACTTCATTTCCAGAACTTATAATCATGGTTTCACGTGCTTGCTTCTTGCAACCAACCACAGGTATTGTCAGCTACAGTTTCTGGTTTGGGCAACACAGGAAACTGTGATTAACCAGAAGTGGAAGTGAAAGCTTCTGAACTCAGTTGTGGAAAGAGGAAAAGATAAGAGGGGAGTACGTGGAACCTAGAGGAGGCTAGGCTTGTTCATGTCATGCTAAACCAAGGGTGGGGAACCTGTGGCCCTCCAGATGTTGTTGGCTGCAACTCCCATCAACCATATCCAGCAAGGTCAGTGGTCAGGGAGGATGAGAATTGTAGTAATACAACAACACCTAGAGGGCCACTGATTCTCTACCCCTGTACTAACCTGTGCTACTTATTTCCTATGGGTAGCATTAACCCTGGTAAGCGGCCTGCGAATTTTCTCTGTGTGTCTGTCACACACATACATACTGAAAAAACATTGGAAAAGATTCTATGTTCCTAAAGTCCATTCTATTCAATGATACCAAATTTACTAGCCTAAAGAACCCAAGCTAAATGCTTATCTAACTTCTCTTGGAAAAAGACAATCCAAGGAGTTTACAAATTTTTTAAAGGTATTAGGCTGACTGGGCACTAATTAGTGCCAGTATTAGAAATAAAGGTCAAATACATAAGAAAGTTATCTTATTAACTGATGTATTTAATGTTTACATGGCAAAGCATTACCGCAGATATTAAACTTCCCAAGTAGCAACTTTAGTGAATCGGATGGCATTTTTGAGATCAAGTACTTAAATACATTGCACATTACTTTTCTACCACTTCTGATGAGAAGTTGACAAAGACCTTAATGATCATGAATGGTATTTTCCATACTACTACACTGTATTTGTTTTCCTCAGTGAAGAAGGGAAAACCTTTTCCAAAGACTTGCACGAGGTCTTTGTGCTGTGCTATATTCTATTATTCTGTTAGTATGTTGTGCTTTACTCATTTTCATGAAAACTTGTGTCAGAACTGGCTCATTGTTAACTGGAAATAAGCATATAGGGCAGATGAGTAGACAATTTCATTTACACCCAGAGGTTATTTAGGAATCTTTCAAATGAATAAGCATCAAAGCTTTGTCAAGATACCTTGTGTAAGACTTGTCTTGCCTCTGGCTTCATTTGAGGGCATGTTTCAGTGTGTAAAATTGCAGGATCCTGAGAGAAAAAGTGAGAAAGTGAGCATGAGATGTACACTGACAATATTAATTTTGTGTGTGTTGTTTAATGGAAACCATAGAACTGCAAGCCAAGTCAGTACCAGCACACAGACTTCCCAACATTAAACTATCCTTGAACAGTATTCTCAGGTTGGCCGTTGGTAAATTATGCCATTTTTAAATTTTATTTTTTACTTTTCTAAACTGTTCCTCTTAAGATCTTTGGAAAGAATGAAGTTCAGATTCAAAACATAAATTTGTGCACTCATAAAAATCTTTATAATAAGAGGCCAGCTATAATCCACATGCAAGCAGTACAAGCTTCCCCTTTTCTCCCCAAGTCAGAGATAATTTGATAATCAAGGCTGCAATCACCACACTTCATACTTCACAGTAGTCGTGGAATTGGCCTGAAGGCTTTGGTTCAGCCCCCTCTAGAACTCAGCAGGAACTTGTGAGCTTGCTGGAGCTTCCTAGTTAGTAGCAAGACTTTGCAAAGTTGACCTCAGTGGGTCTATGTTGGCAGAAAGAATGGCAGTACCAACAGCAGTGTCTTGGGTAAAATGGGGATTAAATAAATAAGTCTAAGTCTGCAACAAGTATAAGGATATTTATTGTAATAAATCAATAATCTGGCATATACACATTTTTGGATTTGCATGGTTCAAACTATAGCCTGGTTTGCATGGCACAGTAAGCCAAACTATGGCTTACCAGGACCGTGTGAACATGCAGGCTCCTGGAAAGGAGCTCACAGCTGCTTTTTGCTCTCCCTGGTCTTTTTTGCTCCTAGGCCACAGTGAGCATAGGCTTAGCATTTCATCTGAACCATGGTTTAGTTCTGTCCACACTAACCATTAGCTGTAGCCAAGATTTGTTTGGTGAACCAGGCCATGTGAACCAGGCCACTCGTGGAAAGAGTATTTTGTTCTTCCTTGGTTCACTGGTCCTTTTTATACAGAAAGCCATTTCTTCAGAACCCTTGTATGATATCCTTGACTGCAGATTGGAAACTATGGATTGGCTGGTAACCAGGCCCCAATTGTGGATACTGTGGTGATGGGGAAGGCACTCACCTGCCCTCAAAAAGTGCAGGGTGAGACCTCTGCCCTATGGGGGAAGAAGAAAATTGGATATAGCTGCAAAAGTACTGCTCAGGGCTTTCACCGCTGTAACTAAGGCTAGCCAGTCTAATGTAGCTGTAAAGAAACTGAGTAAAGTTTTTGTGTATGAAGCTATTGATGTCAACAGCAGTTATTTTCTAACTAGATAACCTCATTGTGTTGCTCCTAAATCATTGAAGGGTGTTTTAAATAATTGTAAGCCATGGTGTAGTAGAGCAGGGCAGGCAGGGACACTTAGTGACTTCATTGCCTGGGACACTGTTTGTCAATTCTCTGCATGGCAAATAAACCCACCAAATAAGTGAAACAGAGGAGGAGGTAGGCTACCTTAGTATGTATAGCTAGTGGTTAAACTGCCATTTTTATTTTGAAGAGAACCAAAATCCTTTCACTAAGACCAACCAAAATGGCACAAAACAATGGACAAGCTTTTGAGTCCACCAGAATTCTTCATCAGACTGAGTGTTAAGAAAAGCGGGGAAGGTGTATGTGTGAGGAAAAAAATAGTTGGCTTGGTATTGAAGCCATAATGTCTGTATCGGTCCAAAGTTCATTTTTGTTGTTGTATGGCCTTAGAAGGGACATGGCTATGGGAGCATGGCTAAGAGAGTTTTCATGAACAGGGCTGGCACTTCAGAATTTACCACTATACCACCATTTGTAAGCATCAGCTATGTAATGCAAAATTCAGTCTGAGGTGCAAATTTGTCTGTTGAAGGATGTCAGCTTTCATTTTTTTATTTTTGTAAAGACAATTTTCTAGCCTTCATGGATGGCAGATCAAAAGTTTGAAAATATGTTGGTTGAGGGGCCCTAGAGCAGGGTTGTGGTGGTCAGGGTTTGGGGTCCTCATGGCCTCTTCCAGATGACCTATTTATTGAGCATTCTTACTGATTTAGTTTCACAGAATCATGGAGATTAGGTGATATCTGGTCTTTCTTGATCATTCTGAGGTAACCTAACTGCAAAAAAATCAGTGTTTTTCCACTTAAGCTGCACAAACCTAAATTTCCAGTATGTGACTGAATTTGTCCCACAAAATACTGACAACCTGGAGGTGACTTAAGAGCCCATGCCTCTTCTGCTTTCTGGTTCTACTTGTGTAATCAAGATGTCCTGATTTGTGTGAAAACTCAGACTTTGTCATCAGTATGAAATTATTGAAAAGTGTCCAATTTATCCTAATACCTGTTTTTTTTAAAATAGGGTAGACACAATCTTTAAAACAGGTATCTGATTAGAAAAAGTGTATGGAGAGAATTAACAAATCACTTTCAGTCTGGGGTATGTTGGTAATTTTAATTGCACTCTGGTGGTGGAAACCTAGCAGGCAGCTTTCGAGAACCTGCTTCCCCCTTTCCTCCACTTTGCCACTAGTTTCCCTTTCAGTGTTAACAGCCTTGCTTCTGCTCTGCACCACACAACACATGGAAGGGAGCAGGCAACAAGTCAGAAGCAGAAACATGTTCGAGGAGGCAGCAGGAGTCTTTGAGTGGGTGCCATTAAAATTACTAATGCCGTGTCCAGGAAGTTGTCTTGCAACCACTGCCTTTGCTGAGAGCAAACAGAAAATCATAAACACTGTTGTTACTTTATTCTTTATAACTGACAGGAAAGAGATTGGCTGAGAAAATGCTTCTGTTGCCTCCCTTATGCCTTTAGCCAACAGAAAGAGGATTATAGGCTGGACAGAGTTTCACATGCTGTCAGTTTCATGAGCCACCCCATCCTTTAGGGGGAAAAGTTGAAGCATGGTTCATCATTAGCTCCAGCAGTACTGTGATGAATATCCCTTTAATACACAGTCAAGTAACTTTCAAAGAATCTTTTGAAGGAAGGCTACCCATTTCCCATGTGGTTACAGTACTTGTATATCTGCTGGTCAATGTGAAACATTTGCTTCAAGTGTTAATAATGTTGGATTTTAATCTAGTGGAGCTGCTCCATCCATACTGTGGGACTTGGCTATTGTATGGTATGGGGAAGGAAAGGAATCTAACCCATTTGTGCATAGCTGACCATGAAAGTTCCATGTGTGTACAGATCTCCCTGGACCAGGAGCTCTGTCTTATGATTGCAAGGGAGATTGAACACACAGTACTGTAGCCTTTATGTAGGCCAGCATGAACCAATAGACCATAAGAGCCAGTAACCATAGCATTCCAGTGATTAGAGTGTTGGGCAAGGTCTGGGGAGACTCAGCTTCAAATCCTCCTTCAGCCACAAAGCTCCCTGGGTGCTCTTGGGCCACTCACAATCTCTCAGCATAACCTACTTTATAGGTGTGTGTGTGTAGAATCCTATATGCCATCTTAAGCTCCTTAGAGAAGGAGCAGAATAGAAATGAAATGATTAGAAATCTTTCTAAGTGACCAGTTGTGCTCTTGGCTAACTTAAGTTACCCAGCCAGACATAAAAAATGGCCACATCGAAAGTGATGTGGTGCTACTTATGCAAGGGGGGGGTTGTTGACAAAGAGGAGGAAGAGCAGTTGAAAGATTGTTGCCTGGGCAGCAGGACAGGAGAGCTAGGAAGACCACATCTGGCTACCGAAAGGGCCACCCATGTGTTGCAATCTGCAATGACCTTTCACACATGCAAGAAGTCACATGCCACTCCCTCAATGAAATCCTACTCAGATACCCTACATATTGATTAACTAGTCTGGAAGAAAAGAAAAGAAGAACATGACAATATTCACTAACAGGCAAAAAAATCCCTTGTGGTTTAAGAACTTACCTGTAGCCAACAGATATTTCTGTCAAACTTTTAAAAAGCAGGGAAATTGGGCAGCTATGGTGAATGCACCAGGGGAGTAGGAGACCTGACCTCCCATCTGAAATATTGGACTGTCCTAAAAATGTGTAAAAATGCAAACACAATTTGCCTTGGTCTTTCACAATCTAATCCGCTTCCTGTGTAGTTTGAAGAATTCAGTAACGTGCCTCTGAGCATATGGTGAGTGGCGGCAACACCTGCCATCTCCCAAGATGGAGAATTACATTTTTGTATGTTTGTTGGTGTTCTTCTTACTTTGCTTCTTTCCTGTGTTACTACTGTTTCTAGAGAGAATCTAACCTAGAAAATTATAGTTCTCATTAGTCATCATAGAAATCTGTGTCAAATTTACTCACTTAAGCAAGGATGGGCATGGTCAATTAAAAACATAGAGTACACATAGAAATTTGCTAGAATATATTTTACCTCCCATTGTTTTATCTTATGCAAACTGAGACACTCCTTGTGTCCATTGGAGACTATTCTACAGAATAGTCAGTGCCATTATTCCACATTGTTTTTGGAGTTTTTTTAGTGTAAATTATTCAAAGTGTTGCAGTACTTCACATATTCACAGAAACAGAAGGAAAAGGAAATGCTTCACTAAAATTGCAAAGTAAATCAAACATATTTCAAGTGACTATCTCAACTGTATCACCTGTCTTAATATTGTTGCTTTCTCCCTGGTAAAACAAGATCAGCATAGCACATGTCTGTTTCCTGTTATTTGGGCTGATTGCAGGTGTTGCCACCACTCACCATACGCTCAGAGGCACATGTTACCAAATTCTTTCAAGCTACACAGCAAGTGGATTGGACTGTGAAAGACCAACCCAAATTGTGTTTGCATTTTGACAATTTGTAGGGCAGTACAATATCTCTGAGGGGAGGTCAGGTCTTCTGCTCTCCTGGTGCATTATCACTATAGCTGCCCAATTTCCCTGCTTTCTAAAGTTTGATAGAAATATCTGTTGGCTATAGGACTGTTCTTAAACAGCAAGGGTTTTTTTGGTGGTTTTTTGCTAGTGAATTTTTCTGTTTTTTAATCCGGGAGGTAAGAAATAGGATCCTGTTTGCTGAGAATGGATTGATCATTTGCATGCGTATTGAGTTCAGTGGGATTTATTCCTCTGAAATCAAGCTTAGCATGGGTTAAAGTGACCATGGGGAGGAGAAGAAGTGGGGGAAGGGAAGGCTGGAGTGGGCAAGAGAGGATGAAGAAGAAAGAGGGGAGGGGAGGAAGAAGGGAGGAGGAGGGGAGAGGGAGAGGGGAGGGAATGGAATGGAAAGAGGGAAGGGGAGAAGAGAGGGGAGAAAGGCAGGTCTGATCGTTTCCATGCTTATTGAGTTCAATGGGCTTTACGCCTTTGCAGTCATGCTTAGGATAGGTGAAATTGACCATGGGGGAGGAGGAGAAGGGGGCAGGGGAGAGGAGAGGTAAAGAGGAAGGGAGAGGAAGGAGGGAGAGGGAAAGGAGGGGAGGGGCTTGGAAAGGTAACGGGAGGGTCCGTAGGGGGAAGGAAGGGGAAGGGTAGGGGCAGGAGGGAGGGAATAGGAGGGAGGAGGAGGGAAGTGTAGGTTTGATTGTTTGCATGCTTGACGAGTTCAATGGAATTTACTCCCATGCAATCATGCTTAGGATAGGTAAAACTGACCATGGGAGAGGAGGAGAAGGGGGAGGGGAGAGGAGAGGGAAGGAGGGGTGCAGAAAGGGGAGGGTGAAGGAAGGGGGAGTGAAGAAGCAAAAAGGAGGGGATAGGAGGGAGGAGGGAGGGAGGGCAGGTTTGATCATTTCCATGCTTTTTAAATTCTCCTGTACAATCATGCTTAGGATAGGTGAAACTGACCGGGGGGAGGGGCAGGGAGGGGAGGAAGAGAACAGGAAGGGAGGGAGGGAGGGGATGGGACGAGGGAGGAGACGAGATTGGGTGGGTGGGCACTGGACAGAAGGAACACCCCTTGCCTTTCCAAAAGGAAACCATTGTGAACAATATTATTTTTTAGGGTTTCCCCCACTTTTTATTCTACAGCAGGCACATGTAGTCTCCCACCCAAATTTAAACCAAAGTTGTCACTGGCCACATCCACACCAGACCTTTATTACATTTTAAAGAGTCATAGCTTCCCCCAAAGAATCCTGGGAAGTGTAGTTTGTGAAGGGTGCTGAGAGTTGCTAGGAGTTTCCCTGTTCCCCTCACAGAGTTACAATCCTCAGAAGAGGGGCTGACTGTTAACCCACTCTGGCCACTGGAGCTCTGTCAGTGGAATAGGAGTCTCCTCTCAGCACCCTTCACAAACTACACTTCCCAGGATTCTTTGGGGGAAGCTATGACTATCCAAAGTGAATAAAGGTCTGGCGTGGGTGTGGCCCCCTGATTAGCCAAGCCAAGCAGCTATGAGGCTGGCTTTTAGAACACTGACAGTTGGTACTTACTGAGCATGCCCGTGCTTATCATTGACTTCAATGCTAAGTTTCTTAAATTAATTAAAAATCAGCCAGGCATTTTTTTAACTTTTAAACTGCAGAAGATGAATGTGAGAGTATGGGGCATGGTCAGTAATAGGATTACAGGTACTCTGTGAACATGGCTGATTTTAAATTACTTTCAACAAATTATGAGACCACTGAGAAAAAAAAGTCCCACAGGGGTCTGGATTTTTTTCCTCTTGTTTTACACTTTGAACTCTTGATTCTCTCTGAGTGTTTTATGTATTGCCATGAAAACCTAGACAGTTGTTAAGCAAGTATTTCTGAGTTCAGGACTATAAGTTTTGAAATGTTTTGTTTTGTAATGTGCTTATGGGAAGCAGCAGAATGGCTTGGGAGGGGTATTTTCAATTTAACAGTGCAGAATGTGAAAAATCCATGCTGGCTATAGTATACAGCCACTCTAGTTTTATGTTTGCAAAGAGCACTTCTGCTTGGACAAGGCAAGGCACCCAATTTTTACTCCTCCCATTACGTATTGCAGCTCCCCAATGCCATATCCAATCCTGCTTTTCAGGAGAGATGGGGGGCTGCTTTCTGGGGGACAGTCAGTAGGGTGGATGAGCAAAAAGCAGGTGCTCTGCCTTGTGCAAGCCACAGCACTGTCTGCTAGCACAAAGCCACCACTGGATGCAATCTATGCTCAGGAGTACATTCATAGTGCATGATGGATAAACTAGATAGACATTTCTACTCTAGAAATAGTTTAAACTTTATAATGCTACACTAGTGCTAGGCTCTTCAACGTTAGACACTGCAGTTTTACATACTTATATGATGTCTATCTATCTAGTAACCTCCTCCTGGCAGTCAAAGATACTGCACTACACATATGGAACAGACAAAATCACCCTTATAGTTCCATCTCTATAACCTAGAAGAGAAGTAAGCAACCTATTGATAACTCACATGCTTTGTGGTTCTTTTTGATAGTAACCAGATCTTCCCTCCCTCCCTTGCTTTTCTCTCAGCAAAGGCTTGCATTTTCTTAGAGAGGCCTCCTGCCTCACAATCAGAAAGTGTGTGTCTCATAAATGGTATATATGCAACACAGAGAGAGAGAGAGAGAGAGATCAATGCAGATGGAGTCAACCAGAGCTCTGTGTAATGTGGAAACTTATTTGGCTGCAAAAGTGAATGGGAAAGCACTGGAAACAAACAAACAAAAAACAGATGATGAACAAGTAGGGATGGGGGAGAAGTTCAGTTTGGTTTGCTTTTTAATGTGAAACTACCTATGCCACACTTTTCCAAATGTTATGCAAACCAAAACAGAGCTATCCTTCCAAATGTGCACGTCTCTGAGTTGCAGCGATGCAATTCTCATACCAAAAATGTGTGTTAGGAGAAAGAGTACATACACGTGCATATATGAGTGAAAACAAGGTACAAAAATGCATTCTACTCGAGGAAATTGCTTGCAAAACTTTGTACATTAATAAAACGTGCAGTAAAATGTGGATGAATTTTTGAGGGCATTAAAAATTATAATAATCATAAACTGATGCAGAAATGTGGAGAGCTGAAATTAATACTGGAAAACTGAGAAAGAAAGGGAGAGAAAGTGAAGCTGACAGATTCCTCTGTCTCTATCAACAAGCTGGCATGAGCTGCATCACAGTTGTATGTGTCTCAAAGGTAAAGCCTTCACCCTGATGATCAAATCTTTGGCTTTTTCTGAAAGGCTTTGTGTAAGGAAGGTACTTTCATTGTATTGATTGGTTCTAAACTTCCCCTTACATCACCAGAGCTTTCCATCTCCCCCTCATACTCCTAAACTTATTTCACATAATATATCACTCTAGTCTTTCTTTCTTTCTTTCTTTCTTTCTTTCTTTCTTTCACAAATCAGGAGCGCGGTAAGAAATAAAGAAGCAAAAGGAGTGGGAGGGAGAACTGCTTTACGGGAGAAAGGTTTGAAAGAGTTCAGAGCAACTTCTGGGACAATGAGAGCGGGTCAGTGTGCACATTGCGCCTGACTCTATCCATCTAAATAAAAGGAAAGTTCTGACTTGTGTCCCAGCTGGGAGAGGTTTTGTTTTGTTTTGTTGTTTTGTTGTCGGGCCCCTCCTCCCTGTTTGCTCCTCCTTTCCTCCCCACTGTCTCTCCTTCTCTAAATGGATCAAAGTGATTCCCTTGACCCCCCCTCCCTCTTTCAGCTCCCTCTTTTCTGGAGCATGGGCACAATGCAGCCTTTTGTGGAGGCCACTGTGGAGGCCTTTCGCACCTCATTATATTGATTGTGTGGCCCCATTATCCTGTCCCACTCCTTGTAAATAAACTGTGTAGTGAAAAGGCTGGGAGAATGGTAATGGGTGGAGGGTTTGTGTGTGTGTGTAAGAGCAGAGGGTGTTGAGATGGGGAGGAGGTATCTCTTTCTCCCTTCACCTGTCGTTTGCTGAATCTGAGCTGCACTAGAGAGACAGTTGCACATGGAACAGGATGAAAAGGCATAGAGGCAGAAACAACTGGGGGACATGTTACCAAGATCATCACTTGAAAACACTGTGCGGTTGGTGTCCCCAGCATCAGCGGGTAGCATGGCAATCTGTGCAGTTTGCTTTGGGTCATCATTTGACCTCCTAGCTATTTGATTTGAAGGGGAAAAGGAAGCAGTGGGAGGGGACATTCTCAATGACACGGAGCAAACAGATGGAGAGACCCCAAATGTTAGTTCAAATATATTATTGATCATATTTCCAATGGGTCTGTAAGCTGTTAATTGAGAAGCCTTATCAACAGGGGTGTAATCATCCAGGATCGCAGGAGGTCATTGACCTATTACTTTTTTGGGACCAGGGTCCCAGCCAGGTCGCTGTGTGTGAGCCAGCATGAAAAGGGAGCATATTAGCCGCTGAAAAGAGTCCTTGTCCCTTCATGCGAATTGGAGCCAGTCAGAGTAAAAGGAGGTGAGTCAGTCATTGAGAAGGCTCTTCTCAGTAACTAACACACAATCTCCCCTTTCATTCTGATTAGTTACTAGGTATGTTTGTTGTAGTGGAGTGTGGACTCGTGAGACAACAGGGAGAACAAGGGAGAAATGGAAAAGGGAACGTGGCTGTGAAGGGCAAGGTGTGATTACCATGGAGGGACCCTGCACTTCTGAATTTGCTACTACATTACTGCTTATCAAAAGAAGAATTTTAGCATTTCCCAGGTCCCTGCATTTCCACTTGGTATAGAGAGTATGGTTAAGTTTTCTTTACTCACATAGCCATTAGACAAGGGGTAACCAATGTGCAGCCCTCCAGAAGTTGCTAGACTTCAGTTCCCATCATTCTTGGCAATTGTCCATGCTGGATGGGCCGGATGGGAGCTGTAGTCCAATAACACTAGAAGGCATCGCTTTGGCTGTTCCTGCATGAAACACTGCAGATTTTACTTATAGTTCTGTTAGGGTAATGAATGTACAAGTGGTTGTTGTCTCCTGGAGAGTGGAGTCAGCCATGGACTCGTGCATGCCTGCTAGGAAGGTAAAGGACCATAGCTAAATGGCAAAGCAGGTTCACTGACATAAGGACTTGAAAGTATGGCACACTGGAAGAATGATATCAGTACACACTGATTTCTTCACCGAGTATAATGATGAATTATGTTGAGAATTATACAAAAACAAAGCATGACTCAAGCAATTTGGATTTGGGCCTTGTCCCTTTAGGAGAATCTACAAATTAGAAGTTTTATAATCTGTTGAATTTAGGCCCACAAAATGTCCTGTCTTCAGACACTTCTGGTTACACAATAACCCTGGATCTTATTCTTAGCTGGCTTTAGAAATTCTCTCATTTGCTCATGAATGCTGATTTTTATCTTTTCTGTACACAATCAAAACAGATTATATATAAATAGGTATGCATGCAGAACTTAGAAAAGTTTTCTATGTTATACCAGTTATACCCAGGACCATGTCATTACTGATTTTGATGTAAATAGATGCTGGCTTTATGAGTATGAGTGCTATAAATGTGGGTAAGTGTGTGGGAGGACTGAAAATGGGAATGGACTGCCTTCAAGTCGATCCCGACATATGGCAACCCTATGAATAGGGTTTTAATGGTAAGCGGTATTCAGAAGGGGTTTACCATTGCCTTCCTCTGAGGCTGAGAGGCAGTGACTGGCCCAAAGTCATCCAGTGAGCTTCATGGCTTTGTGGGGATTGAAACCCTGGTCTCCCAGGTCGTAGTCCAACACTCTAACCACTATGCCACAGTTTGTATTAAAAACTGGGCTTTTGGTGCTCTGACTCCAGTCCTCTGGAATCAATTACCAACTGAAATCGAACAGGAATCCAACACCTGATGTTTAGGCACCGATGTTACTCTAATAAAACAGGAATTACTTCCAGTCTCGCCTCCGTTTCATGATTCTCACTGTGGGCAGGACTGTGATACATGTTTGCATTTGAGGATCTTTTCTAGTTCTCTCAAAGCTGCCCTCCCCAATCCTAGCCTTCTTCTGATTTCTTGACTATTGCTTCCATTTTGGTTAATGACTGCGCCAAGGCATTGATAATCCTTGACATGTTCAATGTCCTCATTATCAACTGTAAAGTTACATAAATCTTCTGTTGTCATTACTTTAGTCTTCTTGACATTCAGCTGTAGTCCTGCTTTTGTGCTTTCCTCTTTAACTTTCATTAGCATTTGTTTCAGATCATTACTGGTTTCTGCTAGTAGTATGGTATCATCTGTATATCTTAAATTATTTATATTTCTCCCTCCAATTTTCACACTTCATCTTGATCCAATCCCGCTTTCCTTATATGTTCTATGTATAGAACATATATATTCTGCATTTTTGTTTGAGATCCTTAACATGCTACTTATAGTGTCAAAAATAGAAAAATTCTTTATTTGGAAAAGCACCAGCTTTTGCTTTCCTGTCCTGACTAGTTCTGAAGAAAATAACAAATGTGGATCAAAGTCAAGGGAATGGGGATGAGGGGTAAGAAGGGATACTCGCTAAAGCAAGAGAAAAAGAGAAACTGATTCCTGTAACGATCCATAGGAGTTGGGGCATCTTGAAAAGGGGTGTGGATCAGCCTCTGAACATGTCCCAAGAGCTGATCAGTTTGGGAATGCAAGAGGGTTTAGGTTATAAGGAAGGAACTTATCAGTGAGTAGTGACCTGAATTTGTAAAGGGGTTTTCACTGGTGTCTGGAGAGGGTCATTGGGGAAAAAAAAGGAAATAGATTGCCTTCAAGTTGATTCCGACTTATGGTAACCCTATGAACAGGGTTTTCATTCAGAGGTGGTTTACCATTGCCTTCCTCTGAGGCTGAGAGGCAGTGACTGGTCCAAGGTCACCCAGTGAGCATCATGGCTGTGTGGGGATTCAAACCCTGGTCTCCCAGGTCGTAGTCCAACACTCTAACCACTACGCCACATGCTCTCTGAATTGAAGACCCACATGTACTCACCATTAGTAATGTGTCTGGCCCCGATTTAGTCAATCCTTGTGCTATGTGTGAAAAACAAAATGCAACAAGTGCACCATGAAGACTCAGTATGTCTACTATGAGTGTAAGTCAGCTTATGTAATGCAGGCTAATATAATATTTTAAATACTTTAAAATGTGGTATGTATAAAAATAAAAGTTGTTTCCTAGGGCAAATTTCCATAATATGGATGATCTTTATCGGAAGAGTGCAATGGTGTTGATTTTCCTTGATCTCTCAGCTACTTTTGATACCCTCGGCCTTTGTATCTTCCTGGACTGGCCTGTAGATTGGGGTTGGGGGGCACTGTATTGCCATGGTTCCACTCCTATCTGCAGGGCCAGTTTCAGAGAGTGACATTTGTTTGCATTGTGGGGTGTCACAATGTACTATCTTGTACCCGGTGCTGTTTAACATCTTTAAGAAGCTGCTGGGAGCAGTCATTAGGAGATCTGGAGCATGGTATCAATATGCTGATGATACCCAGCTCTATGTATCTGTTGCATCTTAATCGGGTATGAATGTGCACATGCTGGATCAGAGTGCAGAAGCAGTAGCGGGCTGGATGAAGGCAAATATGCTGAAGGCGGACCTTGGGTCTGGGAATCGGGCATATTGCCTGTTCTAGACAGGTTTGCACTCCCCCTGAAGGATCAGGTTTGTAGTCTGGGGGTACTCCTTGAACCATCATTGTCACTGGAGACCCAAATGGTCAAAATGGCTAGGGGTGCAGTTTCAGCTGATCTGCCAGCTACAGTAATCTATGGATAGGGATAGTCTAGCCACAGTAATCCATGCACTGGTAACTTTGAGATTAGATTACTGCAATGTGCTCTGTGTAGGGCTTCACTTGTAGCTGGTTCAGAAGCTGCAGCTGGTGCAGAACTCAGCAGCTATGTTGCTGAGTGGAGTGAGCTACTGTGAGCATGCTACAGCTTTGCTCAAGAAGCTGCACTGGCTGTAATATGGTACTGGGATAGGTTCAAGGTGATGTCACTGACATATAAGGCCCTACCATTTGGGACCTAGTTACCTGAGATAACACATTCTCCATAGTTACTTGTCTATTCATTGAGGCCTACAGATCAGACCCTCCTGGATGTGCCATTGTGTGGACATGTATGTCTTGGATAGCACCTTTTCTGTTGCAATACCCAGCCTTTGGAATCACCTTCCTCCTGAATTATGACAGGCACCAACCTTAGTTGTGATTCAGTGCTTGTTGATGATCAATTTATTCAATCAAGCATTTGCTGATTTTTAATACCCAACTTTAAGTGATATGTTGTGTATTGATATGTTTTCTATTCCATGTTGTTGTATTTATGATTTTGATTTGTTTCTGTTGTAATGTACCCTGTATGCCACCCTGGAATTTTCTTATGGATAAACAGCATGAATTAGGGCAAGTGTCCTGGCAATGACTTTAAAGAGAAGCTAGAGTCTGGACAGGAATGGCAACCTGAGCTATAGCTGGTCTCTGTAAGTCACAAGGATTTGGAAGGTAATTTGCAATTATTTGAGCCTATAAGTAATCACACAAGTGAATTAAGGAACAGGAAACATCTTATGTGATTGCCATTTGGGGATTGTGCTTTGTCTGTATATAAACTGGCAGCTTTATGAAATAGCCACAGCTTTAACAAGTATTACATTCATTTCCACACAAGGAAATAGATGCTGTCTTCGACCTCCAGAACTTTACCTTTGGCCATTATGTTTGGCTCAGATCCCATCCTTGTTGTTGCTAAGGCAACACCATAAGCCCCATTCAGCCATTTGTTAATTGCATCCATGGAGGGGCTGCAAGCCCACATGCACCATCCCCTCCACTCTGACCTTCCTGCATTGAGTGGGAAGGTGAGAAGGGGATTGTAGGCATATTCACCTGAAAAGGCTAGGGTCCTCCCCATTATTAGGAACTTTGATCATGCAGGGTTCACAATCATGGGGATACCACTAATGTGTTGTGTACAGACATACAATTCCCTGCCCAAGATTGAGTTCAGAGGAAATCAGCAGATCCTGGCTGTACACACAGTACTGATTGGCTGGTGCTTGTGACATCAGAAACCTACAGCACTTTTACAGTGGAGCAAGACAGATGACTGAAACCAGCTTTTGAATCGTGATATTGGTCAAATGTGTTGAGAAGGTGGGAGGAAGCTTGTTTTTCTCCACAGGGAAAATGCAAAGAAACCTCGTTTACCGAAACATTCATCTTGTGGGAGGCCAGCAGGAGCGGAGCTGGCAGAGGCAGAGCTGGCGGAAGGGGCTGTCACATCCAGCTGCCATTTGGAGTCCTCTGGGAGGGGAGGACGCTGGCTGTACCAGTAGGGCGCAGTGTGAGGAAACAAAATACATGTTTCCTTCTGCTACCCCTTTTCCTGGCATACCAACTGCCAGGATGGAGGGCTGCAGGAGGGAGCCAAATGGGACCTGGATATATCATAAGGCCCCCTCTTGGCCTCTCCCCCAACACCTCCCTTGAACATCGCTTTTTCAGGCCTTCTTCTGGCTTCTGCTTGCTCCCCTGATGCCGGGCTGGGCTTCTCTGGAGGATCTCCGTCTGAGCCAGGATGAGAGACTTATGCTGGTGTAGCCTGGCTGAGCTGGGACCCAGCTAGCTCACCGGAGGTCCACCATATCCAACTCCCCTCAGCCTGGTGTAACAGCAGTTGGATTGCGCCCTTAAAAGCACATCTGTATATATATGCAATGTGCACACACTTCATAAAATATTGAAAGATTTGCTCTAAATACGTCATTTTGCAAATTCTTGGATCTTTAATAAAATCCAGAAAAATAAGAGTTGTGAGGATATGATCTAACATGTAGGGCATACTGAGACAAAATGAAGGTCAAATGCGTTGGTCCACAATTGAGTGTAGATTGTATAAGCCAAGTCTTCAGTGAATCTGGCAACCTCACATACACTGAAATCTGGCAACCCTGTCTGGATCTGAGCGTTCTCTCTCTCTCTCTTGGGGAGCATCTCACCTTACCTAAAATCTTTGTTACTGTGCAACCATCTTCCGTGCTGGTAGGATATTTCATTCCCTATTATACCAAATATTAATCTGAGTCAGAAACATTGAAAACCTGTTATTAGCTGATTTGAAAATGTTGAATGACCAGCCCACACAGACCTAGCTTGGGTGGTCTTTTATTGCTTTTATTGTCCATGTGCAAACACAATACTAATGGGGTTTAATTCAATAATGTGAAATGACCTGAAGGCTGACAAACACAATAAAATAACTATTTACAACAAAATGCTTTCATTGTCCATATGTTAAGATGTCTTTCTTTCTTTCTTTCTTTCTTTCTTTCTTTCTTTCTTTCTTTCTTTCTTTCTTTCTTTCTTTCTTTCTTTCTTTCTTTCTTTCTTTCTTTCTTTCTTTCTTTCTTCATCCTCTGCTTTTTCCTCTAGAAAAGCCCTTCATTTGCTGACTAAAGCCAGTCACACAAACTGAAATCTGCGGCTCTAATACCTGCATACAAGTAGTAATAATGCAAATAGATGCATGTGCATGCAACAAGATCTTTGTGTAAACTTTCTTTCCTTCTTCCTTTCTTTTTAAGGTTGTGTGGATCTGACTACATATTGTTGACACACACAGGCCCCCTCCCCACCAGAGAAAAATATGTTGCTCCAAAGCCCCAGCACTTCCAGCAGAGAGCAGGTGTGGAGGCCACGTGTCTCATCATCAGCTCCATCTCAGACTCCTTGCTGATTGGACCCCGGCTCGCGCCTAGGCACTCTTGCCCTGCTTTCTTTACCCTCACCCATGCCCCCCTCCCAGTGCTTCAATGTTACCTCTACCCTTGTGGTCAGTGATTAATGGTGACCATCAATCTGCCATTCCTGCAGTGAATGCAACAGTCAGTTTGCGATTAACCTTTAAAGCACTCTCTCTCTTTTCCCTTTTAAGCCCCATGCTGAGATTATCACAGGAAATAAAACAGGACCCATTTAGGGTCCCCAGTGAACAGGTCTCCTGTTCTTTTCATATTGAAATAGAGTAGTATCAAAAGCGTCTTTGAAGTGTGTTCCATGGGCATGTGTGTGTGTGTATGCAATCTGGGCAAAAGTGAATTGTTCTGTCACTGAAGAACTTGTTAACCAATTGAAAGGGCCTCTGCCTGGAATAGGTTGCTTATTCTTGAATTTCAGCAGAGGACTATTAGAGAGTTTAGCGTTTTATTTCAATAATTATTATCTCTGTAATATTGCTGAAGGCCCCAGACAAGATCCACTTTGTGATATTGGGAATTGCATGCCATATTCACATTGCAGATTCATTTTATCTGAGTCAGCTTGGGTTTAATTAGATTGGCTCAGCCTACTCACTACAGCACAGTCATCCTGCTAAAGAGTAATACAATTTCACATCTGATCTAATCCTCAGAGTGCATATTAAGCATTTCTGTCTATGCATAAATCTGCACCATTCTGTAGTGGCGTTATTGTGGTGTCTTGAATAGTCTGAACCACTACAATAAAACAGAAGTGATAGTCAGGTAGGATAGGAAACGGGGGGGCTGTTCTGTTCTGGACTCTCACTAAAAGATCCTCTAAACCCTAGGGGCTCATGGATGGTCTTCAGGGGGCCTATAAGTTGGACACAAAAAAAATCAAGTTCCAATGCAATAAAATTAATTGTATTTTTTAATGGGAGTCCATAGCTTTCACCAGATTCTCAAATGCACCCATGATCCAAAAAAGTTTAAGAACCAGTGCTCTAAAGGATCAGGTGCACAGTTTGAGGGTGCAAATAGATCTGGCTTTGCAGATGGATGCACAGGTATCATCTGCAGCTGCAAGGCTGTAAACTGGAAAATCTAGACTGGAGCATATTGCACTATTACTGAAATATCTTCTGACTACTCGACTATTGACAGGCATAATGCAAAGTGCTGTTTTTTAACTTTCAAAACCATGAGCAGTATAGGACAATACTACAGTATTTGAAGGATTTCTTACTCCCATACAAACTAGCCCAGTTGTTGAGATCATCATCACTGTATTGCTTTTAAATCTTTTTATGTTGCTGTATACCACTCTGATGTTTTGTGAGAGGATGGTATAGAAAACCTTTATAAATCAATCAATCAATCAGTCATCTGACTCTGGATGCCCCCATCTTTTGACATGAAATGGGGGCTATGAGAAATGTTGGTGCTGTTAGGAAATTTTAGATTCTGGGCTTTATGATCTTATGATCTTATCTTTAGATGATAATATGTACTATTTCAATCTGTGGTAAGCCAGCCCTGCTGAGTTTGCAGGTCCACCTGTTCTGCTGAGTGGGGCCCTTGATGTCTGCCCCTAAATGCTGCCCTAATAGCATCACTATATGGGAAAGAGGATGCTGGAGTAGATAGACCTTTGGTCAGTGGAGACTGGTGGCTTTCAGCACCTTGGACAGCTTCTTGAAAGTTCAAACGAAAACCTGGAGCGGATTCACTTCCTCATTAACATCGGAGCTACCAGCCTCCACTACCTTTGGTCTGATCCACTTGGATTCTTATTACCTTCCAACAATCTTTCGATCTCAATTGCTGATAGATCCAGAGGAAGTGAGCCATGTAGTAAATATTACTACACAGTAAAGCTCCATGATGAGCCTAAAATTTGTTTCAAACACAAATACATGAGAGATACAAGCCCCTTGAATACAGCCTAATGAACACAATGGGAGAAGGGAGCAGCATTGTGATAGCAGGTTCTATGCCCAATCTATATGCTTTTATTTAAATGCCTAATGAGAACCTATGACCATACACTTACACATGCATACATACTGACCTTTCCATACAATAGGGAACTTGGAAGAGTACCCGACTGCTGGGGGAGCTCACTGTGTATATATAAATGTATGTGAGATATGTGCAGGCTCTCCTGAGATATTTAAACACTAAGGACTGAACTTGTGGCTGTGATTCCCCACCTCAATATCTGCATATGCCATACCTGGTTAGAACATTTGTAAGGGATGGTGCTGATCTGTGGCTTTTGATCGGTGTCAGTTGCATGGATGACTTCTGACTCAGAGTCAGAGTTGCTCTCATTCCATGCATCCACAGTGACAGCTTTCAGTTCAGCTGACAGAGGATAATCTACTACATGAAAGAAACTTCTCATTTGAAGGATCCCCGTGAGCAATACAAACAAATACTGAACCATATTGAAGTAATGCAGGCATGCATATGCTAAGGCCCAATGTACACATTTACTAGGCCTGCATGCCAATTCATGTGGTGGAGTAATGTATGTATACCGTCCTCTCCACCATCCCCAGAACATAATGTCTGAGGTGGGCAGTCCTATGGGAGCCCATAGGGGTTATGACCTCATTGATGCACTCTCCTCTCCCTTCCCTACCATCTTGAGGTGAAATAGCTCATGAATCAAGCCCTCGCTCATATGGGTTACAACGGGAGAAGCTCCTCTACCTTATGAGAGGTTCAGCTGGCCAGGTAAGCATTTGAACTGGGACTATGATTTATATTTGGTACCAAGCCTTGTGGAAAATCCTAATTCCATTGAAATGAATAGTTCCAGGGGGCTGGAAACTGAATTGAGCCAGAATAGAGGCCCCAACAGGTGTAGCTGGGGAGCACCATAATTCCCGTTTGTGATGGGTCAAAGAGAGACAGCTCTGGGTCTTACCAGAGCTTGGAAGTAACTCATTATAAATAACGAGTTACTTGTAATTTATTACTTTTTTGAGTAACAAGTGGGTAACTTCGTTACATTTTGCTGGTAATAGAATGAGTAGTAACTTCATTACGTTTGAGCTGCAACTTTAATGTTTCCAGCATTACTTTTGGGCATTACTGGGGGGGGGGAGCAGGGGAAGTCTTCTGTTCCTTTGATTTGTGGATAAAAATCATGTGCTTCAAATTGGGCTTCTGTGCAGCATCGCTCTTCCCTCGTTCTCTATGGGTGTTTAGGACGCAACAAGCGAGGAGGTGGAGAGTGAGACGGGATGGAGTGGAGAAAACAATTGTTTAAAAATGGATGGGAGTGGAGGGAGAAAAGAGCTGGAGAACAAGGAGGCAGCAAGGAGGCATCGGCAAAATGGACATGAATAACTGGCTGTGGAGGTGAGAGATGGCAATATGTGTATGTTTGGTGCACAAAGCTTCAGCAATGGCTTCTGCCTCCCTCTCTTACCAGCAGCGGAGAGACGCCAAAAAGCACAGCTTCAGGGTGAGCGAGGGACAGGCAGAAGTTGCAGCAGCAAGCAGCCAGGGTCCTAAAGAGCTGCTGCTTCCAGTTTTCTTATCTTGTAGAAGATATTCTCTCCTTTCCTTGGGTGTATGATTTGTCCTGGCCCAGAGCAGATTGTGGGGTGGGCACCCTCAGTTTCTTATTTTTTGTCTGCATCTTTTTGTCCAGTTTGGTTGTTCATAGATGCCCTTATCCCTGCCCTGCACCCAACAAAAGTTGTGGGCCAGGCGGGATGTACGGGCATCTCATAGAGGACACCCTCCTCTTTCCTGGGGTGTATGATTTGTCCCGGCCCAGAACAGATTTTGACTGATGTGCTCTTTGAGCATCCTGTTCTTTTGAGACATAACAGGAATGTATTGTAAAAGCAGCATTTCAAGTGTAAAATTTGATTTCAAGTGAATTATATGTGTGTTGGGATATCATCATTGCTGGGGGTGGGGTGGGGGGATGTGAGATTCTGTTATGCCATTCTGTTAATCTTACAGATAAAAAAGTTTATTCTATTACCCTCTCTGTGTGTGTACTGATTTTTAATGTTGTTTTAGGCTACTTAGATGTGCAGCAGCCAAGACCAGTACCTTGTAGGCATTTTTTAAAAAAGTAACGAAAATGTAATTGTAGTGATTACTTTTGAGTAGAAGTAAAGTAATCAGTTACTTTCAGAGCAACTGTAATTGTAATGGTAACTACTACTTTTTGGGGGGCAATGTAACTGTAACTGTAATTTATTGCTTTTTAAAAGTAACCTTTCAAGCTCTAGGTCTTACAATAGTCTCACGGAGGAGAGAGAGAGAGAGAGAGAGAGAGAGAGAGAGAGGCTGTGCCGCCAATCAGAACTGCTGTTTCTCTTCTCTCTACTGCTGACAGAGTCCAATTGTGAAGAGCATTCTCTACTACTACTCTCTACAGAGTGTTCCTCTTGTTTCCAAGAAGTAGTAAAATCATTCTAGAACACTGGGACCCCTTTCCTAATAAGTTATGTAAAAACTTCATTTTTTTGATAGAGAAGAGATCCAAAATGACATTCTTAACAGGGACTGCTGAATTGTGTTTGTCTGTCTGCTTCTTTCTCTTTTGTTCTTAGTTTTTTTTTTTAAATCCCTCTTTCTAAATAAAATTTTATTTGAGCTCACAATGTCTCATGTGGGAACCTTGAATAAAATGTTAGTACTAGTTTCAAATGTTGGCTTGTGTGCGTTGTTGTGTGAAACAGCATACATTACGTTGGAGTTAAGTTGAGCAAGAAGACTTCTTCAGAGCATTTAAATCATGTAAGAGTCTTTATTGAAAGACATTAAGGCCAGAGGCTTAAGAGTAAATACATGTAGAGATTCTTCAGTCACCCCCCTTCTGGTACATCTCTCTCCATAGATAAACCACAAAAGACAGCCTCTCAGCTCAGAGGCATAATTCAGAAGAACAACAACTCACATAGACTCTGTTACAACTTTCCCAGCTGTTATCAGATGGCTACCATAGCAACGGCCTTCACTGTCCGTTCCCAGACTGGCAAAGACATAACTCCTCTTTAACCACAGTTACGTCTTCACACTTGCAGGCTTCATGGAAAACTACTAGAGACAGTAATGCCTACTGGTCACCAGCCCAACATCAAATCCCCAGTTCTTCTGGGTATTTTCTACCACTCGGTGCAGGCTTTAAATGCCATTGAATGTGACTCTAAACCACAAAGCATATACACACGTGCACGGAAAATCACAGATGTCTTGTAGTGGTGTACGCTATATGTGCAAATTACAGGGTTTATAGTAGCAATGTACATTATGCACACAAATTACAGTGGGGTCCAGTGGCATTTCTTAAGCCCAACCAAGAGAATTTTTCTCAATACAGCCTGGTATACACTGCAAGTAAATCCATTACCTTTTCTTTCCCTTTGAATTTTTGATACATAAAATATTAACTTACTGCTTCTGATGTCAAATACAGATTTTTTAAAAAAAATATGCATATTTTATTTCCCCTCCTATCTGATGGGGGAAATGATATTGACACATGATTCGGTGAGAAGGGCCCCCCTCAAATGAACATTCTGTCCCCAGGCTTCTGCACAACTTGAAAAGAGCCTGCATGTGTCCAATCAGAACAGCTTGTGAAAGTTTATCAGAGTTTCCAATACTTATGGATGTCAGGATTGTTTCAGGAATAAAATCAATGCTAGTCATGGTGGGAATATCTATATCTATATCATCTGTATTTATACATCTATGTGTGGACACACACACACACACAAATATATAATATGATAGTTTAAAAGGCCATTTTACATCCATTCCAAACTACCGTTACCCTTGCTCCTTTGCTCTGCCTTTCATTTGCCTATAATCACTTAGAAAGTTTTGTCTCACAGTGAGAACAAAGTTTTATGGGTTTGTATTGTGTGCCTGTAAGTTGCTTGAGAGCTTTAGTCTTGTACCTCTATTGATAAGCATGCAAATGATCAAACAAAATCCAATTAATATTCAAATTACCTGAATGCACACACAGACTTTCATTTTTTCACTGACCCTTTTATCAATCTCAAATATTTGTCTCTTATTTGAATGTCTTTTGTGCACTGTTGATTTTAAGAGCAGAATGAACTGTACCATACATACTTTTCAGTAGGGTAGTCGCAAATTCAGAAGTGCAGGCTCCCTTCATTATAGTCACAGCCACACCCCTTCCCCCTTTTTTGCTGCTGGGCTGAGGATGAGATCCTTGCAGACATCCCTAGGAGTCAATCAGCATGAAAGCTGAAAGTGTTAGGTACTGAGAAGAGTTTTCTCAGTAGCTGACTCACCTCCTTTCACTCCAGTCAGCGGGAAAGGACAAGGAAGCATGTTAGAAGACTCTTCTCACTGGCTAACACCCCTTTCATGTTGATAAGCTCGTAGGATGCTGGAGACATAGGGACCCTGCTGGGACCCTGTTAAAAAAAAGTAAGGGGGTCTAAGACCCCCAGAGACCCTGGATGACTACACCCCTGATGCTCTTTATTTAGGTCTGGTTTGGTGGGTACACATCCTCTCAGGTTAATTTTATGAGCATAGTGTCACAGGGTCTGATCATAGTTTGTTGTATAATAATAGTATAATCTGTTATCTAACGTGATCCATAAGAAAAAAAACCCTCAAAATCCACAGCTGGTCAATATCTTTATTGAGACCAACCAAAATGTCAGAAAAGTGCAGCAAGCTTTCAGGTTCTACAGAACTTTTCAACAGGCAAAATGATCAGCCTTTTTAATGAACAATCCCAGATCCAGTCATTCAGGGCATAATCCACAACTAGAGGAAGATGATTTTCCTTCTTCTGAAGTTGGACTTTCCATGTTGACAGTTGCATCCCTTCCAACCACTAGATGATACTATACGATTTGGCTTCAACTGATTCTTTGTCGATAGTACATGCTCTACAAGCAGAAGGTCCCAAGTTCAATCCCGAGCATCTCAAGCTAAGGCTGGGAAAGAAGACTGCCTGGAGAGCCACTGCCAGTCATTGTTGACAATTCTATGCTGCAGGGACCATTGGTTTGACTTGGTATAAGGCAGCTTCCTGCATTCCCAATATATGCTCCTTATATCACCGTTTTAGGGACAACACAATTTTCCAGAAAATGCATGAAGACTCCTTTGTGACACTGTTCCAAGATGGTTGACAAATATGATGTTATTATGCCTCAAGGAACTAATCTAAATCAAGTTGACCTTGTACTGGATGATACATTTTATCTCACTACATGGATAATCTTTGCTAAATGTGGCTTTACACTTTAATCAGACCAGACAAGTTAGGTGGATGGGGAAAAGAGCAGTGAAAGGGGATGATGTAACAGTTGCACCCCAGGTCAGCAGCAGATCCAGAAATAGCACGCAGTGCCCAAGGAGAGGCTGCATGATGCTGGGCACCCTTGAAACTGTTCACCCAAATGCAAAGTGCCCCTGAAGAATCAGTGCATGACTACATATGCCCAGATGATTTCCCCATCAGAAGCCTAAAAAGAGGAGGTTGTGTTTGGACCAAGACATTCAGTTACCTTGCCCAAAAGAATTTGACTGTCAATATGACAAAGGATAGATGGTGGCATGCTGCCCACTTAACCCCTGGAAAAATTACGAACGGTTTAGTGCAGGGATAGGGAACCTATGCCCCCCCATCCCTTACCATCCCTTACCATCGACCAGACCTGCTGGGGCTGAGGAGACTTGATACCAACAACATCTGGAGGGCCTCAGGTTCCCTATCCCTGGTTTGGTCCTAAGAACAACAAAATCAGAGTCTTCTAAATATGAGATGCAAATAAAACATACTACTTTCTAAGGATGCGTAGGACAAATCAGAACAAATCAGACTCTGGTATGAAAAAAGGAGCACCCAACAGGTGTCCAGAAAAAGAATCTGGTAGGCATACATTCAAACTGAATTGAAAACCATGAGCTTTACCAACCCTGACATCATTTTTTCACATCCTTATATGACCACCTGCACTTGCTGTACTGCTTTCTTCTCCATCAGAAGAGTGACGAACCATGCCCATCCATGCACTCACCCGCTGCTCTCTGCTGCAACCAAAGTTCAGTCTCAACATTTCCTACATTTTTTTGCTGCTTTTGGTTTTGTCTGGTGGAATTGTGCTAGTACAGCAACCTGCCAACAACTGCAACATGCGTGTCCTCACTAGAGTCCTGTGGAACTTCAGTATACAGGCATACCCCACTTAAAGTCGCTTCACTTAAAGTCGCCTCGCTATAAAGTACATGCTCCATACTCCACCATTTCCCACTTTAATGTATGTGCTTCGCAATAACAGACACTTAATGGCATGATGCCGCTGCCATCTAGTGACAATTGCAGTGCAGTACATGCATAGATAATTGCTTCACTTTAAGTACATTTTCACTTTACATACATGCTCTGGTCCCATTGCGTATGTTAAAGCGGGGTATGCCTGTATTTAGTAAATTGTATTTGGAGAGAATTAAACATCTCCACTTTATTAGGAATATACCACTTGCATAAAAATGGAAATGTGGGCACTGGATGTATGGCTGGGTGGTGGTGGATAAAGATAAAGAAATAAAACTGAAATCAATGGATCATATGGAGAAAATGGAACAGAGAAAATGTAAAGGGGGTGTTGCTATATTTCTCATATGATTATAGCTCTTAGAAATGATTGGTTGGAAGAATTTACAATGGGGATTTCACTTTACCTCCAATGCCACAAGAAAATGCTCACTCTACCAGAAAAAAACTACCACAAAAAATTCTAGCACAATAGCAGTAGTTATTGCAACACAAGTTCTGCACCACCCTGAAGTGTAAAGTCTACTAGTAACGATCCGTTCTTCAAGTGCCATCCATGCACAAGAGGAAGGTATCAGCAGGCCTGGGGAAACCCCAAGGTTTTCAGAATACAACAAATCTTTAGGGGGGAAACCCTTGGGGGGGAATCTTCTCTCTCCCTGCCCCCAACAGCCAAATGAGGACTGAGCATGTGCAGTGGCCATGGAATGCCGACTGACTCTTGGAAAGGTAATGGAGTACAATACCCTGGGAGAGAAAGGGCATGGCTGGCTGACTAGAACCCTGATCAGGAGGTAGAGATGGAGGGATATGTCAATTTCAGTTCTCTCAGTTTCTCATTTTCCAATCTTAAATTCAGTTTCTGCAGAAATTTGCCATTTTTTATTTTTCAAAAGAATCGTCATGAAAATTCTTCATCATTTTAGTGCAGATTTCTCCTAATAAACTCCTGATGGATGCAATTATGCACTGGTGAGTGCCTATACTAAGCTGTACTTGGGGGCAGTGAGGGCAGCAAAGAAGCAATATTTTGCTGCCACTATTAAATCTTCTATCTGCCGTCCAGCGGAGCTGTTTAAAATTGTCCGAGGGCTATTACATTCCGGCCCTACGGATGTCATGGAGTCATCACAGGCACGTTGCAATGAATTTGCTGTGCACTTCCAGGACAAAATCTCTTGCATCCGCCAGGACTTAGACTCCAATGTTGCAGCAGTTGAATCGAATGAGGTGTCCAGCGCGCAGTCTTGTCCTAATTCTTTGGATGAGTTTCAGTTGGTACAGCTTGAGGACGTTGACAAGGTGCTTGGACTGGTGCGTGTGACTACTTCTAAATTGGATCCTTGCCCTTCTTGGCTAATAAAAGCTAGCAGGAATGGAACAGTCGGTTGGGCCAGGGCAGTGATTAATGCTTCACTGCAGGAGGCAGTGGTCCCCGGCCTCCTGAAAGAGGTGATAGCGAGACCACTCCTGAAGAAAACGTCCCTGGACCCGGAAAACTTTAACAACTATAGGCCGGTAGCTAATGTTCCATTCCTGGGCAAGGTCCCAGAACGAGTGGTTGCCAACCAGCTCCAGACACTCTTGGATGACACCGATTATCTGGATCCATTTCAGTCGGGTTTTAGACCTGGGTTTAGCATGGAGACAGCCTTGGTCGCCCTGTATGATGACCTTTGTCGGGAGGCAGACAGGGGGAGTGCGACCCTGCTGATTCTCGTTGATCTCTCAGTGGCTTTTGATACCATCTACCATGGTATCCTTCTGGGACGACTCACTGATCTGGGAGTGGGCGGTACTGCGTGGCAGTGGTTCCGCTCCTATTTGGTGGGTCGTCTCCAGAGTGTAGTGCTTGGGGAGCATTGCTCAGCACCCTGGGACCTCCAATATGGAGTCCCACAGGGGTCAGTTCTGTCCCCCATGCTTTTTAATATCTATATGAAGCCGTTGGGTGCGGTCATCAGGAGTTTTGGAGTGCGCTGCCATCAGTATGCTGATGACACGCAACTCTATTTCTCCTTTTCATCTTCTTCAGGTGAGCCTGTCGGCGTGCTGAACCGATGTCTAGCTGCGACAATGGACTGGATGAGAGCTAACAAACTGAGACTTAATCCAGATAAGACTGAGATGCTGCTGGTGGGTGGTTCTCCTGACGGGATGGGAATGTTCGACCTGTTCTGGATGGGGTTGCACTCCCCCTGAAGGAACGGGTTCGTAGCTTGGGAGTTCTTTTAGATCCATCCCTGTCACTTGAGGCTCAGATAGCCTCTGTGGCACGGGGTGCTTTCTACCAGCTTCGGCTGGTGGCCCAGCTGCGCCCCTATCTGGACAGAGAGAACCTCGCTTCAGTAGTTCATGCGCTGGTAACCTCGAAATTAGATTACTGCAATGCGCTCTACGTGGGGCTGCCTCTGAAGACGGTTCGGAAACTGCAGCTTGTGCAGAATGCAGCGGACAGATTGTTAACGGGGACCAGACGGTCCAACCATATAACACCGACTCTGGCCCGCTTGCACTGGCTGCCTATTTGTTTCCGGGCCCGGTTCAAAGTGCTGGTTTTGACCCATAAAGCCTTACACGGCATAGGACCACAATACCTGTTGGAAGGCCTCCCCTGTTATGAACCTGCCCGTACACTACGTTCATCATCAAAGACCCTCCTCCGAGTTCCTACTCATAGGGAAGCTCGGAGGATGGCAACACGGGAAAGGGCCTTTTCTGTGGTGGCCCCCGAACTGTGGAACGATCTCCCGGAGGAAATACGCCTGGCGCCATCGTTAATATCTTTTCGGCGCCAGGTCAAAACTTTTCTTTTCACCCAGGCTTTTTAATTAATTATGTCTAGTATATGCTGACATTGTTTTAATTTTTAATAATTTTTAACTTTTTATATGTTTTATATTGATACATGTCTTGTATTTTGCTATTTCTTGTCTTGTGAACCACCCAGAGAGCTTCGGCTATGGGGCGGTCTATAAGTTTAATGAAATAAATAAATAAAATAAATAAATAAATGCAGTTTTGTATGATGTACACATTTTTGCAAGCAATGTCTCCTAATATAATGCATTCTGTATGTTATTTTTACTAACATATTCATTTTTATACACATTTCCTCCAATATATGCATTTTTGTAAACATTGGTTGGTTGGAGAAATGCACTGCAAAATTCTGATAAGCGTGAATTTCCAAAGACAGCTGTGTTTCAGTTCTCATATTGTTTCTGAAAGTGCAAATTTCATAAATTCCGTTCAAATGTGAACTGAATCAAATATCTCCCCCTTCCCTATCAGGAACACTAGAACCCTGATTTTTAAATGCCTCTTGAAAACTCTTCTATGTCACCAGGCTTATGCAGGCAATTGAGACAATAATTTTCTGCAATAGTTGATGGATTTCTGATTTTAAATTTTTATGTGGTTTTATTCTGTGTTTATATATGTTGTAACAAATTGCTTTGTGAGGTCCATCTGAAAAGTGGTATATAAATGCCTAATAATAATATTAATGATAATGATAACAATAATAATAATAAAATATGCAGATTGTGGGGTGCTATTTTGTTATGCAAAGAAAAATCATGCAATATTTCTCTTCAGATGTGCAGTGACAGAATAAGTCAAACTGTAGGAAACTGAGGAGTAGAAATGTTAGGTTTCATCCCTTGAATGGATTGTGCTAGCTACTTCCTGCCATGCATTCAGTTTTGTTGGTTGATGTGGGGATGAAGTCATAGCTGCAAGTTTTCTATTGTGTTGAAGTGACAGAAAAGTATTTCCCCTCAGTACATAACTTCAAGGGGAAGAGGTAGTGGTGGGGATGGGGGTGGAATTTGTCCTTGTAGAAAATAAAAACTGCTTCATCTTAGACAGTTGCCTCAGGTGAACCTTTGCTATTGTTTGATGCTGAGGTATTGTCATCACCCCTAAGTTTTCTTTGAGAGGTTTGACGTCTGGGAAGAGATTTGCACAAAACCACACAAAACTTGAGATAGCTTTTGTATTGCTCACACAGCTTCAATTTAGCTATGAAAGCTTTCATCTTTTACTCTTAATATACTCAGCAGTTCTTTTTCGCTTTCTCAGACTGCCTGGGGACTATAATTATATATTTACTCTCAACTACAACACCCCCTTGAGCACCATACTTTCAGGAGTCATGTCAATGAGTCTGCTGCACGTCACTCTGGACCGTCTGACACAAAAACAATACAGTGCTTAGAACTTAGTAGTGCAGTTAAATAAGGAAATTTCACTGGTCATTTTCAAAGCCACTTAGGTGCAGTTTTGGATTCATCCATTGCACATGAAAGTCCTCTCAGGGAACAGTAGCCACAAACGCAAATGAAACACTATTGGGGCTAGTACTGGCCATGTGTCTCATCTACCTCTCCCATCCCTGTAAATGATGCCTACCCTCAACCAAGATGGCGGCAGCAATGTCAGCCCCTTAGAGAAGCTCCTGCCGCCATCTTGGTTGATGATAGACATGCACGCATAGCGCATGTCATTCACGGGGATGGAAGAGATAGGTGGGGCATTGGGTGTGCAGGCTTATCGAACTCCGTGCTGACTGTTTTGGGGGAGGTGCCTGGAAGCTCCCTCTCTGTGATCCGCAGCAGGGGTGAGAGCCAATGCTGCCATGGATTGCAGAATGGGAGCGCTACCCTTCCACTTAAAGGAAGGTGCCCAGGTTGGACCCTGGCTGAGGGCCCCAGCAGCCCAGAGGGGCCCCTGAAAGGGTGGAGCTCCTGTTCCATGATTCGAGGGAGCATTGGGTCCCGCAACCCAACCCTACAGTGGATTGCCAAGAGGGAGCTCCCAGGCACCCCCCTGATAGAGACAGTGTGGGCTTCAATAAGCTCACCTACATGCCCCACCTACCTCTCCCATCAGTGTGAATGTCCTGTGCATTGTGTGCACATACCTGCCATCCCCCAGATGTTAGCGGGGGCTTCCCTAAGGGGCTGACAGCCCTGCTGCCATTTTAGTTGATGACAGGCATGTGCGCTACGCACACACATCATTCACATGACATGAGAGGTAGGTGGGGCATGCAGATGGGCTTATTAGCCCCACACTGTCAGTACAGGAGGGGGCATTGGGCTATGGTCCTGCAGGCCTGGGGCAGACTGATGCCCAAAGGCCCAGTCATGCCTGGTGTTGACCCTGCCAGGGTGGGTTACAACATCTAAAATTCAGTATAAAAGCAATTGAAACAAATTACAATCACAAGGATAGGATGGTTCCTGAAAACATACATCTCACGTGTCAAAGGCCAGGGTAAAGAGGTGCATCTTTAGCATTCATCGAAAACTGTGCAGTGAAGGTGCCAGGTACACCTCTGTAGGGAGGAAATTCCACAACTTAGGGGCTGCCACGGAAAATGCCCCCTCTGTACTGGGCCACCCCCCCAAACTTCTGAGGGTGGAGGAACTACTAAAAATGGCCCCTCTGCCAATCTCAACACTCAAGAGGGTTTGTAGGGAGGAGGCAGTCTCTCAGATATTTGGGGCCTAAGTCATTTAAGATTTTATACACGAGCATGAGCACCTGAAATTGGGCCTGAAAACGAACTGGCAACCAATGCAATTGTTTTAGAACAGGGGTTATATGAGTTCTAGAAGAAACCCCAGCCAGTAATCTGCATAGATTTATTGTGGCATAAGCTTAGTGGGCCAGAGCCCACTTGTCCAGATGCATAATTTTTTTCTAAAAAGGCAGCTTCTGAGGCTACATGTTTCAGTGGAGGAAGAGCAGTAGGATAGCTGCTTAACCCTTCCCCTTCCAGCTACCAACCCACCCACTAGCAGAAAATACATGCGTGTATCTTCCCCACAGCCTCCCGACGGGTAAACAGGAGCATGGAAGGGGAGTGGAGAGTAATGAGTGTGACAATGACAAGCAGGCAAAGGGTTAAGCAGCCCCTCCTCCTGCTGCCTCTCCACTGGCAGCATGCAGCCTCAGCGGCTGCTTTTGGGTTGAAGAAAGAAATCACTGGGGAAAAGATAAAAGTAGTAATAGTAGACCACCTCACGTCAAACAGCTACGCCACGCCCCTTTTGAGTTTGATGGGTGACGTCAGCGGAAGCCCCCCAGAAGGCCCACCCCGGAAGGCCCACCTCGTGATTTCCGTTTCCCCTGGTGACCTCACCGGATATCCTGTCCCCCAGAAGCCCCAGCCCTCGTGCCCCACCCTGGAAACGGTAGCCCTGTGACCCCCCAGGAGCATGTGGTCCTCCCTGGACCATTGGGTGTATTTTTACTCAAAATGGGGTCCCGGATTGGTCCCTATAGGGGCATGTGACCCCTCTATGAGCACGTGGTCTCCAGGGGACCAATCTGAAGAGGTTTAAAACCCCAAAGGTGAAAACAGGGTACCGGAATTGCACCCCAAAGGGGTGCATTTCTGCCCCCTCTCCAGACTGCTCCCTATAGGGGCATGTGACCCCTCTACGAGCACGTGGTCTCCAGGGGACCAATCTGAAGAGGTTTAAAACCCCAAAGGTGAAAACAGGGTACCGGAATTGCACCCCAAAGGGGTGCATTTCTGCCCCCTCTCCAGACTGCTCCCTATAGGTGCATGTGACCCCTCTATGAGCATGTGGTCTCCAGGGGACCAATCTGAAGAGGTTTAAAACCCCTAGGTGAAATTAGGGTGCCAGAAATGGACCCCAAAGGGGTCCATTTCCACCCCCTCCTCTCCAGAGCAGCCCAATAGGGATAAGTAACCCCTCTACAGTTACGTCACCCAAGGGGGGAGGTTTTGAATCCCCAACCAATCAGGAGAGGGGACGGTGAGACCTGGTACAGAGGTGTATTATGCATGCCCAGACACGCTCTGAGGATCGAACATGGAACCAGCGTGCGAATCAGTATATGGGCTAGTAGGTTTTTCCTATCCTCCAGCCCCTTTGAAAATGCGCTCAAAAAGGCGGGTAAAGCCTCGGAGATTATCGTTTCCACCAGCGAGTATAAAAATTAGCAGTGGAAAGGAAGAATCAAAGCATTTTAGAAAAAAACGGTCTGTTTCAACCCCAAACTTACCTGTAGCGGTGTTCACGGCCAGACAGTATCCAGACCCTGAAACCTCATTCCAGGCAAATTCTAGTGAATCCATGTCCGACACAGAGTGTGATTGTGGGTGTGATCTGAAGGCTCATTTCCTGAAGGAAGAACAACTTATGAAATCTGCTGAGGTTGTGGATGGAAGTGTACTTTTTAAACCCATGGTGGAAATGGAGGCTGAAGAAAACGAGTGGCTGGAAGATTTAAATGAAGGCATGGAGCAAGGGTGTCTACAGGTAGGTGTTTCTGAGCTGTATTTTTATTAGTGTGTTGTTTTTCCCAGTTTGGGGCATCCCCATTGCTAAAGTGCCTCTCTTTTTTTTTTCTATAGGAAGATGTGACGCATGATGGTGATATGGAAAATCTACACCTTGAGAGTTCGCAGGCTGTTAATATTTCCTGCATTTCATGTGTCTGTCCCAAGCCTGAACCCTGAAATCTTGAAGCAGGAGTTTTTTTGGTACCAATAAAAATAGTTTACTTTAACCACCGGTGTCCATACCTGTATCAACCAGCAATATGGGAGAGCATGATGAAATTCTAAAAACCACATATTACACACCTGAGGAGGCTGGGAGCTTTGGGGGAGTGAACCATCTATTTCAGGAGGCAAAAAAGCACAGTAAAACACTAAGAAGGAAACATGTTCTGACATGGCTTTCAGACCAAGATGCTTACACGTTGCATAAGCCAGCCAGAATCCATTTTAAAAGAAACAAGACTATTGTGTCTGATATCGATGCCCAATGGCAGGCTGACTTAGTAGATATGCAACAATTTTCTAAGCACAACAAGAACTATAGGTACATTTTAACAGTCATAGATATTCTGTCTAAGTATGCATGGGCATTGCCTTTAAAAGACAAGACAGGCAAAGAGGTCTCTAAAGCTTTTAACGTTATATTCAGTCAGAGTGGAAGAAAGCCCCGAAAGCTCCAAACGGACCGAGGCAAAGAGTTTCTAAACAGAGTCGTAAACGCCTTGTTAAAGCAGCATGGAGTTCACCACTTCGTCAGCAATAATGAAGTAAAAGCTGCTATTGTTGAAAGATTTAACCGTACTCTGAAATCAAAAATGTGGAGGTATTTTACAGCTAACAATACCTATAGTTATATCGATATCCTACCACAACTCTTAAAAAGTTATAATCATAGTTTTCATAGAACTATCAGAGCAAGGCCTATTGATATTAACCATTCTAACGCCCTGGAGGTATGGAAAACCATTTATGGAGACTGTATTTACAGAAAAGAGGTATCAACGCTGTTCAGGAAAGGAGACCACGTAAGGATTTCTAAAAGCAAGGGGGCATTTGTCAAGGGGTATGAACAAAATTTCACCACAGAGCTGTTTATAGTGGATCAGGTCATCAGAAGAGGAAGGAAACCTGTCTTCCTGTTAAAAGATTATGCTGGGGAGCCTGTAATTGGTTCTTTCTATTCTGAAGAGTTGCAGAAGGTTAATAACAAACAGGACAAATTGTACAGGATTGAATCAATTCTATCAACAAAAGGCAGGGGTAGGAAAATTGTCATTTAGTGAAATGGTTAGGCTGGCCCAGTAAGTTCAACAGTTGGGTACTTGCTTCTGATCTTTGTGAACCTGCACAAAGAATGGGGGATAGTGGTTTTTACATTACTCTGCCTAGCAATGCCTGTGTAACTGTTTTTCCGCAGAACACTAGCTCAGCTTTTACTATTCGCCTAGCAAGGCCCCTGGATCTACCAGGGGCGTGGGAAGTAGGTCTGGTTGAGATACAGCACCCACACAGTTGGAACAATCTAACATCTGATTCCCGATTTGAAATTGGTAATGGAGAAAAAACATGGTCCTATCGTCTGCGACGTGGTTATTACTCAAACATGAACAGCCTTATACTAGACCAGAGCAGCGAGCACCCCGATATGGTCCTACACTACGACCAAGTGACTAGAATGGTTAGACTTAAATCAGATGATGGTTGCACGTTTAAAAGCAGCGAAGAACTAGCCCACATATTAGGGTTGTTTCCCAACATCCATGTACGTCAGCTGCCTTTTACAGCAGACATTACAGGAGGCTTCAACACTTTATACATTTACACCGACATCGTAGAGCATCAGATAGTTGGGGACTTCTATGTACCCTTATTGCGCTCTGTACCAGTGCGTGGACAGAATAACGATTGTGCCAACATTGTTTATGACAAACCACACTATATTCCTGTGAGTAAGCATCATATTGACACCATCAATGTTGAAATAAAGACGGATCAGAACAAAAACGTACCATTTCGTTTTGGAAAGGTGATTGTGAAGGTACACTTTCGCCCACACAGAGGTTTGCCATTTTAAAAATGGTGATACTGAAAACCTACGGTGACCCAACCCTTTACCGGAATTATTACAGGGCCCAGGCTGGAAATGCTCTTCTGGGGTACCATGGTACGCCTGTTATGTATGGGGCAGGAATCGGGGGGATATTCAGGAGCCTTTTTCGAAAAGCCGTACCACTTTTGAGAAGAGGCCTAGAGATTATTAAGCCACATGCTAAAACAGCTGCTAGGAATATCGCTAAAGATGTGGTAGGACAGGTTACTCAGGCAGTTTTGAATAGAGTTAATCCACAACCCCAACAAGAGGGCTCAGGGCTGATGTATATTAAAAGGAGAAAGGCCTTGAAAAGAAAAGCATCACGGGTACAATTAACAGGCCCTCCTCGACCTTTTAAAAGAGCACCGCCGTTGAGGAAAAAGCCTCAGAAGCAGAAAACTTCAAGAAAGAAGAGGCAAACAGTACCGGCCCGAAAAAGAGATATATTTTAAATCAGCATGGCTTTCATCCATTGCAGTTCTGAGGAATGCACTAAATCTGAATTAGATCTATTCCAGATTGGGCCTACCCAGACCAGTATTGAGAGAAGCCTATTTATCGAGGTCCCTCCCTTGGCAGCGCTAACGGAAACTGCACCACTAGAATTCTACATTGCTGGAAATGGCGAAGATTATATGGATTTAAACAATACAATGCTATATGTGTGCTGCAAAATTGTGAACCATGATGGAACAAACCTGGCCAGAGATGCTAATGTGGGTTTAGTGAATTATCCGCTGGCCTCCATCTTTAGTCAACTGGATGTGACCCTGGGAGACCGTCTCATCTGTCAGAGCAATAACTGCTACCCTTATAGAGCCTTCATAGAAGCTGTGCCAAGAAATCATCCCAGACATCTCATACCAAAGACATTTTGAAGGCTTCCAAGCATTGCGCGTTACTGAGGTATTCCGTTTTATTAATCTAGACCGTATCAGATTATATGCCCACGCTGTATCAGAATTATACAATGCCATCCAGATGGTTCTACAGGATATTAATAGTAGAATCGCTCCTGAGGATTTTGTTCAAATAAGGTTAGAGGGTGGGGGTCTGTCAGATCCACTATTTTCAGTCAGAAGAAATAGGGATGACTTGAATGCTGAGGACTTTCTAACGCACATGAGCAACCTCTTGCAGAGCAATGCACAAATACTTGCAGATGTCTCTCTGCGTTTGGTTGTTACAATTGTGAGGCCTCCAAATGGTGGAGGCCATAGGGCAATAGGTTCTATACCCAACAGTGCAATCATCAGTAAAAAAAGACAATATCTGGTAGATTTAAACTCCATGGGTAACAATCTCTGTTTTGCTGGAGGGCTCTTAGCTGTTATGGCTGAGAAGTCCCGTACAGATTTCGAGTTGTTGACAGCAGCAGGGGAGTTGCATAAGGAACTAGGCTGGAGTGATCAAAAGAAAGTTGCCCTTAATGATGTTTCCTTTTTTGAAGACCTTTTAAAGGTCAACATCCAAGTAGGCCACTTCAGTAAAAAAAAGGGACGGAATCTGTATCACACAATAGGACCGAAATACTCCAAAACCTATACTATGCTTCTCCATGATGAACATTATTATGGAGTACACAATGTAAAAGCTGTTTTTGGATCTAAAAACTACTGTGAGTATTGCAATACGTTATACACACACATGCATAACTGTATGTATCGCTGCAGGCTGTGTCTTAGTACAGAATGTGCTAGTAATGTGGGTACACTGCAGAGATGCAATAATTGTAAGATGGTATGCAGATCTGCATCCTGCTTATTTAGACACAGACAATTGGCCTCTAAGAAAAGTGTAAAATGTGAGCACAGAATCTACTGTGTAAAGTGTTCCTCTCTCCAAAATCCAGGGCATGATGACCAAAAATGTAAAGGAAGACAATGTAGTGTTTGCTGGGGGTTTATCACATTGGACAAGAATTATCAGTGTTACATGGCACCTATTAAGCAACCTAAAGTGTCTGTAAAATACGTGTTTTATGATTTTGAATGTCATCAGTCAACAGGCATTCACATTCCAAATTATTGTTTTGCACAAGCGTTTGCAGGGGAAACTGTGGAATGTTTTAAGGGTAGGCGCCAGGATTGCAAAAAGAAAAGGGGGAACAAACAGAGGAAGAAGCCAAGCCAGAAAAAGAATGAGTGGCCCCCTGCAGGCAAATCTTGGGAGTTTAAGGGTGAGTCATGCCTTGCTGAGTTTATAAACACCTTCACTAAGGATAGCCAATTCAGCAACAGCACATTTATAGCTCACAACTCTAAAGGTTATGACTGTTATTTTATAATTAGTCAACTGATCAAGGAAAAAATGGCTGTAGATATTGTTGCTCAAGGGGGGAAACTGCTCTGTGTGACAGTAAACAGGCTAGGTATCAAATTCATTGATTCCCTTAGTCATTTACCCATGGCCCTCTCTAAATTTCCATCTGCTTTGGGTTTTGAGGGTTGTAAGGGCTATTTTCCCCATTATTTTAATACTCCAGAGAACTGGAATTATGTGGGACCGATGCCCAGAATCGAGGACTATGGTGTACATCAGATGATGCCCGAGGAAAGGGAGAAATTTTTAATTTGGTATGAGAAGAACAAATCAAACATTTTTGACATGCAGAAAGAGTTGGCGTTTTATTGCAAGCAAGATGTAGCAATTTTGGTACAAGGCTGTACCATGTACAGACATGAAATCATAGAAATGACCAAGACTCAGAAAGCAGCAAAGTCTGGCACTGAATGGCGCGCTATAGATCCATTCCAATACCTCACACTGGCTAGTGTGAGTTTAGCAATGTTCCGGTTTAAATTTCTGAAGGCCACCATAGCCCTACCCCAACCAGACAACTATCACAGACAGTGTAAGAGATTCTCTACCTCTTCAGTACAATGGTTATCATACTTAGAACATAAAGAAAATATTCAGATTCAGCATGCCCTAAAGGGTGGTGAATTCAAAGCTGGTGATTATTTTCTTGATGGCTATGCAGTCATAGACAATAAGAAAACGGCTTTTGAGTTTAATGGGTGTTTTTGGCACGGCTGTGTCCTATGTTATCCTCCTGAAAATAGGAATCCTTTGATGGGTAAATCTTACGAGTCTCTTTACAACTCTACAGAGAAAAAACTGCTGAACTTAGAGGATTGGGGTATGAGGTCAGGAGCATATGGGAGCATGAATGGAAACAAATGTTGAAATCAGATGAGGAGCTTAAAAACTTTCTGACTTCAGCAGGGTTTCTTGAGCCTCTAGAACCCAGAGATGCTCTCTATGGTGGACGCACTAATGCTATCAGTCTTTATTATAAACCAAATGCTGAAGAACATTTAGAAAATTTTGATGTCTGCAGCTTGTATCCATTCGTTCTTAAAAATAGAGAATATCCCTTAGCACATCCAGAGGTAATATATGAGAATTTTGAACCCATCTCTAATTATTTTGGGATTGCGAAGGTAAAGGTGTAACCACCCAGGGGTCTTTTCTTCCCTGTACTACCTGTTAAGATGAATGGAAAACTCATGTTTCCCCTCTGTGCAACATGTGCAAAAGCACACATGGAATCCTGCAACCATTCTGATGAGGAACGGGCTCTGATAGGAACATGGTGTACAGTGGAGCTGGATGTTGCTATAGAGAAGGGATACAGGGTGGCAGAAATCTATGAAGTGTGGCATTTTGAAAGGACATCCACGCAGCTGTTTTCAGAATATATAGACACGCACCTGCATCAGAAACAGGAGGCATCAGGGTACCCTTAATGGTGTGTCAGTGGAGACGATAAACAGAAATATGTAGAGGACTTTCTCAAAAAAGAGGGGGTGTTCTTGCGCCATGAACTGATCTCTGAAAACAAAGCAAAGCGTAATATTGCCAAACTGTTTTTAAATTCTTTGTGGGGGAAATTTGCTCAGAAACCCAATCTGGCTAATACCCAGGTGTTGAGCGATCCTGATGACTTGTTTAACATTCTGTTTTCTGATGCTTTTGAGGTTTCGATGTGTGAATTTATTGATGCTGCTGCTGCCTGTGTGACTTGGAAACATTCAAAAGATCGTATGACAGTCTCAGGTGGGAAGAATGTGTTCATAGCATGTTTTACAACTGCCTATGCTCGCCTGGAGCTCTACAGCTTGCTTGACAAGTTGCAGGAGCGTTGTTTGTATCATGACACAGACTCTGTTATATTTGTTAGTCAGAAGGGACAATGGGTTCCACCTCTAGGTGATTTTTTAGGGGAACTCACAAGTGAAATCCCTGCAGGTCAATATATCACAGAGTATGTCTCAGCAGGTCCTAAAACGTATGGTTACAAATTGTCAGGAGGGACTGCATGTCTGAAGGTCAAAGGAATAACCTTGACAGCTGATAACTGTACAAAAATTAATTTCGATAGTCTGAAGGACTTAGTTTTTGCCCACGTCTCAGACAGTAAAGAGCTGCCGCAGCGTGAGATAGTGGTACAGCAACAGGGTATTGTTCGAAACAAAAGGTCCTGGACTCTTGAAACTAAAACTCTCAAGAAAACCCAGAAGGTTGTCTATGACAAGAGAGTGATTACCAAAGGGTTTAAAACCATTCCTTACGGGTTTTAAAATGGATACACGGTGGCACCACCCCTTCTCAGCCATTCTAGCAGGTCCTAGTAACTGCGGTAAAAGTTTTTTTATAAAAAACATGATGGACAATGCTCACAGCGTACTTGCAGCTATGTCTGATAATGTTGTATGGTTTTACAATGTCTGGCAACCGTTGTATCAGGAATTACTACGTAAATACCCTTTTATTAATTTTGTGAAGGGCTTGCCTGAGAAATTTGATGATGACAATTTGCTGCCTCCTAATAAAACAAATTATGTTATTATTGATGATCTGATGAATTGTGCGTCACAGGATCAAGAAGTGGAAAAAGCTTTTACACAGTACGTACATCATAGAAATCTGAGTATTTTTTTCATTACGCAGAATATTTTCTGCAAGGGAAAAAGCAACCGCACCATCAGCCTAAACGCTAAATATATGGTGTTGTTTAAGAATCCCAGAGATAAATTACAGATTGCAACTTTAGCACGGCAGATGTACCCTAGAAATGCACAGTTCTTCATGGAAGCTTTTGCAGATGCAACACAAAAACCTTATGGTTACCTGGTTGTTGATTTAAATGCCTCCACACCAGAATCTTACAGATTAAGATCAGGGCTTTTCCCTCCAGACTGGCCTGTTGTATACACTATGAAAAAGGCCACTCGTGGTTACAAAAGGCGGTAGCTTAACCGCTCTGTGTTCTTTGAGTCTCGTTAGCCAGTTGGTCAACATGTCCAGCCGCGTAAAAAGAAACCTCCCTCTCTTAAATCTTCTTATTAAGGCTCCTCCACATCAGAGGAAAGCCATTTTATGTGCAGCATCAGATGATCTCATTGCTGCAATCTCAGAGATAGCCCTCAATACTTTAAAAGGCAATATTCCTCTGTCTCCCCGCCAGGTGCGTATATTAAGAAAAAAACGCAGCCTTATCAAAAGCCTTAGCAACAAAAGGGTCTCCATAAAAAGGAAAAAACAAATAGTCAAACAGTCTGGGGGTTTTCTTGCACCGCTACTAAGTTTTGCCATCCCTCTAATAACAGGACTGTTAACTAAACAGTGATGGAGTATGCTGAAAAGATGTACCTGGTTCCCAGCCATCAATTAGAACAATTGAAAGGAACCCCTCCTAAGGAGGAAGACATCAGAAAAGCCACAATCTATTCACTCGATACTGAAATGAAGGAAATTCTTCACAGGGTGGATTTATCTCAGGATGAAAAAGCCAAACGTTATGCTGCCCTGCTTCAGAGATATCTAATTCATGTAAGAGATAGGGAGGCAGAGAAAGAAAAACTAAACCTGTTTCTACCACAGCCCCAACAGGCCTCTGCAGAACCACCTATAAATTCTGATGCAATCATTCAAGAAATACTGGACAGTCTGCCTGCTAGATGTAAGAATCATGCTAGGTCGTTGTTAAACAAAATGCTACAGAACAAGAGTGTTTCCACGTGGAACGACAATGGCGTCTTTGTGTATAAGGGCAACGCTATAGATGGATCCAATATATTGGACCTGATTAAAGGAATCACGCAGTCCCGCGCCCTCTCTGTAAAGCACCGACCCATAGGATGGGATGTTTTTATGACAGCCCTAGGTGAACTAAACATTCCTACATTTGTTGTGGGCAATGTTGCCAACAGGGAATCTTTAGACATGTTAAAGAACCCCTCTATCTCTTCTAAAAAACATGTTGCTGCATGGCTTGACCTATAGTATCTCTGCTGAATGTTTTATAAAGAAATTTATAACTTTCAAATGTGTGCTTAACCTTATATGCTGACTGTTTCTGATTGTTTTACAGGTATAAAAACCACCACAACAGTATAAATTATTTAAACCCTCAGGGGTGCTTTATTGGGAAACACGGCTATGAAAATCATTGCAGGATATACAGCTCTGGAATGGTTGAAACACAGATGAGGAAGGTCTGGGCATATTTCTCTTGTTTACAATCTGTTCCACCATCTGATCATTTCTCTCTAAATCATAAGAATACAGTTCTTGAACCTGTTTAAATGTTAAACCCTTACAACGCTGTTGTAGAAAAAATACACAGTGGTAGCCACAGGCGACAGAATCTGGGGCTTGTAATTGTCGGGGTTGAAAAGCAATCCTAGAGGTATTTTTCCTTAGAAATTTTATAATGGTCTTGGGAATCAGCGGGTGGTCTGGAGGATGTCCATAGGAATCAAAAAATTCACCACTGTTATCTTCTGTCAGGTAGATGGCCAGCCAATGTTCTCCAGGCATGTTGTTTGGGTGGGTATTGACTACTAGCCCCACAGGTCTTTGTAGTAATCTCTCTTTGGGGAGTCTGTCACAGGGAAACACACCGTAGAAAGGTTTTCGCGTGTAGGGGTTTGAAGAGAGGATGCGTGTTAACTGCACGCTGTCCATGTTTACATATAGTCATACAATACATTTCTTCTGTGATTTATCTCTATCACGCTGTCAAAAACTCCATACACTATCATGTTGACTGTAGCTGGGAGAGCCCTAGCAAATCGAACTTCTGCTCTCAGATTCCCTGTTTTGATCAAAGAATAGTGATCCCCGCATTCTTGGTCTGGAGACAGGTCAAAAGCAAAAAGAGTGTAGCCTCTCGCAAACTCCTCGCGGTTAATTAAAAGAGCCCTATCTTTCATATGTTTGCCTGCTGTCTGCACCAGGCTCATGTATTCTCGAACACAGTTTCCGGTTTCAAATTCTGGCTGATGAGGCTTTGTGGGAATTTGGAAACCATCGACGTACAGAGATACAAAACTGATGTCATAATGCTTAAAGTTAAAAGGGTTTTTATTGTATATTCTACTGAAGGAATCATTATCCACCAACCCTATAACTACTTGCTTGGGTAGCTGGCCCAAAAACAGATTCTCCTGATTGCTGACACGGCTTCCTCCTGGGATGCTAAAAACTTTCATGCTGACACGATCCACTGGGTAATTGGCATTGGATGTCAACAATGCCTCTGCATGTCCTAACCGGACACCTGGTGCCACTCTCACCTTCTTTACAAAAAGTGAAGCTGATAAAATTTGCAATTTGTGGCGGCTGTTTGCATCATTTGTCATCAGGCAGAAAGCGTCTTTGTTGTGTGTCAGTTTAATTTTCACATCCACACCGTTTAAAAGCAATTTTTCTTGAAAAAACAGATCAGCATGGAGATGTCCTAGGAGGTCTATTTTCTGGCTTTCACCTGTCAGTGCAGCCCTTCTAACAAATCCTAAATTATCCCCATCCAGGGTTGCTGTTTCGTGTTCTCCAGGTGTGTCTTTGTAAAATAGCCCTGCAGAGAATTGTGTGGCTAGTGTATCATCACTGTAGTTCAGCACAGCTTCTATGAAGGCTCTATAAGGGTAGCAGTTATTGCTCTGACAGATGAGACGGTCTCCCAGGGTCACATCCAGTTGACTAAAGATGGAGGCCAGCGGATAATTCACTAAATCCACATTAGCATCTCTGGCCAGGTTTGTTCCATCATGGTTCACAATTTTGCAGCACACATATAGCATTGTATTGTTTAAATCCATATAATCTTCACCATTTCCAGCAATGTAGAATTCTAGTGGTGCAGTTTCCGTTAGCGCTGCCAAGGGAGGGACCTCGATAAATAGGCTTCTCTCAATACTGGTCTGGGTAGGCCCAATCTGGAATAGATCTAATTCAGATTTAGTGCATTCCTCAGAACTGCAATGGATGAAAGCCATGCTGATTTAAAATATATCTCTTTTTCGGGCCGGTACTGTTTGCCTCTTCTTTCTTGAAGTTTTTTGCTTCTGAGGCTTTTTCCTCAACGGCGGTGCTCTTTTAAAAGGTCGAGGAGGGCCTGTTAATTGTACCCGTGATGCTTTTCTTTTCAAGGCCTTTCTCCTTTTAATATACATCAGCCCTGAGCCCTCTTGTTGGGGTTGTGGATTAACTCTATTCAAAACTGCCTGAGTAACCTGTCCTACCACATCTTTAGCGATATTCCTAGCAGCTGTTTTAGCATGTGGCTTAATAATCTCTAGGCCTCTTCTCAAAAGTGGTACGGCTTTTCGAAAAAGGCTCCTGAATATCCCCCCGATTTCTGCCCCATACATAACAGGCGTACCATGGTACCCCAGAAGAGCATTTCCAGCCTGGGCCCTGTAATAATTCCGGTAAAGGGTTGGGTCACCGTAGGTTTTCAGTATCACCATTTTTAAAACGGCAAACCTCTGTGTGGGCGAAAGTGTACCTTCACAATCACCTTTCCAAAACGAAATGGTACGTTTTTGTTCTGATCCGTCTTTATTTCAACATTGATGGTGTCAATATGATGCTTACTCACAGGAATACAGTGTGGTTTGTCATAAACAATGTTGACACAATCGTTATTCTGTCCACGCACTGGTACAGAGCGCAATAAGGGTACATAGAAGTCCCCAACTATCTGATGCTCTACGATGTCGGTGTAAATGTATAAAGTGTTGAAGCCTCCTGTAATGTCTGCTGTAAAAGGCAGCTGACGTACATGGATGTTGGGAAACAACCCTAATATGTGGGCTAGTTCTTCGCTGCTTTTAAACGTGCAACCATCATCTGATTTAAGTCTAACCATTCTAGTCACTTGGTCGTAGTGTAGGACCATATCGGGGTGCTCGCTGCTCTGGTCTAGTATAAGGCTGTTCATGTTTGAGTAATAACCACGTCGCAGACGATAGGACCATGTTTTTTCTCCATTACCAATTTCAAATCGGGAATCAGATGTTAGATTGTTCCGACTGTGTGGGTACTGTATCTCAACCAGACCTACTTCCCACGCCCCTGGTAGATCCAGGGGCCTTGCTAGGCGAATAGTAAAAGCTGAGCTAGTGTTCTGCGGAAAAACAGTTACACAGGCATTGCTAGGCAGAGTAATGTAAAAACCACTATCCCCCATTCTTTGTGCAGGTTCACAAAGATCAGAAGCAAGTACCCAACTGTTGAACTTACTGGGCCAGCCTAACCATTTCACTAAATGACAATTTTCCTACCCCTGCCTTTTGTTGATAGAATTGATTCAATCCTGTACAATTTGTCCTGTTTGTTATTAACCTTCTGCAACTCTTCAGAATAGAAAGAACCAATTACAGGCTCCCCAGCATAATCTTTTAACAGGAAGACAGGTTTCCTTCCTCTTCTGATGACCTGATCCACTATAAACAGCTCTGTGGTGAAATTTTGTTCATACCCCTTGACAAATGCCCCCTTGCTTTTAGAAATCCTTACGTGGTCTCCTTTCCTGAACAGCATTGATACCTCTTTTCTGTAAATACAGTCTCCATAAATGGTTTTCCATACCTCCAGGGCGTTAGAATGGTTAATATCAATAGGCCTTGCTCTGATAGTTCTATGAAAACTATGATTATAACTTTTTAAGAGTTGTGGTAGGATATCGATATAACTATAGGTATTGTTAGCTGTAAAATACCTCCACATTTTTGATTTCAGAGTACGGTTAAATCTTTCAACAATAGCAGCTTTTACTTCATTATTGCTGACGAAGTGGTGAACTCCATGCTGCTTTAACAAGGCGTTTACGACTCTGTTTAGAAACTCTTTGCCTCGGTCCGTTTGGAGCTTTCGGGGCTTTCTTCCACTCTGACTGAATATAACGTTAAAAGCTTTAGAGACCTCTTTGCCTGTCTTGTCTTTTAAAGGCAATGCCCATGCATACTTAGACAGAATATCTATGACTGTTAAAATGTACCTATAGTTCTTGTTGTGCTTAGAAAATTGTTGCATATCTACTAAGTCAGCCTGCCATTGGGCATCGATATCAGACACAATAGTCTTGTTTCTTTTAAAATGGATTCTGGCTGGCTTATGCAACGTGTAAGCATCTTGGTCTGAAAGCCATGTCAGAACATGTTTCCTTCTTAGTGTTTTACTGTGCTTTTTTGCCTCCTGAAATAGATGGTTCACTCCCCCAAAGCTCCCAGCCTCCTCAGGTGTGTAATATGTGGTTTTTAGAATTTCATCATGCTCTCCCATATTGCTGGTTGATACAGGTATGGACACCGGTGGTTAAAGTAAACTATTTTTATTGGTACCAAAAAAACTCCTGCTTCAAGATTTCAGGGTTCAGGCTTGGGACAGACACATGAAATGCAGGAAATATTAACAGCCTGCGAACTCTCAAGGTGTAGATTTTCCATATCACCATCATGCGTCACATCTTCCTATAGAAAAAAAAAAGAGAGGCACTTTAGCAATGGGGATGCCCCAAACTGGGAAAAACAACACACTAATAAAAATACAGCTCAGAAACACCTACCTGTAGACACCCTTGCTCCATGCCTTCATTTAAATCTTCCAGCCACTCGTTTTCTTCAGCCTCCATTTCCACCATGGGTTTAAAAAGTACACTTCCATCCACAACCTCAGCAGATTTCATAAGTTGTTCTTCCTTCAGGAAATGAGCCTTCAGATCACACCCACAATCACACTCTGTGTCGGACATGGATTCACTAGAATTTGCCTGGAATGAGGTTTCAGGGTCTGGATACTGTCTGGCCGTGAACACCGCTACAGGTAAGTTTGGGGTTGAAACAGACCGTTTTTTTCTAAAATGCTTTGATTCTTCCTTTCCACTGCTAATTTTTATACTCGCTGGTGGAAACGATAATCTCCGAGGCTTTACCCGCCTTTTTGAGCGCATTTTCAAAGGGGCTGGAGGATAGGAAAAACCTACTAGCCCATATACTGATTCGCACGCTGGTTCCATGTTCGATCCTCAGAGCGTGTCTGGGCATGCATAATACACCTCTGTACCAGGTCTCACCATCCCCTCTCCTGATTGGTTGGGGATTCAAAACCTCCCCCCTTGGGTGACGTAACTGTAGAGGGGTTACTTATCCCTATTGGGCTGCTCTGGAGAGGAGAGGGTGGAAATGGACCCCTTTGGGGTCCATTTCTGGCACCCTAATTTCACCTAGGGGTTTTAAACCTCTTCAGATTGGTCCCCTGGAGACCACGTGCTCGTAGAGGGGTCACATGCACCTATAGGGAGCAGTCTGGAGAGGGGGCAGAAATGCACCCCTTTGGGGTGCAATTCCGGTACCCTGTTTTCACCTTTGGGGTTTTAAACCTCTTCAGATTGGTCCCCTGGAGACCACGTGCTCATAGAGGAGTCACATGCCCCTATAGGGACCAATCCGGGACCCCATTTTGAGTAAAAATACGCCCAATGGTCCAGCGAGGACCACGTGCTCCTGGGGGGTCACAGGGCTACCGTTTCCGGGGTGGGGCACGAGGGCTGGGGCTTCTGGGGGACAGGATATCCGGTGAGGTCACCAGGGGAAACGGAAATCGCGGGATGGGCCTTCCGGGGTGGGCCTTCCGGGGTGGGCCTTCCGGGGGGCTTCCGCTGATGTCACCCATCAAACTCAAAAGGGGCGTGGCATAGCAGTTTGACGTGAGGTGGTCTACTATTACTACTGATAAACATGCCCACAGATAAAGGTGTAGGTTGGACATAAGACTTCCAGAGAAGCTTACCGACTCATCACAAAAACGCCTGTACAGAAATGTCCAGATCAATTTGGGGGGTGGGGAGATAGAGAACCAGAACACTGTACATGGATAGAGTGGAAAGCGAGTGAAGAATCTAACTCTTGAAATTCCCCTTTAGGTGTTTTGCTAAGGCAGTGCAGGCGGTGGGGGACTCCATCAGGTACCAAATACAGCATTGGGTTGGGCAGCACCGGCCAGATCTATTTCCTTACCTAAACCCCTCCACTGCAAGGTATGCCATTAATCCTGGCTCCAGCCTCTGCCACAGAGCTTCAGTGTGCATGAACAGGATGAATCATCAGAGGGCACTTTTGCACCTCAGTTACCATTCCTGCTTTGCTCACTCAGTACATGCACAAAACATTTCAGGGGCCAGTAGAAGCCAAAGTATGACAGTAAATGAGGGTGGGGTAGGCCTTAGGGACAGAGAAAGAGAGAAATCCATCAGACAACACAGTCATGGAATGGGGTAAGAGTTCAGAGGGTGGAGGTATCACTCTGCTAGTGACCAGATTAAGGTGCATTTCCCTCCTCAGGCACACACTTCCCTTCAGTTTTTAGCAACTCCAGTCCTGTGAACATAAGAGCCCTGTTACATCAGACCGATTGTCCATCAAGTCCAGTATCTTGTTTCCCACAGAGGCCAACCAAATGTCTCTGGGAAGCCCACAAACAGGACATGAGGACAATAGCCTTCTCCTGCTGTTGTTCCCCAGTATCTGGTATTCAGAGCTCTGTTTTTATTATGGGCCTGTTGACAGCTAGTATTGAGGCTTTTGAGCCAATGCCATCTGAAGCAGCATGCTGCTACGACGACTGCTTTCAGGTACAAGGCCTGGATCGTGCATACTTTAGGACAGGGACTACAACTCCTATCATTTCTTACTATTTGCCATGCTGGCTGATGGGATATCTGGAGCCCTCTTAACATTAGGAGGGTCACATGTTCTCCATCCCTGAGCTACTGCTACAATGACTTATACAGCCCTGTTGGACTGTACTATGTTGGAATGATCCACAGACCTTGAGTTAGCCTAATGTTTACTTAAGAGTTTACAGAGTTACTAGAGGGCATGGAGTTTACGGTCTGGCTCCAATTTGCAAATGTGTACAGCTCTGTAAATGAAGTAGATTTACCAACTCGAGTTGGTATGGTAAGATACGAAGGGTGGAGACTTGGCAGGGATGAATATTGCAACCATACCAGATGGCTAGCTGCACTTTGTATATCCAAAGCACCCATATTGCCAAGGCCTTGTAAAGATTACAGATGCACTTCTTCAAAGCCACAGAGATTGGAGCAGAAACACCCATCCTTCAGTGCAAGAGGCTTAGGAGAAACCTTTCATTTCAGATCTATCTACCCGCTCAACAAAGGTCAAGGGCTGAGCCTTTATACATATGATAAATAGACCGGAAGGGAGTCGTTAGCAAGACTGGCACTTACTAAACAACTAAGGTAAAGCTGAACTTTGCTCATCTGACCAATGCTGCACATGAGAGCACAGTGCACTTCCACTGAAGATGAATGGTGTTGCTGAATACAACTAAACACATGCAGCGTTCAAGAAATGTTATGGAGAGGTTGCAGGGAGTTATGAATGCAAACATTCTGTTTCTTAAAAAAGGCAGCACAACACGTGCTAATAAAGTGAAGCATTTGTGGCTGCAAGTCTGATAGCCACACAGATAAAGCATCTCCCAGGCAGTGTTAATCTTTTATGTGGGAGTCAAATACAAACCATTTATTAATTGCTCAGTTTTTGGATCAGAATGCAGTCTACAAACCTGTGCACCACAGTTACTAGAGAGTATGGAACTATGTAACTTTTCAACTTTTAAGCATATTGGGAAGAATAACTGACTTACCGCTACTGCCACATACAATTCATTGCCTAGTGTGCTCTCCCAGTCATTGCATCATCTATAGCAATGCTGACTTCTCCCTTAGCTTTGCTAATGGTGCTAGTCCTCATTGCCTTTGTGCTACATTTTCACACAAATGCATCTCTGGTGCATTCTCATGTGTTGCCTGTCGTGACTGAAGAAAGCTCCAAACATCTGCTTAATTGTCTTCCTACAGTTACATTCTCTACACTCTACCCTATATTGATGACAAACAGTTGTCCATTCAAGCACACTAGTCAAATACAGTATTGTCACTATGTTTTCACATGATTCCTTCTTGTTTTGTCACATTAATAGCAATTATAAACTCTTTGCAGCATCTTTTAGTGACACGCAGTGTCCTTCATAATGGGCCCCCAGTCCATGATGATGAATCCAAAATGCTATTGCTATTCAGATACAAATATTAATAAGACACTGAATTCAAGCATGGATTGTGAGAGAATCCTAGTGAACAGTCCGGTCAAAGTTAAAGAGTTTTAAGTCACATTGATTTCAATGAGTGTGTTAAGCATGTGCTAAAATCACTTTTATTTATCAATGGGGCTTAGAGATGCTTCATCCTGGGCTGAATCATACTCATAGTTTGTTTTTTGGTGTTTTCTATTTCATACAAAACACCACAAAGATATATTTTATTTTTTTATTTGATTTATATCCCATCATTCCTCCCAGTATATGTGTGTGTATGTGTATTGATGTGTGTATATTCCTTAATTAAGGGATTTGAAATGTTTTCACTGGCAATTCAGATCAACACAGTAAGATTTGCAACAGGTGAGGTTCAAAGCATGAAGCAGAGTTCCCTTATCTCTCTCTTCATTAGGTAACAGAAGCTTTGCACGTAGCTGAAATTTGCTTAAGATTTAAACTTTCAAATGGCAAACCTATAAGACAATTCCATTTTTAGAGTAAAGCAGTATGAAATGTCCTAGGTCCAACATGCACATTGTATTTTTGAGTCAAGTGACTCTCGAATTTGGAAAACCATGAAAACATAATGGCTTTAAATCTAGTGTGTGCGATTCCTGGTGTTCCCTCACCCTCCCTAAAAGGAGGAAAGTGGGGGTACAATGTTCATCATGCTCACACATGCACTCAACATTTTGATGGGAAGCCTGGCTACACTGATCCTCTGGCTGATGATAAACCAGTTTGAATGTTGCTGTAGATGTTCCATGCAGAGGGCTTATGTGCAACTCGTGGCATTTACTTTGAAAAGGAGGAACTGAGGCCATCATACATGGGCTTCCACATGGGAGCACCTCTGTTGCATGTTCCTTTAGATGTGTGATGGAGAAATAGGGCATACACCCATTTCTCTACCCCAACTTTTGACAATCTAGTGTCCTCCAGATTTTTTGACTAAAACTCCCATCGGTTCCAGGTAGTACATGCTGGCTGGGGCTGATGGGAATTGTAGTCCAAAACATCTGGAAGGCACCAGACTGATGAAGGCTGCTTTACTATGTGAACAGCATCACTGCTCAAATGCTTGAACAGTGCCCTTGAATTGTGTCAATGTGTGAATGTGTAATACTGGATAGTTCACACCGCTTTACTTCTAGAGTTGGCCCTACCATACAACAACAACAAGAAACCGGTTTCAGGTGATACCAGGGGGCTGTGGGGAACACACAAAGGCAGAGATTGGTGGGTGCTTCCAGACAGAATTTTATTGTGGGATGAGAGATCCTCATTTAGACACATTTTTCACAGCATCTACACAACATTTTTAGCATCAGAATTCTGGCATGTATTTTCTCTCCATTTAATTTGGATTTACCCTTTCCAAAAAGGGAAAATCCAAAAAGTTTTTTTTTAAAAAAAAAACAACCATCCTGTTGCCAATTACCAGTTTGTAATAGCTGAATAACCCATTTCCGATATTAAGCCCTGTCTGGAAGCACTTTGTGTCTGAATGGTACAGGGAGACCTTTCAAAATGATGGTCCTAGTGGGGAAGGGAGGCATTGCCATTTGGCAGCAAAATGTCTTGAGTCAGCACAGTTTATCTTCCACCGTGGTCCAATGCTGTATGTGCATGTTTTGAAGTAAATGACTGTATGCCAGGGAGGGAGGAAACATAAAATTAGAAGAACAAGAAAGGTGTCTAAGCTGACTTTGTAATATATGCTTACTTCTTAATAAATAGAGTAGTTATTGGATGGAATGAGTATAATTTATTATTAATTAAAGGCTATGGAATTCCATAGGAAGAGTAGGGAAGTGTTTATGGGAGAGGCTCCGGCTCTTCTCATTTCCCTTCTTCTGTCCCACTCCCTCCCATCTCCCTTGCATAAGGCCCTTCCACTTGCTACACCACATCCCCCTCCCCAATTTGCCCCATCCCTCCAAACGTCTCTATCGTGCCCTCTGAGCATGACATTGCAGACACTGGAAGAAATAGAATGCTGAGAGATGACAGTTAGATGTAGAGAAATATTAGTATTGTTCATTTATTGTACTAGTCGTTGCCCAGTATTGACCTTGTTCACCCTCATATCAAAAGAAGCAGAAGTGGAAGCAGAAGAAGCAGAAGAACAAAAGATCAGACTGCTCCTGCAAGCACGGGACTTCCCTAGCCCTCTGGCCTGAGTGAGATACTTGTCAGGCTGGTAAGTGTTGTGAGATGGGTCACTAATAATTCTCATTTTGGAAATGAAAGGCTGAGTGATGATGACTTTCCCATTAAATTCATGCCTTTGAAGTGATTTCAACTCAGGTCTCCAGAAAAAAAATGGCTCAAGGCATTACAATAATAGCCACTCCATGTTTAGCAAGGGGAAAAACACTTCTGTGCATCATGAAATCAATAAAGACCAGCTTTGAGTTTAGCAAGGTACATAACTTACTTGGGCCAGCGCAGACGCTTGAAACACCCAGAGTCAACGAGCCAGATCACAGTATGTAACAACAAATCCTGATGTTCCTTCAATGACAGAAAAGATGTTACTATAATGCTCTTCACAGAATTTCTACATCTTCTTCTGAAAACTAATTCAGATATCCTCTTGAATTTTCCTAAGCAGGTAGGATACATTGCCAATCTTCTTTACTTGTTTTGTATGGACTCCTCCAAAAGGAATGAATGACATCCTGATGGCTTGTGCCAAATACATAGCCACACCCTCTTTGACTTTAGAAAAGAAGTCACATAGGGCCCTTTGGCTGAAATAGGGATGATCTAAAAAAGGAGGGGAAGAAACTTTTCTGAATTGACAGAAGTAGTGGGAAAGAATGTAGTTCAATGGTAGAGTACATGCTTTGTATGCAGGAGGTTCCAGGTTCAATCCCCAGCATCACCATGCAGGGCTCGAAGAGACTCTTGTCTGAAATCCTGGACAGCGGCTGTACAAAAAAGTATATTAGGGAGGAAATGTGCAAAAAATACATGTGTTTGTGAAAAATTATATACAAAATGTATTATATTAAGAAAGACTTGTTTGCAAAAATGCGTATACTTAGCAAAATTGCCTAAAATGTGTATATTATGAGAAATATTAAAATGTTGACAGATTTTCATGAGTTCTTTTTGGGGGGAAATTGCAAACTGATGTGGAAATGGAGTGAACTGAACTTAAGATTGGAAAAATTAGAAACTCAAAACAACATATTTTTCCATCCTTACTTGTGGGGCAAGTCGCAGAATGGGGGCACTTTGATTTAGAAAGCTGCATAGGAAGGAAGGGTTAAACACCCCTGATCCTCCTCACTGCTGTGCCAATCAAATCATCTTCTCCTTGCCCATAGTTGAACTCAGAGCTTGGAAAAGTTACTTTTTTTAACTACAACTCCCATCAGCCCCAGCCAGCATGGCCACTGGATTGGGCTGATGGGAGTTGTAGTTCAAAAAAGTAACTTTTCCAAGCTCTGGACTTGAACTTCACTAAGAATAGAAATGCAAACAATGGATAATCCATTTGGCCCTTCAGAAGCTGCAACACTTTCCATTAAGCTTCCAGCACCCACTCAATCTGTTGCAGGTTTGGGATGGATTGAACACAGTCAAGTGGGCAGAACTAGCTTCCTTCACATTTGTGTCGCAACTTGCCTGTTTGTACCAGAGCAGCAAGAGAATTTAAGCATTCCCTTCACATAATTACTCAGAAAGAAGCTGTTTCTTGGTTCAATTAACTAACTTACAACATTGCCCCGCCCCGATCACTTCAGGTTACTTCCAACAAGTCATAAGTAGGCCTGTTGCAGTAACTTAATTGTAACGCCTTCTGGCATGGAGCCACAACAGGTGCTCTCAGGGGCTTTATGTGATCCTCTTTCATCTCTTGTACAGGTTGATTTGGAACATGAATAGAGGGAATAAGGATTCCCATATTTTGTTCAGGTGTTAATAATATTCTCTCAGGGGATTCAGACAACCATTTCCCCCTCCTACTGTACAACACATTTTTTACAACAATAATACACAAAGGATACACATGGAAGTAAGTCAGTTGACAGGGTCTAGCACACAGTTTTGTATGGACATCACATTTTGTAAGGCATCACATTTCCGCCAAGGTTCAAATATCTGGCTTTTTGAAGGCATGATGCTGGCCTTACCACCAAATGGCTCACCTGGGTTATTGTGGTGTAAGGGCCCCTGCAGACAGTATTTTTATTGTGCTTTCATGTTGATTTGTGTTTATGATGCTATTGAGTTAGTCATATGAATTTCCACTTTCCATGCTGTTTGTGCCTGCAAAAAAATTGGGGCAATCATATGGCTTCATTTCCAGTCAGTGCATATCCTGTAAGTTCCCGCTTTTCAGATCACAAATGTTCAGGTTTTAAATCTACCAGTAATGCACTATAATTGTGTCAAGAACACGTTGCAGAACACACCCACAACAAACAAACAAACACCAGGCTGGACGGGGACTAAGTGGAACATTACTATTATTGTTGTTATTGTTGTTGTTGTTATTATTAATAATAATAATTTTTAAAAATGTACCTGTATTAAGTTCATATACAATCAAAATGTTTAGGAGGAGACAACATGTTTAGGATGTTATTCTAAGACAACCTTGCCTAACCTAAGATGTTGTGGATTACAATTCCCATCACAGCACAGGTAGCTGTGACTAATGGGAGTTGCAGCCCAAAACATCTGGAGAGCACCAAGTTTGGGAAAGCTTTCTAAGATGTGTTTGTTCAGTGGATGCATTGTGTCAGATCAGTCATCTTGGAGGAGCCCCCAAACACTTGGGGCATGAATTCCTGAGGTGCTAACACATGCTACTGAAACAAAATACTCTTGCTGCAGAAAGCCAATACAAAATAGTGTTATTCAGGTGTTATGCCTCCATTGCATGAGGGGAAGTGCGTGGGACCATGATTTCTGCTCCTGCATTGCACTCCCAGGCCCTTCTGCCTTCTGTGCATTGGAGGGGAAAGTTCTAAAATGGAGAGCCTGCTTTAGACTTCCTCTCTCTAATGAATGGAAAACAGGGGGGCAGGACAATGAGAGCACAATGGAGAGGGCAGGGCCAGGTAGCATGTTCTACTTCCATTGTTGGAGGCAGTATGCCTCTGGGTACTAGTTGCTGGGAATCACATATAGGGAAAGTGCTGTTGCACTCAGGTCCTGCTTGCGGACTTCCCACAGACATCTGATTGGCCACCATGACAACCCAGTTATGGGCCTTTGGACTGATCCAGCAGAGTTTTTCTTATGTTCTTAGCATGATTCCATACCTCCCTCTCATAGCTGAGGTATAACACTTGAATGGGGCTAACATACCTCTGGTTTTCTGGGAAGAAAAGTGACGCAGGACAGGAGACACAGAGTGACTTGTCACAGAATGCTTCATCCTTCATCCTGGTTGATTATGATCTACAAGTATACTGCAGGAGCTGTACATGTGTTAGTCTAGGGCTTCATGGGGCAATCGGTTGCAGCTGGGTTTGATTCCAGAACAGGTATGCAAAGGTCAGGACAGCCAGAAGCAGGAGATGAAATCTGGAAGGGCTGGTGGAAATCAGACTCTGGATCAGCAGGTGGCTTCCTTTCAGTTAACCTGTGCTGGGAGTGAGAAATTGTGTTGCACCTCTGCCGTGGGTGAAGAATAGATCACTCCTGATACAGAGACACCACAGAAGGATCCAGTTATCTCAGAGTTTGCTGCCCCTTGCATTCTGCACGAGAGATTGCTTTGGGCTTCCTTCCTTCCAGCCAGGTGTGATTTAGAATACAAAAATGCCACAGCCCAACCTGAACCCTTTAAAAAGAAAACTGCTGGAGATCTGATAATGGATCTCACCATCTTGTCTGGTCTTGCCCTGAGTAAATGGCTTAGGGTCAGGGATAAAGGTTAGGCCAAGTGGTCGTTCAAGTGTGTCCTTGTGTCCTGCATTACAAAGGACAGCCCTGTACATGAAGGACCACTAGAGGATAGCCCACTATATCAGGAGCAGGGAACATTTTCCAGCCTGAAGGCTACATTACTTTCTGGGCAACTTTCTGAGGGCCACATGCCAGTAGTGGGTGGGATGGAGCCAGAGGCAAAAGTGGAGGGAGCAATGAATGTAAGTTTTGCCTTTGTACAGTAGACTCATTTCTACACCCTCCATACTCCATCCAGAGACTAGCAAGAAGCACTGTCAGAGTACAAGGACACATTCCAACCTGACACAAAAGGGGTGAAGCAGAGCCAGTGAGGGGTGTGGCCTAGGGAGATGGAGGATGGCCTGGGGAGAGTTTTGAGGGCCAGATAGAGAGGCCTGGAGGGCTGCATTCAGTCTCTGGGCCCGAGGTTCCCCATCCTGCTCTTTGTGAAGGCATTCTCTAGTTCAGTGTCGTCCAACAGTTTTTTCATACTTGCCAAAACTGTGGCAAATGTGTTAACATTTTTGCCCATGGCAAAAATATATATAGCTGTGTTTTTGAGGGTGGAAAAAAACACAAAATGTTTTGAATTATTTATTCATAAAATTTGTGGGAAATCTGATATATCTTTTCATTAAGTAGCACTGAGAAATCAGGCATAAACTCAGTTAGACTACATCTCAACTCCGCCTCCAAATTTTCATCCAGTATCTGCGACCTATATTTTGATTTCACAATTTTTACCACAGAGCCATATTGTACCAAAAATTGAAAACATTTTTGGAATAACTGTATTTAGAACTGTGAACTCATTTTGATTTAAAATACAGTCCCACATACTAACAATTGAATCATCTTTCAAATGTTGAACGCTATGAAATAAAATCACATCCATCTCAAAAAGGTGCCTTTCCAAAGAAGGAAGCCACAAAAGCTCTTGGAACAGTTGAGAATTGCAGATGTCAAAGTGAAATGGATCTTGCATGAATTTAAAAACAATTCAAAATTGGAAAAGTGCAACTGCATTTTGTAGCATATAGGACTCAAGAACAAATCTGTGGTTGGTTAATGGAGGAGGGTGGACACTTTTTGAACTGGTACATGTATAAAATAATGTTATTGAAAAAATGTTATTGAAAAAATAGGTGGTAGAAGTAAAGCACAAATTCACCACAGCTCAACAGCCATTTTGCCACATGTGGTGAGTGGTGGCTGTGTTGGACACCAGGGCTATGGCTGAAAGGCTGTCCAATCCAAGTCTGGTTTAAAAAGAAACAGCCATAACAAAGGAGAGGGGGGCCTTGGAGTTGTCCATCAACAGGAGGGGAGACTGAGCAGGTACACAGATCACCTGGTCACAGTCTTCCCTGCTATTATTTAGTTAGTTAGTTTGTTAGTTAGTTAGCCGCCTCATACCCAGTGGTTTCTAGGCGACTTACCACACATTTTAAAAGCATACAGTATAAAACAAATTTAAAAATATGCAACATTTAAAACCCAATTAAAAAGGACTAAGACAGCATACCAAATGCCTGAATGAAAAGGAAGGTCTTTGTCTGGTGCTTAAGATGGATAAAGAAGGTGCCAGTTGTGCTTCCATGGGGAGAGCATTCCACATGTGGGAGGCCATCGCTGAAAAGTCCTGTTCTTATTGTGCCGCTATCTGAGCCTCCTGTGGAGGGGGCACACGAAGATGGACCTCAGATGATGAATGCAGGGTCTGGGTCAGTTTATATGGCTATGCTGAGAGGAATTGTATTTCTAATGTATAGTTATCTCTAAATTGGCATCTATACAGTTCAGCATATACAAATGCTATGCACATCTGTACTCTCTTTTATCCACTTTTTTTTGGTAATGGAGAACTGGTCACCTTAGGTTATCCATATGGAAAAAAACAGAGCACCCTATGCTGGATTTGGAAAGAGATCCATGCTCCATTCCCATCCCTTCTTTTTTGTCACCCCCTCAGACTATTGATCTCATTTTAGTGCCTCTTCATTGTTTCAGTGCTGAGCCTAGCCAGGCACTGCCAACTGCTATTCAGTTACATTCACGTGCCATAATACTGCTGGGCACAGAGGCTTACAGGGCTTATTTTACAACAGGTGAAATCTATAAGCACAAGCCGTGAGGCGCAAGGCGAGTGGAATGAGACATTGGGGGACATATAGCAAAGTCTGTTCCTGTTTTCCTAGTTCTGAATTCATCGTGGATAGAAGAAAATGTGTTGCTTCAGAAGGATTTCCCTTTCCTCAAATTCCCTTTCAGCTTAAACACTTGCCTTTGAAACTGGGCTAGGTCTTCTGCCTTGTTCAAGACTGCCTTGTTCAACACCAAAGCTCAGACACTGGGGGGATCTGTCTGAATTCTCTCCTGACATTTGCTCTCTTAGTATCAGGTTGAACCTGTTCAGTGTTGGAGCCCGGAGGCAGTGTGGATTCCAGATTTCTCTTTCTGCTCCATTTATTTAGAACATGCTATCCTCTCCTCTCCACCCCTCCTCTGCACTTGCCCTTAGGCCTCAAGCTTTGAGCTGTGAAAGGCATAAGGCAGGGCATCGCTTATGCACCTGAAACAGGTTATGACAAGCCCGGCAGTCTGTTCCATAGAAGGATTAGGGCTATGCAAGTTACAAAGTGTTTTGGAAAGCTGCCTTTCTCTGCTTAGAAATGCTCAGCTAGCATTGTCCTAAAATCTCTATTGCTTGCTCAGAGGTATTTGGTCTTTATTATTTATGTGTGTGGGTGTGTGTGCATGTGTGAGCATCTACAATTTCTCCTACATGCTCACCTTTCAAAACTGGAAAAGGAGAGGGTATTCTTTATACTTCTTTTCTGCAAAGGAAACTATCTCAAAGAGTTAAGGAGCCACATTATTACTGAGTAAGGTCAATAGACTATGCAGTCCAGTATAATTTATTTATGTATTTATTTAAATAAATAAATAATATCCTGCCCTTCCTCCAAGCAGGAGCCCAGGGCGGCAAACAAAAGCAGTAAAAACACTTTAAAACATCATAAAAATAGACCTTAAAATACATTAAAACAAAACAAGTTTAAAAACTTTCTTTAAAAAAGCTTTAAATACATCTTAAATAAAAAGGGTTAAAAACATTGTTTAGAAAGAAATGTTTTAAAAACACATATTAAAAGCAATTATCAATTCTGACTTGCAGCAAGTCTGCAGTTTGGTTCTCCAGGATCTCAGCTGAAGGTTTTTTTCTCCAGTTCTGCTCTTTTGAATCCCACTAAGATTTGTTGAATGAAATTAGGTGCACTTATTTATGCTACTTGACAGAATAGCTCCTCATAGCATGGCACAAAGTAAGGCAAATGAACAAACTGCTCTCAAATCAAATGTATTTATTTATATTTCAGCACCGCAAGTCTCTTTACTTTCCAGTGTCATACAAATCTAGTCCCCAAATGTTCTGACTTTCAGAATTTCAAAATTCAAGTGTATATTAGCAAAATTGCTAGGTCCAACAGAAAAAATAGAAAAGAAAAATGAAGCTATTCAATTAGTCCTAACAGGTCATTTTAGAGACTATACTCAAGAGCTGGAAACTAATTAGGATTGGGCCAAGAAAAATGTACCCAGAATGGTAAAACAGACAAAGATAGATTGTACCTAACTAAAGAAGTTGGAGATAAGAAATGGGATGGTATTTTACAACTGAACATTCAATTCCATCTCACCACCACCACCAATTATTATTCTGTCAGACTCATTTCCCATCAAGGACACATGGAGCCTTTTCACATACAGGCTCATATATAGTGCCAGAAGCTCATAGGCAGTTGTGTAGGCTGATCCCATTCATGTGTATTTGAAAGTAAGGGAACTTCCAGAAGGGGTCTTAATATTGTAATATACTGTAGGTCACTGAGATACTGCAAATGGGTTGTTTGTAACAATTTTTTTTCACTGATTGGGTTTTTCCTGGAAATGAAAAATCCAGATTAAATGGGGGGGGGGAGAGGAACACAGACTGACAATTTGATGACATCAGTGTAGTGTGGATGCTATAACAAGTTTGCATTCTTGAGGAGCACAGATTCCACAATAAACATCTATCTGGGAGCACCCTAAGTTTCACTGATTTCAGTGGGACTTACTTCCAAGTAGGGATGGAAAGATCTGTCAGTTTTGGTTGTCTTAGTCTCTCATTTTTCCAATCTTAAATTCAGTTCTCCACATTTCTGCAACAATTTGCATTTTTTAAATAAAAAATCCTCATGAAAATTATTTAGCATGTAATGCAAATTTCTCCTACTGAACACATTTTTGGATGCAATTTTTGCTAATGGACACAGTTTTGCAAACAATTTCTCAGAATAAAATGCATTTTTGTATTTTATTTTCACTAATACATTCATTTTTATGTGTATTTCTCCCTAATATAATGCATTTTTGTAATCATTGTTTGGTTGGAGAACTGCATCACAAAATTCAGAAAAGTGCGAATTTCAAAGGATGACTGTGTTTTGGTTCTTGTGTTGTTTCAGCAAGTATGAATTTGACAGATTTGGCTTCAGAGGAGAACCAGATTGAATTTCTCCCTCATCCCTACTTGCAAATAAAGGAGCAATCTTAACGCCCAACCAGGAGCAGTGGGGCTGACGAGAGCAGCAGAGCTACCACCTCATCTGAAGCATACTGCTTGCATCAGCCATGGCAGAAGGTTTGTGGGGAATAGTTTTGTTCCTCTTTTTTTTTTTGGTGCCCTTGCTCCAGGCCAGCACAGCATACATGCCTGGACTGGATCCATTACCAGTAGTTGGACCAGCTTGGGATCCAGCAGATCTTTGGCTAGCCTAGCTCCACTGCTCCTTATATCAGAAATGCCCTGCTTTGGGGCTTCTTCTGGCTACACCGATAAGGATACAATAAATACTTGGAAACACAGACATTAGCTTCTATGTGCCCCCACTTTTAACAGACACAGAAGGGACCTGCCAGATGTTGACAAAGCCTGGCAGAGCTGGGCAGAGAGATACATCCAAATTCCATCCAGCATAGTGAATCAGAGGTTTGGATTGCTCTGTAAATGTGTGTGTGCTTAGGATTGCAGTTGGGTTACTGTCATATATGAAAACTCCTTTCCTTGATCTTTTACTTACTTCAGGCTAATGGAGAGATTAGATGGAGAAAGATACATAGACAGATTATTTTTTTAAAAGTGTTTTTTTAACATGTGACACCCTGGAAGTCTGGTACATTTCTAAATGATGACTCAGGAATTCATGAACATAAGACTGGAGTATACAACATTATTTGCAATTACATTTGTCCCAAGTCTGTAATGAAGATTAAAATCAACAATGTCATCCAGCAACATATTACTTATCATTCACGTCTTTAAATTTTCTTCTACTCTGAAATGCTGCAAGGATAGCCTCACCTATTTCCTAAAGTACCATTGTGGATCAGTCTAAAAACAAAAAAGAGGGAGGGACGGAGGGAGGAAAGGAGGAAAAGTTAAAAGTAGGACTTGGTAAAGACAAGGCTCCATGAGTATAATAAAAATGCTTGGTGATGTCATCAAGGCTCATAATCACTTGGCTCAGAATATGAACTTGCCCAGCTCACAATGTATAGCTGCATCACAAAGTAAGTGGAATGTCCCCTGAAAGGCTTTTTCCAGCGTAGAATTTAACCAAAGCAAGTCCCTTCCTCCCACCCTGGCATGTTGAATGTTGAAATTACAGCAGCCGAGACACTGGGGATCCTAGGAAATGTTATGTAGTTTTCCAGGGCAACTGAGTCTTTTATATGAATGTAAAGCCCCCTAGAAACTAAAAGTCCCAGAGGTTCTTATACCTGGGACATTGCTGAGCATACTCTTGAGTAATGATGACATCCCAGAAACAAGGAGTCCTGGGATATGTAGTTTCTAGGGCACCTGACATTCACACTTAAGAGATCAGGTTGCCTGGGACACTGCATTTCCCAGGATCCCTCCTACCTGGCATGCTGTCATTTCAGTGTCAAGATGTTGGGGAGGAATGGAGAATTTTCAGGGAACCCTCCAGAGGGACTTTTTACTACAGAAGGGAAGGCTGCTTAGATTATAGGGACTCATGGGTTGAGAGGGTGCTGGAAGCTGGGGTGATAGGGAGGAAAATTGCTCTCTCTGCTCTTCATGTCCATTTCTGAAGAGTGGAGACAAGGATTTCCCTACCAGTGCAGGGCTGGGCTAGGTGGAGATGAACCTCTCTGCATAGGCCAGCACCATGATAGGAACATATCTTCCATTCTTTCCGGCCTAATACCACCTGTCCCACTCCTCTGCTGATAATGGCATTGAATGAGGTGTCTCTCTTCCATTTTGCTAGCAAGTCAGAGCACTCTGGAAACAAGAAGGAACTCTCCAATCTACTAGCAGTGATAGTGCACAAAGGGAAAGGAGGTGCCTTATTCAGTGCTATTGCCACTGCTGATTTGGCCAGTAATTTCATTTTTTTGAGGGGGGGGGTTCAGACTGGGTCTGAGTATTTTCAGTTTTTCTTCTGTGGAAAAGATTTTGTGGTGCCCATGACAGAGGAGGGCCAGGATCTCTTTTTGATCATCCCAGAGTGCAGGACATGGAATAATGGGCTCAAGTTACAGGAAGCCTGATTTCAGCTGAACATCAGGAATAACTTCTTACCTGTTAGCTTGGTACAACAATGGAACCAATTACCTAGGAAGGTGGTGGGCTCTCCAACACTGGAGGCCTTAAAGAGGCTGCTGGACAGCCACTTGTTGGGTATGCTTTAATTTGGATTCCTGCATTGAGCAGGGGGTTGGACTCGATGGCCTTATAGGCCCCTTCCGACTCTATGATACTATGATTCTATGAACCCAAGGAGGTTGGGAAGTCCTGGCCTGCTAGAACATCTGATCCAGCTCAACAATGCCCCTGACTTGGCATTGGTTTTGACTGATTTTCAAACAGGTCCATTGCATGACTATAGCTGATGCAGCTGCCTAACAGATATTGACATTTTAGCAATTGGTACATCATTAACAAGGAATGCAATAACTCATGATGTTTACTTCATGGATTTCCACAGGAGTTTGGTTATCAAAGATCCACCTTTAGTCCTCCTGGAGCATAGAGAAGGAGCTAGACCAGCTAGTTATGTCTGCTTGGCTATGTGTTCTCTCCAAACTTTCTCTGAAAGAGGAACAATGAGTTTAAAGTTGCTAAGCAGAAACTATTGACCCACAAGGAGTGGGGCTGTTCAGAATACACCCTGTAATACCAAGTAATACCAAGGTTGCTACAACGACACCACACCAAGGCAGGGCTTAATAGATTGATCTGAACTCCAGAGTAAGCCCTGTGGTAATAGAGTACACTGAAAAAGAGGGTGATTTCAGCAAAGTAAGAGTAAAATGTCAGAACTGGGAAGGGAGAAGGGAGGGAAAAGTGACCGTTTCAGTGTTGGGGGGCAAATATAGGAAAGAGAAAAGACACACAAAGCGTTGTAGAAGGACATGAGTTATGAAGATGAAGAGTTAAACATGACTCTGAGAGTTTCTTCTTCATTAATGCTGCTTTTCAAATGGAAATCATGGGGTCAGGGGCGGCGGGACAACACTGCCTTTGGACAATGGTGCAGTGAGCTCCCTGCTCTGAGGCAAGTGACAAAAGGAGTGAGAGAAGATGTTTGCTGGAAGAGTCCCCATTCTTCACTGTAAGGTTGACTGTGCACAGCTCTTGTTCACCCTCACGCTCCTGCAGGGAGATGGGGGGAGGTCTCTGGCTTGGGTTCACTCTGCAGACTGAGCAAGCTAGGCTTGTCACAGAGAAAGAGCCCTCAGGGTACCAAAAACTGGCTAAAGAATGTTAATAAGATTGGGGAAAAAGAGAGAGAGAAAGAAAGAAAAAGAAAGCCAAAAAAAGATTTCGACACAAATGGTCTTCAAGGAATGCTCTGTACACAAAATGAAACAAAATGGTGTCATGCCAGGAGCACCTGCCTCTCTGTATCGTTATTCATTGTCTGGAGAAGCAGGGTGGGGGGAGGGGCAGAATCATTGAAGGAACAATTATATTGGCTGCAACATTGTAGGACTCTTATGTCGGCTGGGGTATGTGTTTCAATTGGTTTGTTCTGTTCCCTTGGCTCCTGGAAATTCTGAGTAGCAACACTCTAGATCAGGGAAGAGGAACCAGTGGCCCTCCAGATGTTGTTGGACTCCTACTCCCATCAGCCCCAGCTGGTATGGCCAATGGGCAGGAATGATGGAAGCTGTAATCCAACATTTGGAGGGCCACACATGACCTTTCCTCACCTTTTTTTTGAGGGGGAAGAATAATGCAAAAGGAATCTCCATGCAACTGGGTATTCACTTATTCTTATTAAGATTTTTTAATTAGTTTTAGTAAAAATATATTTTTTAAAATCAAATAATGTTATAGATGGTCCGCATGACCCATGCACCCGTCTTCATCATCTTATCCTATCCAGTAGAGCAGGGGTAGGGAATCTGTGACCCTTTAGATCAGCCTTTCCCAACTAGTGGGCCACCAGATGTTGTTGGACCCCAATTCCCATCTTTCCTGACCATTGGCAATGCTGGCTGAGGCTGATGGGAGTTGTGGTCCAACAACATCTGGTGGCCCACTAGTTGGGAAAGGCTGCTCTAGATGTTGTTGGTGTTCCAACTCCCCTCAGTCTAAGCGAGTGTGGCCAATGGTCAAGCAATCTGTAGAGTCACAACTTTAGAGCCACAGGTTCCAACCCTTGTTATAACTGAGGTCTACTCAGAAATAGGTCTTAGTGAATTCAGTGGGACTTATTTCCCGGATAAGTAGGAACAGAACTGTAGCCTCAGTCACTCTTCGTTAGACAGAGGGCACATGGACAGTTTTTGTACACAACATGATTGAGACCCCCCAGCACTATAAATGTATTTCCTTATGTACTGAAGGTTAAGGGGAAGTTCATTTTAGGTCCTTTTATTGAAAATACATACAATGTTTTCCCTTTTCATTCCCAGGGCACTTTCAGATTGTCACTATTTTCAAGTGGGATTCAATCACATATCAGCAAATTTAGGATGCACAATTGTAGTTGAATGGGAGGTCTTGTGCAACAAACCTCCTTCCCTAAAAGATTGGACTTTTTGCAATAAAGAAAGTAACAGGAAAATGGCGTGACTGTGCCCAAAATGTGGGATAACGCTTGATTTAACACTGTCTAACCTCCTCACAAACAAATTAGAATTTTTGCTCACTAATTGGCCAACATCACCTAGTCTATCTTCCTTCAAATTAGAATGAATGCTCAATAAACAGGTCCTCTAGAAGCGCCCTCAGATTTTCAGCATCTGTGGTCTCCATTGAGTTGAATTTGTTGTTCCTCAGTTCGCAGATGTTTTTGTTTCATTGTTCCTATTTATTTCAGTTATTTTTCTTCTGGAAACTCCAATAAAGACAATGGGAAGGCTTCTCCAGATGACCTATTTATTGAGCATTTATCCTGATAGGCTAGGATAAAACCTATGTGGAGCTTATGTCCAGTCTTTATTGAGCATTTATTATTATTTGTTTATGAGGTGGTTATAGGACAATGAACATTCATCCTGATTTGCTTGTGGCATGTTTATATGTCTTCCCATTCATCATTCATCCCTCTCCTTTCTCCATGCACCCTCTCTAAATGTGATCCAGAGGGTTGGGGGAACCCTCAGGACAGATTTAGGGGGCGGGTGGGGGACATGGAGAGAGGAGAGGGAGGGGAAGTTATTTTGCCCAACCAGTAGTCCTTGTCCTAATGGAATTACTTTGTTGGATGCTGCCCATGGATTTGTTGCACTAGAGCAACAGAGAGCTTTAATCCACTTTAATTGCGCAAACCTAAATTTCCAGTATGTACTTGAATCCCTCCTGCAAAATAGAAACATGGTTGAGATGCCTGTTGTTGCTGAAGCATTTCTAAAAATATTTATTGTTCCTGGTCCTCCTGGTTTTATTGCTTCTGCTGCTGTGTATTTTGTTTGTTCCCACTGCATGCATTTTATAACGTTGGCTTTTGTTGTGAGAGATTGTTGTTACTCTTTTAACGTTATTGTAAGCTGCCTTGGACAGTTTTAATGCACAGGCAAGGTATCTAAGGAGCATGGGAGGAAAAACACCCCTGATCTATTGTGTTGATCTCCAAAGGTTTTTGATGGGATGGGAGAAGCTGCAAATTATGACATGGTGAGGGTGGAGAAGGAAAGAGGCACTCCATTTGCTGCAATAATCACCTTAGGCACCAATGATCTGTAAGATCTGTCTCAGGGTGGGGAAACTCACATTTCTTCAAGCAAAGATTCAGACTCTGAGGGATCAGAGCCATAAACATGTCTTGCAAGAGATAGCGTAGGAACTGCCTCCCCTGCCTGCCATAGTTTGGTGGCTTCTGCCCAAAGGACCCATGTTGGACATGACAGTTTTCCTCCATGGAGCTAATGCCCATGCACAATTTGTATATTATATTTGCATGCAGTTGTGATATATATTGGATAGGGCAGCAGCACAATCCATTAATGGGTTTGATTAAACAATTACATACCTTTTGAACAATTAAAAGTTCACCCCTCCCAATTAATCAGGCAACATATCAATTTTTAAAAATCATCATCATCATCATTATCATCAATGTAAGTTTTTCTCTATAATAACTTCACGTGTCAGACATAGCCTTAGAAGACAAATTCTTCTCCTTTCCCTCACACAGAAGGAAGTGCCTGTTCAAAGGGCCAAGCTATTTAATAATTTATTTATCTGAGGAGTTTCTAGGCAACTTTTCGTTAAATTCGTTCATTTATTCATTCATGATTGGATAGACAACATTTTTCTTTTTCTTTTTCTTAAATGAAAAGATTACAAAGGGTTGTGGGGAGGGAGTTGGATTGGAACCATCCCTCTACCACCGTGCCATTTTCTTGGTTTGAATCCACCAACTCTGCCCCTGCAAGCTGCTATTTGTCTGGGGTTGGTGGATTTACAAGTGCCTGTCCTCTGGCACCAGAAACCCAAATGAACAGATGGCCCAAGAGAGGCATGCAAGCATCAGTAGTAGCCTCTGGCAGGATGTTAGGATCCTGGTAGTTGGCCAAGGATATCAGGTGCTGAGGTTAGGCCTGACAATTTGGGAGGGCAGGAAAGGAACTTGCCTTTAAGCCTTGCTGACAGTCCTAGCCACACTTTCCCAACATGGTCCCCACTGCCATTCTAATTTTTAGAAAGCAGAAACTTTGTGAATGTATCCTGCAAATCATGACATTTATATAAAATGTATCATTTTGTCTGCTTGGCATTCTCAGAGGATGCAGAATCTTTTACTAGGGGGCCAGGGTGCTCCAAGGCAATGAAGGAGTGGAGGTGAGCTTGGGCTCGGGTGAGCAGCAGAAGACAGGGCTGTGAGCCAGGGGCAGCTGTGTAGGGCAGCAAAAGCTTGGCCCCGTCACACTGGGAGCTTTGTCTTTTGCTCTCGAGACCTCAGCAGACATTGCCTAAACATTTCTGCATTTCCCCTTGGCAGCCAGAAGGATAAAAATCCCCACCTCTCTCTTTTAAAAGGAACAGACAGATTCACAGGAAGCCAAATTTTGCACCAGATTCGCCTCTGTGCAACGGGCAAGCAGATGTGCAAAATATCCGCATTTCAGTGTATTATAATAAAATTGCATAAACAAGTTGACTGTTCACAATCTGACTCTCTGATGCTTTATTCCGGGTGGAGTGCACCCCCCCATTCCCTTTCCCACTATCCCCAGTTTAACTATTAACAAGCTGGCTAGCCTGATGGAGACAATGGTCTGTTTGTTTAGCACGGAGGACTAGAATGGAGCTCCTATCAGGGCTCTGGCAAATTTATCAAAGCTCAGTGATTAGCTCTATTAGAGAAGGGATTTGTGTAAACAAAAAGACAGGTGCAAAGAGGCTATTCCAGCTGGCAAAGGCTTCATAGAGTTTTCAGCCTTTCAGCAGCAATAAAATAAAACTTCTTCCAGGAAACAGAATCAAACTGGAGAGAGTGCATGTATATTTTTAACTCATTAGCTCTGACCTTCCTATTGTTGGGCCGGTCTGTGCCTCCTTTCCCTTTTCAGCTGCCTCTAGTTTGAAGGAATGCTGCTTTTTACATCAACCTTTCCCTCCAAATCCCGCCCTGTTCCCCATAAAGGAGCAGCTGCCTCAATATTTCTAAGACCGGAGCTCCCAACCATCCCACACTGGGAAGGATTTTTCTTCATACACGTTGCTATTGAACCAACCTTTCCCTTTTGCTTTGTGAGAAGGCTTCAGCCGCTATGAGGCCAGCAGACTCATAGTGCACAGGGGACTTACATGGGAGAGAGCCATGTGCAAAGTAGCCATGGGCCAGTGACAAAAAATGAAAATAAAAGACCAGTTGAAACAGAAAATCATAGAATGCTGTGGTTTATTTCATCCATGGCACTGTGATCCATGGAAAAGGAGGATGGAGGGAGGGCACGGTCTCCATGCAAGTGACAAATATGATGGGATTAACCATGATCCTTCACTTTTTATATTTTTGCTATAATTGTGCATGGGGTTCAAACACTTTCTTAGTTAGGGGAATTCCATAGACAAAGTCGGAAGGATGAAGGCCATATGAACATATCTTGTACCACTGATCTATTTAGCTCAGCATTATCCCCAGGGATGGGGAACCTGTGGTCCTCCAGTGTCGCTTCGGTCCATCCATATTTTTGGCAGGCAAAATAGAGTGCTCTGCATTGTCGGAGTGATACTGATGTCACCCCATGGGCAGAGGCTGGCAGAGCTGGGCTGGGCTGGGCTGGGTGGAGGAAGGCCTGTGCCTCATCTATCCCCCACCCAGTGTGGTGGATCAGGGCTTTGGATTGCACCACTAGTTCTCATAAAGAAGATGTGCTAAACCTCTTCAGACTGCAGGTGCATGTGTGTGTGTGTGTCTGTCACACATCTGAACACTCCTCCACATCAATTAGCACACTTCACTGAGACGGGGCATATGTGAGTTGCATTTCACATACACTTTGAAGAAATGTAGGGAATAGAGGTGCTTCTCTGAAGCAGGTCCTGCCCATCCTGGGCTGGATTCTTTAAACACCAGAAGAAATGTATATAAATGAATCAAACTCAGTCAAAGGTATGTGCAACATTAACTGTCATTTTGATGGTGGGGGGGCTGCCCTACATAATTTTCCTTATAAATACCCCCTGAGATCATTTCCCTTTGCTATAGAGATGCCAGATCATTTTTTTTTTGTTCAGCATCATGACCACAAAGGCTCAGGGATTTCCCTCACCCCAGTAATAGCAGAAGTAACAGCAGAAGCAGGACCCAAGAGCAGCAGCTAAGTGCCAGAAACCAGCAGAATTACAACCAGAGCTAGAATCAGGAACCTTTGGCACTCTGTGTAGCTGTCCCATGTGGTTAGCCATCAAGAACTGCCTCTTGGAACATCTTCCCTGCAGCGAAGTGCTCTCAGGTTCTGGACTGGCTCCACAAACCCATGCCGGCCACTGAGCCTCCTGGAGAAGAAAGGCTATAAAACATTTCCTGATTGGGGCTGGACTTTGCCTGAGAAACAAGGACTTCTTGGCTCAGTCCTGACACCAAGCTAAACAAAGCATGTGGTGTATTTTCTATGCAAAGGTGTTGGCTGGTGTAGCAAAAATAGTGCAGAACAACTGCAGGGATGTCGCTGTCTGTCATGGCATGAAAGAGTTAATATTTGCCGAGTCTAGTGACTGCTAATCTGATTGGCAGATCATTGTCAAACATCGTCGTTGAATTCATCTGTGCAATTTTCTCTGCATTTGGCTTCTGGGGAATAGCAGCCCTGCTCGTTCACTCTTCTATCATCTCCCAGTTTCCTTGCTTTGCATGTTATCTGATAACAGATTCACATTAACAAAAGTTTATTGAAGAGTTGGGCAATTACAGACGCCTTTCTACAAATTCTGCTCAGCTCACATCCAAATGACCTGTCTTCCTGCATCAGTTTTTTTTATGGGCCTCTCTCTCTAATTCATATAAAAGCCATTCTTCTCTGAGACCATCTTTTATCAGTGTGATAAAAGCCCAGATTATCGGTACAGAATCAGTTTCACTGGCTGAAGCCTGTGCAGTTCAGGATGTTGTTGATGTTGTCAGTAAAATGTAGCTTTGTCTTTGGTGCTATAAAAATTGTACTAGCATTCTTAATCCTGTTCAAACAAACATACACACTCCTCCTCCATGTACGCCATGTACTCCATGCAGGTTTATAACAGGCTGCCATTGCTTATCTTAACTGACAATTGTGATAACAAAGGTCGAAGGAAGAGGAAATAAAGTGCACTTTGGGGTATTAAAGTCTGGACATGCAGTTCACAGGCTTACAAAACCCTTCTACTTTGCAGTCCTGTTTGTGGGGTTGGGAAGGCAGTGTCTACACAGACACACATCATTGGAAGGAACCACTGGGCGAAAAACCTGGGTGCCCAGAAATCCCACTGATATCACCATGGCACTCACTATGAGGGTCAGAGACTCTGTTTCAGTGCATTCAGTCTGTGCTGGTTCCCTGCCAGTTGACACAGATAAAAAGGATGTGTGCAGGTCAGAGCCATATGCAGCCTACATGGTTGCCTTCCCATGGCAAGCATCTAAGGAGGAAAGTTGCTTACCTTTCCCCAGGAGGCTTCCAGCTCTTCTGTTATGTGTAGGAGCCTAAAAAGCTGCCTTATATAACAGGTCAGAATGTCCATTTAGGCTAGTTATACAGCCAGCATGGATTTTTCACATTCCGCAATGTTAAATTGAAAATGCTCCATTCCATTCTGCTGCTTCCCATAAGCTCATTTCAAAACAAAACCTTATAAAACTTATAGTCCTGAACTCAGCAATGTGTGCTTAACAACCCTCTAAGTTTTCACGGCTATACACAAAACTGTCAGAGGGAATCAAGAGTTCAAAGTGTAAAACAAGAGAAAAAAATCCAGACCCCTGTTGGACTTTTTTTCTGTCAGTGGGCTCATAATTTGTTGAAATTAATTAAAAACCAGCCATGTTCACAGAGTACCTGTAATCCTATTACTGACCTTGCCCCATACTCTGACCTTCATCTTCTGTGATTTTAAAGTTAAAAAAGTGCCTGGATGATTTTTAATTAATTTAGAAATGTTACATTGAAGTCAGTGATTAACCCAGGCATGCTCACTAAGAACCAACTGTCAGTGTTCTAAAAATCAGACTCACAGCTGTTTGGCTTGGCTAATGAGGAGGCCACACCCATGCCAGAACTTTATTTCACTTTAGACAGTCATGGCTTCCCCCAAAGGATTCTGGGAAGTGTAGTTTGTGAAGGGTGCTGAGAATTGTCAGGAGACTCCTAGTCCACTGACAGAGCTCCAATGGACAGAGTGGTTTAACAGTCAGCCCCTGATCTGGGGATTGTAGCTTTGTGAGGGGAATAGGGCATCTTCTAGCAACTCTCAGCACCCTTCACAAACTACACTTCCCAAGATTCTTTGGGAGAAGCCTTGACTGTCTAAAGTGAAATAAAGGTCTGGTGTGGATGTGGACAGGGACCGCTTTGGTTTAAATTTGGGTAGGAGACTATATGTGCCTGCTGTAGAATAAAACAAGTGGGTAAAACCCTGAAAAACAATAATATTGTTCACAATGTTTTCCTTTTGGAAAGGAAGGGGCTTTCCCTCTGCCCAGTACCCACCTACCCAATCTCCTCCCCTCCTCCTCCTCCTCCCCTCCACCTTCCTCCCTCCTCCCCTTCTCTCACCCTTCCCTCTTCTCCTCCCTCCCTGCCCCTCCCCCTCCCCCAGGTCAGTTTCACATATCCTAAGCATGATTATACAGGAGTAAATCCCACTGAACTCAAAAAGCATGCAAATAATCAAACCTGCCCTCTCCTCCTCCTCTCTCCTATGCCCTCCCTTCTTGCCCCTTCCTTCCTGCTTCCTTCACCTCTTCCACCCCTCCCCTCCCCTTCCAATCCTCTCCTCCCTCCTCCCCCTCCCTTCCTCCTTCCCTCTCCTCTCCCCTCTCCCGTCTCCTCTTCCCCCATGGTCAGTTTTACCTATCCTAAGCATGATTGTAAATCCCATTGAACTCAATAAGCAGGCAAATGATGCCTACCCTTCTCTCCCCTACCTCCTGCCCCTCCCCTTCCTCTTCCTCCCCCTTCTTCCCCCCTCCCCCTTCCAATCCCCTCCCCTCCTTCCCCCTCCCCTCCCCTCCCCTCCCCTCCCTTCCTGCTTCCCTCTCCTCTCCCCTGCTCCTTCTCCTTCTCATCAATTTCACCTATCCTAAGCATGATTGCACAGGAGTAAATCCCACTGATCTCAATAAGCGTGCAAATGATTCGTCCATCCAGAGGCACATGTTACCAAATTCTTCCAAGCTACACAGGAAGTGGATTGGACTATGAAAGATCAACCCAAATTGTGTTTGCATTTTTACAACTTTGTGTGTGTGCGTATGTACTGCCTTCAAGTCGATTCCAACTTAAGGGTTTTCATGAAGCTGAGAGGTAGTGACTGGCCCAAAGTCACCCAGTGAGCTTCATGGCTATGTGGGGATTCGAACCCTGGTCTCCCAGGTTGTAGTCCCACACTTTAACCACTACACCACACTGGCTTTGTAGGGCAGTACAATATCTCTGAGAGGAGGTCAGGTCTCCTTCTCCCCTGGTGCATTCACTATAGCTGCCCAATTTCCCCGCTTTTTAAAGTTTGATAGAACTATCTGTTGGCTATAGGTACATTCTTAAACCTCAAGGGTTTTTTTTTGCCTGTTATTTATTTATTTATACATACTTACATACATACATACATACATATATACATACATACATACATACATACCCCGCCTTTTGGCCCAAGGCCCTCAAGGCGGCTTACAAAAGACACAAATATCAAAATACAATGTAATACATCAATAAAACAAAAAATTAATACAATAAAGCAATACGATTTACAAAACACGATTTACAAGAGTTAAATAACAATAACCAATAACCAATGCAGAAAGATATCTCCTACAGAAGTTTCCAGAGGGATACCTGCATTTGTGTGCTGCAGCAAAACTGAGTATTCTGCCACCTTAAAGACTTTTACAACGACATTATCTTTAAGGTGTGCAAGACTCTTTGTTGTTTTTCCCCATAGACATGTGACATATGGTTGGCCTTTGTTCATGCAGATGCAGTTTAGTGTTCTTAGACGGAATTAATATTGAGCACGCAATATTAATATCAGCAAGACCGCTGTGCGAACTGAACCACCGGGGGTCCGATGTGCAGAGGCAAAGCATTGGCCAGCAAAGCCCTGGATCCCAGGTAGAGCATCTCATCTCTGTGGTGACCACCTCCCCTCTCCTAGTAACTGTTGCCATGGGTGTAAGGGGTGGAGTCCACGCCAGACCCGCCACAGCCGCTGGGACTCCGGTTCGAGTCTCCCTCTCCCGTTGAGGCTGCTGCTGCCGCTGCCATTAGTGAGCTATCTAGTTCTTGTTGGACCTGCTCTAGCCTCCAAGAACAAGCCAGCATCAAATACAGGGTAACAGTCAACATCCAAGATTTAATCCACAGGCAATAGCCCAAGATAGCAAAGAGAATCCAGGTGAGGTACACAAAGGCCTGTGGTGTTTCTATTAGTGGATGTTATCTAGAGATGTCAGAGAATTCCGATGAAACTGTGTAAAATTTTGCCATAATGGATAGATAAATAATATAGTTGATTTTTTAAAATGTAGTTTATTAGGGTTTTCACATCATTGGAACTATAAAATCGAACAATCCCTTATTCCCTCCCCACCCACCCCTCTGAGTTTACCTCCCTCTGCCCTCATGCTCTCCCTTTTTTCTGATGTTCAGTTGTTTAGTGTGTTGTATAGTGTTCAGCTTCATATGCTCAGGTGATTAAGATAAATGAGTATCAATAATTTTTGTCCAAAGCTGAACTGAAGCAGAACAGAAATGGATGCCTTCTGACATCCCTAGTATTGTGTACTCTGTTTCGCAGTGGCTTGAATATTTAGGAGCCATTTGATAAACCCCCCAATGTCACATACTACAAAACTACCTCTAAATCCATGCCTATATATCTGGCAGGAAAGGATTAAACCCTGTTCTTCTCACTTACCTTCTTTGGGTGATTCCCATCATTAATTAGCTCTTTCCTCAGATACTGTTTGCCTGTCTAGACCTTGCAGCTATCTCCAGGCAGCTCACCCCATTGGTTATGAACCAATCAGGTGCCACTCATGGCTCACCTGATTAGGTAGTATAAAACATGGGGTATTTCTCTCTATTTTTGGTCCCTCTCCACTTTTGGTCTCAAGAGGATCTATGAAATGCCAGACTGGCCCACCTCCAAACTGGCACCCATTCAGAAGTGCAGTTTTGTATAGTCATCTAGAGAAATCCTTATATAGAACATATTAGAATAGTCTAGCCTCAATGTTGTGATTCATGGAGTCATGAATGACAGTCACAGTGATTGAATTTATCAAAAAGGGTCTGCAGATTTTTCTACCAGAGGGAGTTGGTAAAACATGCTGTTGACCTCCAGTGCAAATCTGAGTTTCCAGGCACACTAATGCATCCAGGAATATCCCAAGACTGTGGACATGAGTAGCCAGAGGAGGCTGCTGAACACTTTCTTTATTGAGTTGTGTACAACTATGGAATCACATTCAAGCTCTGAAAGTGAGGCAAAGAAAGTGTGTGTGTGTGTGTACACAGAGAGAATTAACATGTGTGCTAGTTCCCTGGCAGTCTTGGGAAGATGGCCCACCTTTCCAGGACAGCTTTTGATATAAATAAAGGATTGAGAGATCACAGTGATACTCAATCCCCAATTTATCCTCAAATATAACTGTGTAAACTGAACTCTGTCACTTAATTAAATCTGTGCAAAATTTCATTGTCAACAATAGGCAGTGGGGAATGGTTTTGCTCGGGTGGATGTTCTATATAAAGAGCTGGAAGCGTTTGCCTAAAATGTTGTAAAAGTAGCTCTACATTTATGGCTGATGGAGAACCAGTACAGAGTAGATTGCCTGCACACTACTGGAGCAGATGTGAACACATCTCTATTTTGAATTGCTCAGAGTAAATTACATGAACAGAAGAATATCACATGGTATAATCAGTGACTTAAGCAGGGATGCCAGTGCTAGAGGCAACCTTACTATGAATGGCATCAAGCAGTCTGGGTGGCAAATTGCAGAAAGCAGCCTTCCAATTTACATTTCTGTGTATTTTTTTAAAAATGGGTCTGGCTCAGAGTAAGGAATGGGGTGTGTTTATGCATCATTTTGTCTTTTCATTTCAAATGCAAAAAAACAATTGAGACTAATTTGGTATCTGATCCACAATCCCAAAACAGATGTGCTGAAGCAGGTTAAAGTAGAAGCAGCATTCACTTCCAAATACACTGTCATGGGCTCCATGGATAATTTCTGGATTGATTAAGAAGAGGAGGAGGAAGTCTGGGATCCTTGGGAGGGGTCCAGTGGGTTGCAGTGCAAGGGGGCTGAGAAAGGAGAAAGCTTCAGCACTTTTGACAGTGACAGCTCCGCCTCTGCAGTTCCCATTACAATTGAAGAAATACTGCCTGACAATGAGCCCAGGCCCTTTCCCTCCACTCAGCTCTCCCTTGTTGATTGAGCCACCACCACTTGCACCTCCTTTCTAGGAGGAGGGATCAGTGGCTCAACCAGAGGTGGTGTCCAAGGAGGATCTCAATGAAGTACCATCACTGCCATTGCCAAGGGCGCATAAGTGCTCATAGAAGGTGTCAGCTTTTTGAGCTGTTCACAGGAGTGCCAGATTGCTAGCCCAGTTCCATTCAGAGAAACCCTCCCACACAAATAGAAAGCCTGCCTCAAGCCTATTTAAAGGGTTTCAAGGAGCATGTCTAATTGCTGTGATAATGTCTTATCTTGAGTAGTCATGTCTAAGTATGCTGTGTAGAGACACAGAGTTCTATATAACCTGTAAGCTGATGTATGAAATGCTCTAAGCTGAGATTTCACATTAAACATAATGGAGAAAAACACACCAGTGAATCTGAGTCTGAATCCAGTGGGGTTGGTCAGGATATTAGAAGTAAATTTCACTTAGTTCAAGAGGAATTATTACCAGGTATGTAAATATAGAACTACAACTACAGAATTACACCATGCTCTCTCTCTCTCTCTCACTCACTCACTCACTCACTCACTCACACACACACACACACCCCTCTTGCCAAATATTGAATTTAATAATGTAGAACCACTGTACAGTTAGCTGTGCCAACCCTTTTTCACCTAACTCTAATCTGGAGTGGAATTACAATGGTTACCCATATCAGATGCACATAAATAAAAAAAAGAGAGAGAGAGAGAGATGACTAGGGTTGCAATTCTATGCTTAGTTACCTGGGAGCAAATGCTATTCAACTCAGTGGGATCTATTTCTGAGTAGACATATCTAGAAGTGTGCTGTAAAACAATTTAAAAATCAGCACCTTAAGGAGAATAGTATGATCAAACAGGTGTGTAGCCCTATTGTGACACATTGAGACACCGTCCCATTACTTTTTTTGCAGGTGTCCCCATCCTGGCTGCCTGTGATCCACTACCCCCTACTACCCCTGCTACAAAGAGAAGGAGAAGACAGAAGAGGCCCCCTGGGTCGAACAATAGAGTGAAGGTTTTGGCAACAGCCTCTCCAGCAGGACTAGACTGAGGAGGGGGAAGAGGAACAGGAAGAGGAGGTGCCACACTGCAGGGCAAGAGACAGGCTGAAGGCTGGGGTGTGCAAAAAATCCACTTAATACTGACCGAGGCAATGTTCTTTTATATAATGCACTTGCATGTTATTATCACTAATATATGCATTTGTTTGTACACTTTACTCTAGCATGTGCATTTTTGTACACATTACCTGGCTGAAGAACTGCATTGCAAAATTTGGAAAAATGTGGATTTTGATGCATGCCTGTGTTTTGGTTCACACATTGTTTCAGATAGTGCATATTAGGGAGGTTCACTTTTAAATGCAAACTGAATCAAATTCTCCCCCATCCCTAGATGGGATATAAGTTTCAGAAATAAACAGAAAGGAAAACACACTCATTGGATAGCTGTGGCCTTTTGCAGCACCCTGGTACATAAACACTACCTAAGACTGCAAATATATATTTGTGTTGCAAACACATATTTGTTGTGTTCCTACATTACATTTTAGGTATGCACAAGTCATTTTAGAAGTATATCTAAAAATAAAATGTGTGAAATGACTGCCCCCAGCAACATTTTAGAGCCTCTGCTTTTTCTCAAATAGTCCATATGGATACTTTGCAGAATACAGTGCTGAGCTAAGAGGATGTGCCAGTGGTGGATTTAGCGAACAATTTGTCCCAAGTTGCATGATAGCCTTGAGTGCTGTATTCTCTGTCAGGATCAATCATTGTGGTATGGCTGCAAATACCACAGAAAATTAATACCTGGCTGCTATGCTTGTGTCTTGGAGGGTTAAATATTTCACAATGACTTAGAAGAACTAAAGTGGTGTCATGAGTGTGTGTATGTACTTTTTTTTTTTTTTAAACAAAGCCTTCAGCTATGTATCCAAACGCTTGGTAGAAAGGACACTCCCAATTGTGAGGAGTTTCTCCTATCCAGCTTGCTGGAGGGCACACTCTGTGTGCTGGAATGTAGGTGTGGGTCTGCATGGGGGTCAGTAACCCTTGCATTCCAGTGACTTCAACAAATAAGTGAAGCCAGGAAGACAGCAGAAATGAGGCATCTGTTGTTACTTAGTCAAAGGTCTGGCTCCACAAATGTATGGTGTTATATTAATGAGAGCTAATGAAAGGTATTTTGTAAATGAGGGAGATGATGACAAGAGGCATAGATACTAATATGTAGTACCTTGTCTTAACAAAGCAACCCTAGACATGTCTACTCAGAAGTAAGTACAGAAGTGAATTCAATGATGCTTACTCCAAGGTAAATGGGTATAGGATTGCAGCCTAGCTCACACATGCTATCAGTTTGCAGTAGATGATTATTTTAAATCCAACCAGGAAATACTGTTCCCTTTGCTCTTTACATGAATAAGAAAAGCAGCAGTGTTTATATATATATCGAGGGTCACAGCCTGTTGGACTTTTCCATTACAGCGATAGAGATGCCAGCAGATCCAGCAGCATTGACCAAAAGGGAGACCTTTTGGATATGCTCTCTGGACACATTGGCACCACATGGCCTGAACCTGGAGGACAGTACCACCACTACTTAGCTTCTGCAAAGGAAGCCCCTCTGAGCATTCCATCCTCAAAGCTCTATAACTGCCACCTTGGTAACAGCATTTGTATGTGAGCAGCTGATGAAGGCGGAAGCTGAAACATTTTGTTAATATAATAAAAACCTCTGTTTGGTTAATCACAATTACGTTCATATATATATTTTAGGTGATTAACAGAATCCTTATAGGGATCAAGAGCAAGCTTGAGTGAAGTTCTGTTTGTTGCTTTCAAAACTACCATATATATATAGCTTCAAAAGTAAGGCTGCCATCCTATGCAGACATATGTGGAAGTAAGCCACATTGAACACAGTGGGATCTACTGCTGGGTAAACATGCATAGGATCAGGCTGCACTGCTGCAATACTACACTGTTTGGGAATGTGTCATTGAATTCAGTGGGACTTACTTATGAGCAAACATGCAGAGGGTTTGGCTGCATGGGCCTGATCTAGGGATGGGGGAGAAATAGAATTCAGTTTGCATTTAAAGCCGAATCCATCCAATTCACACTTTCTGAAACAATATGAGAAGTGAAAAGCCATCCTTCAAAATTTTCACTTATCCAAATTTTGCAATGCAGTTCTTCAACCAATGTTTACAAATATGCATATATTAGGGGGAAATGTGCATAAAAATGAATATATTAGTGAAAATAACATACACAAATGCACTACATTAGGAGACAATGCTTGCAAAAATGTGTCCATGAGTGAACAATGAATACAAAAATGCACTTATTAGGAGAAATCTACACCTAAATGCTGAAGAATTCTCATGGCTGGTTTTTCAGCTCTCATATTGTTTCAGAAAGTGAGAATTTTTTTTTAAAAAAAGATCACAAATGGCTGCAGAAATGTGCAGAACTGAATTTACTACTGGAAAAATGAGAAACAGAGAGAATTGAAATGGATAGATCCTTGCATCCCTAGCTTGTTCCAAGATTCTCTTATACGTACTGAATCCCTCTTACTCTGCTGTACCAAACAGATTACTGGTGCTGTCAGCTCAGACAGTGCTGATCACTTGTTGGTAATTTAAATGGTTTTTGCATTCAACACCACCACACACCAAAAAAGCAGGTGATCAGCATACTGGCAGTGCTAATAGCACAAATAATCTTTTTGGTTATATGTGCATCATACTAATTTGTTCATAGAAACCATATTCTGTGTGCTGATCTCCTTGTTTGACCAGGGTAAAAATATCTATTTCAAGTTTGCTTGTGATCTTATCTAAACACTGGGAGAAAAACAAAGACCACCCTGAATTTCAAAAGCAATTGCAGAAGTTTATGAATGAGCCTTTGACAGATAGCCCACTCCCATCCATATACACATACGCTTGCCTGGGGAGAGCATTTTAATTCATTCACTTGTTTAAAGTCTGATTTGAAGAGCAGAAAGAAATGTTCTTCTCCAAATAGGTTGTTGAAGAACTCTCAACTGTAACTTAAGTTGAGATGCACCATGAGTTGCAATTTTCTGTTTAAGCAACTAGTTCTGTTTTTGCATTCTCAAAGTTTTTTGTGCTTTCTTTTAAACAAACTCTTTTGTTGAACTGAATGTGTCTTGCCTTGGAATTCAATACGACACTCATTAGAGGCTGCCTGGCTAGCTTGGCTCTATGAACAGATGGCCTTAATGTTTAGAGGTAGTTAAGTAGCTGAATGGTTCAAGGCTGGAAACTAAATTGTATATGTTGACCAGTAGCCATAGGCTTAGGTAAGCCCTACCTACTACTATGTATTTCCCAGATGTCCAGAATTGTTTGGTTGCAAAGAAAATCTTTGGGGATAAAGTGAAACTTAATTTTCAGTGCAATCCTGCACGTCTACTCAGAAGTCCTGTTATGTTCAGCGAGACTTACTCCCAGGTGAGTGTGAGTAGGATTGCAGCCTTAGTATCTGGATTGGAACCTATGCTGATCTGGGCGATATATATATAATTCACAAGAACTATAATCAGAGATGGTGAAATGCACAAGGAATGGAAGATCTTGTGGCTTTGTGAATACAACAAAGGGCATGTGGGGCAGGGGTAGCCATCGTGGTGCCCTCTAGATGTTGCTGGACAACACCTCTCATCAGCCCCAGCTAGCATTGCCAATGGTCAGGGATGGTGGGATTGTAGTAAGCAATATCTAGAGAGCACCAGGTTGACTACCCCAGATCCAGGGAGACCAAGTTTCAAATCCCACATTAGCCATCTACTTTCCTGATGACCTCAGCTTCCCCATCTGGTAGTTTATTCACAAGGCTGTTGTTGTGAAGCAAGTAAGATGGAGTCTGGAAAGCACTTTGGACAATGCTATTCATACGATTCATAGTCTTTGTTGCACTAAAGTGACATTACAGTGAGCAGCATTAGAGATGCAATTCCTGGCTCTTCCACTTTAGTAGCAGGTGACACTTTGTGTGAAGTTCTGTGTTTTGTCAAATATTCCATAACAGAAAGCAGGGGCAGGCTCTCCAGTGTCTATACTAGCCATTACAGCAACCCAACCCTCTCTCCTGCAGAGCCCACAGCATGAGGAGACAAAGGGTCCTAAACTCAGTTGTCTTTCTCGAGGCCACATTTCTCTTAGTAGGTCTATATCTGGGTGGACTAGGATAATGGACATCTTCTCGAGACCTATTTCTTTAGCAAAAGCTTTCCTGAGCCAGGTTCAATCACATGTACCTCCATTGCCACACCATCCCCATTATTCACCTTGTCATGTTTTAAACTCTTCTCTTCCTACCCCAGCCCTGTTTTATGTAACCAGTGAAGTTTGCAAGATTCTGATTAGAGGCCTTCTCAGAAGGATTTACTGTGATTAAAACAATGCTATTTATTATTATTTTATTTATTTAGTTTCATTTATAGACCGCCCATAACCAATGGCTCCCTGGGCGGTGTACAACATATAAAAGTAAAATATAAAATACATAAAATCATGCTATAGTATGAACGCGTTCAGAACTTACAGATATTCAATTATTTTGTTTTATTCCGAAAGCTAAACTTTCAGTTCCTAACTTTGATGGTCATGCTAGGTTCTGCCTTCTAATCTGATGTGCGGATCTGAAGCAGATGCTGACCATGGGGAGCAGCTTTGGATAAGTTGTTTTTGGTGGCCTCATCATATGGGCATTACCATGTTTAATTTGGCCAGAGGAATTGCTCTGCTCTCTCAAGCATACCATGGTGCAGTAAGACTTGGATAAGTGATGTTTTGTTTGTCTTGGAAAGTAGAGACAGAAAATACAGAAACTGATGCCTTTTATCAGTTGATTAAAATGCACAAGCTTCTGAGTTTCAGAAGAACTTCAAAGCTGTCCCAGTCCCAATTAGCAAATTTGGCAGAATTAACAAATGCATTGCCTTGCTTATTTTGTGCCTTTAATTAGCCAGGGCCAGCATAGCAAAACCACTCTCTACCAAACAGGAAGGAGGTGGCTAAGTGATCTGATTCAGTTCAAATCCTTGTTCTCTCTGAGTCAGTGCTGAACCAACATCCTTGTCCCTTTAGAGGTGCTGCTCTGGGCATTTTTCACATGCATACGTTTCAATTCGTTTCACCTTACAGTTTCAGTTGGAAGGATTATTCCCTCTTGTGCATGCCCTGAGCTGCTTTCTGCACAGCAGCTAAAACCTTACTTGTGCTTGCTAGATGAACTGACACACATACATGCTTGTATATTTATTATATAGAAACTATAAAAAATCAGAGTCAGGGAAATCTGACTTAGAATATCCTTCACCTACACACTTCAGAAGGCAAAACAAAATCCTTTATTGCGAAATTCTTCTCCAATGTGTGTGCCAATTGTGAGTTTGGACTTTGGTCTATGCTAGTAACTGATACCTACGCCCCTGAATAAGTTGTAGTAGTGGTTGTACGTTTTATGACACATACATGGCTAGGACAAAATGCCCCATTTACACTGAGCAGGGAAAGAACAACACGTCAGTGAAAAAAACATGATTGAGACCAGCAGATAAGAACAAAATATTAACATGGACAGTCAAGGTATCATTAATATGGGTTCTTCTGCATCAGAGTTTCTCACACTGTGGTCTATGAATTTCATTCAAGTACTCCATGGCATGTTTGTAAAAATATAATTAAATTAAAAATCTTACAGCACCTAGACAGCACATTGCAATTGCTACAACAGGCAGAAAAATCGTTAAGTGGTCCTCCAAGACCCTCAGCAGTTTTCAAGTGATCCATGGGGGAAAACATTTAAGGGCCACTATTCTACATGAGCCTACCTGCCAGTTGAGATCTTCACTGGACAGTCTTCTTTATGTATCTGGGGCTCCTGAGGTGAGGTGGATAGCTTCTAGACAGAAGGCCTCTCTCTCTCTCCCAAGACAAGTTCTCCTGACTCCATCTCTGTTGTCTTGTAGGTATCCACAAGCAATGTCTGGCCTGTTCTCTCTTGGTTTGTAAGGAACCCTCCTAGTTGTCCTTTTAATGATTTTAGCTTCTCTGCTGTTTATAATCTTTGTAATTTTATTGGTTTTTTAAAATTTAGATTTTAACATTACTTTTATTGATCGTTGTAACTTAAGTTACCTTATGGGGTATAAGTGAGGTACAAACAAACAAAGACTAAGACTCAGAGTGGTGGTTTAGCAGCATTTTGGACCAAGAGAGAGACCCAGTTCAAATATCCACTTAGTTATGAAATGTACTGGCCACTATTTATCAGGCTAATCTACCTCAAAGCTGTGGACAAAATGCAGCTTCCTTGTGCTCTTTGCAAGAAGTGCAACATCAAATTATACATATGCAGATGCTTCTTACTGACACACTAGATGTGCAGTGTGTGTGTATGTATGTGTGAAGAAATGTGCAAACAAGGGAAAAACCATGTGAAGTAGCAGAGCAAATGCAAGCATTTCTGGATGATGTATCCTATTTTGGTTCATTACATTGTGGCTTCTAGCATGTTTGTGAGACAGAGACAACTCTGGTTGCCGTGGCATATGATCATCCAGAGCAAAGGCAGGGACCCTGCAGCCCTCCTAAAGGAATTGGACTCCAACTCCTATTGGTTTCAGCCACCATAGCCAATGGTCAGGAGTAATTCTAGTCCAACATCTGGAGGTCCTCAGATTAGCCACCCCTGACCTGGACATTAACAAAGCAAAGCAGGTAGTTGGTAGTTTATTGATACTGTGGAACACAATATCCTTTTACAACAACATTAACATTCAGTTGGGTTTTCAGGGATGGCTCACCTCTGGTTTCACTCTTTTTAGTCTGACTAGACACAGAGGGTGACCACTGGGGATGCCACCTTGGCTCCTTTGGGCATGGACTGTAGGGTTCCCTAAGGTTTGATGTTAATGCCAATAGTATTTAACATCTACATCTTAACATCTACATGAAGATCATCCATAGTTTTAGAGACAGTTATTATCATTACGTTGATGACACCCAGCTGTGTTCTTCAGTTGCTGTTTCTGTTCTGAACGAATGTCCAGCAATGGTAGTCACACAGGACAAATAAACTGATTTTGAATCCAGACAAATCAGATTTGGTGTCTGTGGGATGCCTTTGGGTTTCTGAAGGGACAACGTTGCTGGTGATCAGTGGGGCTTTGATTTTCCCATGAAACCAGGAATGAAGTCAGGGAAATGTATTTGACCCAGCCCTGCTTTTTGATAAGCCAGTGGCTAATGGTGGCTAGCAGCACTTTCTATTAGCTCCATTTGTTGTGCCAACATCCATCCCTAGGTAAAGAGGATCTTGCAACATTGTTCCATGCCTTAGCAACAAACATTGGGTTGGATCCTCCAGACTCAATTTGTTACGCTTTAGTCCTATTCAAATCAGTAGAATGCATTAGTCATTATTAACGCTGATTTCAATGGGCCTAAATTGAGACTCACTTAGTCTCTATCCATCCCTCTACGCTGGACAGCACTTGAAGATTATAAGGGAGCTTCAGCTAGTCCAGAAAGTGGTGACTCTATTTATTATTTATTTATTACATTTATACCCCACCTTTCTTTTCATGATTGAAACCTAAGGCGGTTTACATATGGTTCCCAAGAGGTCTCCCATCCAGGCACTAACCAGACCTGACCCTGCAGGGAAGTGGCCTTATGTGCCTTCAGACCACAGCCTGGGATGTTGCCATATGGATATTGGGGAAATATGGACATATATAACCATGTATTATATTAGTTGCACTGGCTGCTAGCATGCTTCTGGACACATTTCAAGGCACTTGTACTAACTATTAAAGCCCTGCACAAACCTGACCCCCACATATCTTAGAGCAAAGGTCGAGATCCTTATCTCCACACATCCCTGTGGGCCTCGTTTGACAGGTGCACAGGGCCACTCACCTGTCAATGATCTGATGTCACAATGACAGCAGGTAATCTGTTTTGCCCATGTGGTTTGAAATCAAACTGCACAAGCAAAAAAGTGTCAAGTGCTGACAATCAGCTGATTGTTGATGCTTCAGAAGCCTTGTGTACATTTCCCAAACCCCATCTGCCAGCTGATTGTTGGTGCTTGGGAAGCACTGAGCACAAGGCTTCCCAAGCGCTGACAATCAGCTGATACTTGGTGCCTGCACAAGAGTAGGGTTGCCGTATTCCAGTCCCACAAATCTGGACAGGCTAATTTGCATGTTATACAAATTATGTATATAAATTAAGCATATTAAAGGTTGCACTGTCCACTTGTTTTGTTTTTGTGTCTAGTAATTAACCCCCACCAAATTGGGGGAAGAATGTGAGAAATAACAGTAAAAAACCTTACATTTTCAGCCTTAAATGCCTAGACTCTAGTTTCCAACATTGTGTGTGTGTTATGTGCCTTCAGGTTGATTACGACTTATGGAGACCCTATGAATCAGCGACCTCCAAGAGCATCTGTCATGAACCACCCTGTTCAGATCTTGTAAGTTCAGGTCTGTGGCTTCCTTTATGGAATCAATCCATCTCTTGTTTGGCCTTCCTCTTTTTCTACTCCCTTCTGTTGTTCCCAGCATTATCTTTTCTAGTGAATCATGTCTTCTCATGATGTGTCCAAAGTATGATAACCTCAGTTTCATCATTTTAGCTTCTAGTGACAGTTCTGGTTTAATTTGTTCTAGCACCGAATTATTTGTCTTTTTCGCAGTCCATGGTATGTACAAAGCTCTCCTCCAACACCACATTTCAAATGAGTTGATTTTTCTCTTATGCGCTTTTTTCACTGTCCAACTTTCACATCCATACATAGAGATCAGGAATACCATGGTCTGAATGATCCTGACTTTGGTGTTCAGTGATACATCTTTGCATTTAAGGATCTTTTCTAGTTTTCTAATAGCAACCCTCCCCTACTATAGAATATTTATTTATTAAGAGCATTTATATCCTGCCCTTCCACTGTTAGAAACAGAGCTCAGGGCAACTTACAAATATAATAAAAACAATAAAAATACACAATCAATGTAAAAACATAATAAAAACACAAAAAGAAACAAACATATAACAAGTCAATGTAGCAGTATAAAAAGCCAGCATAAAACAAAAAGCCAGCAAAGCATCAATTAAAAGGAATACTGTGACTGAGAGGTTGCCTTTACCAACAGTTAGGATATATGAAATGAACACACCACTACAAATTGTAACACAGATAGAAATCAAGATTTCAATATTATCAATTCAGTCAGTCATCTTATCTAAAGAGAGTAGTGTCCAAGCATGTGAGAAGTGCCTTTAGTATACTGATTCTCATAAGAAGTGAAGCCTTCTATGACAAAGGCTGGAACTGGATCGAGACTTGAGTGCTGGTACCTCTTTAAAAAACAACAGCAGTGAATTCTAGAGACCTGGCAAGATGTGCTAGCATTATACAGAGCAGCTGTTCCATTCTTTTGGTCTTAAGGTGGGGGAAAATGTCTCTCTCTGTGTATGTACATGTATGTATATATATGTATATACATACATCTATCCATCCCTGGGGAGAAAATGAAGTAGGTGGGGAGATACCTGACAGTGATTTTGAAGAAGGGTATACATTAAAAATACCTTTTAGCCTTTTCTGAATTGCTGAACAGAGGCTCTGCCGAGGAGCAGGGTGATTGAAGCTGCATTCCAGTGCAACTTTACTTGGGAGTAAGCACCAATTAATGGGGTGGGGGCAGGGGCAGAAAATGCAATTACTAATACCTCAGCCTTTTCTACAGAGAGATTTGCTTTTATATCTTGTGTTTGTTCAGGGGAGGGAGCGTTTGGTGGATTCACACTCCTTTATTCCATCCTCTATGATGGCAGGCAGACACTCCCATTGCATTCACCACTTCAGACGCATACCCTGAGACACAGAGGCAATTGAGATGAAGGCTGCTTCTCCTTGCTGACTCAACCAGAAAGTCTATGGCTAAAGGACGGAGCTGCACATGTTGATCATGTGCAGTTTTCTACACTGCTTAGATTCTGCATATGCAGCAGACAGACAGACTAAAATTCTTGATTTTCCCTGGACAGCTGTGGTGTCCCTCATTGGCAAAGAACACGGAAGGCAGGAGTAGGCTGATTTCTGACAAAATGGGCAGAAAACTGCCTCCACATCTTACCCTGTATCTCCGGATCCAGAGACTTGTTTTTTTAAAAAACACGAAAGCTAGGAATCCAGACCATCTAATGGGCTTAGCAGGCACTGGGTAGCAGGGCTAGAATCTGGGTAAAACCCAGCTAACAGGGCAATATGGCAACCCACACAAGAGGCTTTACAGGCATTGCCAATCAGCTGATCAACTGTGCTGCAAAGCCCTTTTTGTCTAAGCCCCATCTCTGAGGCTGGCGCCAGAGGATGGCCAGGTTGGGCCCTGGCTGAGGGCCCTTGTGGTCCAGAAGAGCCCCTGAAGGGGCCTTCCTTAGGGTGGGAGGGTAGCGCTCCTGTTCTGTGATCTGCGGCAGTGGTGGCTCCCAACCCTGCCACAGTTCAAGGAGAGTGAGCTCCCAGGCAGCCACTCCCAGGCACCCCCTCATACAATAAGCCCCCCACACACACACCACCTGCCTCTTCCATCACGGTGAATGTTGTGCATGCTGTGTGTGCATGCCTAACTTCAACTAAGATGGCAGCAGAGGCTTCCCTAAGGGGCTGACATCCCTGTCACCATCTTGGTTTATGGTAGGCATACACAGCGAAAGGAGAGGTAGGTGAGATGTGCAGGTGGGTGCTGTGGGCCTGGGGCAGGCAGGTGCCCAAGGGCCCAGTCATGCCTAGTGCCTGCCCTGCCCACCTCTACCTGCCCCATACCTGATGTCGGGGGTAGGGCAGGTGGGCATGGCTTGGATAAAACGGCCTTGTGGGCCAAATAAGGAGACCTGGAGGGCCTAACTATGCTGACAAACTGGAGGTTCCCATTCTTAGAGACTGCCTTTCCCCATGACAGCATCCGTGCTTATTGAGCAGATAGGAAGCTGTCTTACACCAGGTCAGACGATTTGTCTATCTAGCCTCACACTGTCTGCTCTTGTGATTGGCAGTGGCTGTCCAGGGTCTTAGGCAGAGGGCTTTCACTTCACTTGCCACCAGATCCTTTTAACTGAAGATACCAGGGACTGAACCTGGGATCTTCTGCATGCAAAGCATGTGTTCTACCACTGAGCTATGCTCCCTCCACCTAACGTTCCTCTAATTGGGCTCTATTTGTGTTCCAACTTAGTACGAGGTGAGGCTGTATAAGAAAGAAGCTGTGATAAACTGTATGTATTTTTATTTGAGGTGCTATGCTGTGATTTTAAATGGTTTCAGTTGTTTCCCTTTTTTATAAGCTCCCTTGAGCCACAAAAGGGCAGCATAGGACCACTAAAAACACACACACACAGTCTCTCCTTCCTTTCTCACAAACCCAGTATCTGTAACAATGGAATAATATGAGGTATCTCATAGAGTTGTTATGAGGATGACTGAGATAGTTTATGCAGAGCACTTTGTGGGCATCCCTGGCCAGTGTTCCTGGTCAGCAGTAGGGCACACGCTTTGTACACAAAAGGTCTCAGGTTCAATCCCAGGTGTCTCCAGGGAGTAGGGAGGGGTGAGAGATTCAATTCAGTTCACATTTCAAGCCGGATCTATCAAACCCACACTTTCTGAAACAATATGAGAACTGAAACACAGACAGCCTTTGAAATTTGGACCTATTTGAATTTTGCAGTGCAGTTTGCCAACCAAGCAATGTTTAGAAAACTGCATCTATTAGGGAAAGTGTGCATAAATATGAATATATGTGGGAAAACAACATGCAAAAATGCATTATATAATGAGAAATTGCTTGCAAAAAGGTGTGCATTAGTTAAAACTGCCTACAAAAATATATTAGGAGAAATGCATACTAAAAATGCTGGGGAATTTTCATGAGGATTTGTTTTAAAAAAATTGTAAATTGCTGCTGAAATGTGAAGAACTGCATTTCAGACTGGAAACATGAGAAACTGAGAAAACCAAACTAGACAGATCTTTCCATCCCTATCAGGGAGGGCTTTGAAAAACTCCTGTCTGAAATGCTGGAGAGCCCACTTCCACTCATTGTAGATAACACTGGGCTAGATGGTCCAAAGTTCTGAATTAGAATAAGGCAGCTGCCCACAACTTTTGTATGTGAATGGCAGTAGGAGATGGTACCTGCCGGTGCATTTATAGTACATCCAGGAGGCCAACAGGATTTCCTGGGCCCTGTACACTGTAAGTAGATTCAAACGGCAAGAACCGTTGCATATGTACATATATAACCAATGTGGGCAGTTACTTTGCATCCACAGTCTTGGTTTAAGATGTATTTATTTTAACAGATTTTTAACTTGCCTTTCAGAGTTCCTGCCCTCACAAGGCATTTCACAACAGTACACATAGTTCAAAAACCATAATCATATCACAGATGATTAAATAACATTAAAATAACAGAAAAAGACAGCAGCAGCTAAAAAAATAATTTCAAACAGGGAAAATAAATAGTTCAAGCATCATAACCATTAAATGACATTTAAACATTAAATAATATTAAATGTTAGCAGCAGTAGAAAAAAAACCCTTTCAAACAGATTTCAAACAGGGAAATCAACAGTCAAGATCTTTATGAATACAAACAGTATTCAACAATACCTATACCTTTTTGAAAAGGAGCAATATCCAAGTGGCAGCAGTAGAACAAATGGCATCATATGATGAATAAATTATATGGAACATGTTTTTCTGTACCATCTTCTTGTTTTTTCATTCACAATATTTTTTGATTCACTCTCAGCCTACCTACTTTACAGGGTTGTTGCAAAGATAAAAGGGGGAGAGAGGACCCAGGAAGAAAAGAGAGGGGCAAATATATCATGTCGTATTCCCAGACCATGCAGAGACTAGGGAGAGAACATGCACAAAGCCCCCTCCCTCGATTGCTTTAACTGCAACATTCCACAGTCCTGATATTTTACAGCAAAACACCAACAACAAAAAGCTTGCCAACAACACACACACACACATTCTAAGCATATGCAGCTTGACTGAACCAACTATCAGCCTAACCTACGTTACAGGGTTCTTGGAAAGACTCCACACACATATACTGGCGATGTAAAAATGTATACACAGCATATAATAGTTGGTCATTGCAGAACATTTTTTTTAAAAAAATCAGTATTAATTTCCTGCCAAATAATAGCAGGGATACTTAAATCAACCCTGCCTAATTGCTTAAAAAATAGGATTGAGGAGAGAGAGAGACATTAACAGCACAATCCTGTGTCTACTCAAATGTCTCATTGATTAACAGTGCAATCCTAACCATGTCTACTCAAAAGTAAGTCCTATTGAATTCACTGGGGTGATGAGACACTGCAAATAAAAACACACACAAACAGGAAAGCAGACACCGCCTCACTCTCCATGCTTTAATTGCTACGTTATGTTCCTGGATTTTTTTACAACAAGCCTCTGCAAAGTGTTCAGTTTGCATTTGCCAGTGGTTTGTGGTTTTTTTGGTGGGGGGGGTAAGGGATTTATTCATTCATTTATTTCCCACCTTTTTCTCCAAGGAGCTCAAGGTGGCATACATGGTTCTCACCCTCCTCATTTAATTCCCACAACAATCCTGTAAGGTAGGTTAGGCTGATAAGCAGTGACAGGCCCAAGGCCCAGTGATCTTCATGGCTGATTGAGGGTTGGAATCCTGGTCTCCCAGGTTTCTAGTCCAAATCTCCAATCCTATTTTTAAGCAATTAGGCACGGCTCACTGCTGTTATTTGACAGATTTTTTAAAAAATGTTCTGCGATGACCAACTGCTTTTGGGGTGTATGTATTTTTACATCCCCAGATTGCAAAAAAACAAGCCAAAGAGAAGAAAGCAGCAGCTTTTGATTAGCTGGTGCCCAATCGTCAATCACAGCTTTGACTCCATTCATTGGTTAAAAACCTGAACAAATGGGAACTTGGAACAGCAGGGAAAGTCATTTCACAGAAATTGTTGACGGGAGGGGGGCTCACATTTTGGTGCCTAGTTTTCTTTCTAGAGCAGTTAGAAAGTTTTTTTTTTTAAGAGAAAGCTGAGTCCAGCCCCCCTGCTGGCCCTGGGCCTGCTAGAAACCTTTCTACAGTACCTGTCTGTTGGTGGCCCTGACCACACTGACCTCACCACTGTCTCAGCCTTTTTTATCCTGGTATACAGCAGCAACACAGGCAATGGGAGGTCAGGGAAATGCCACTGCCCCATCTTACTGGTGAGTGTATTCAACAACGTTTTTGGACTAGCTCAAGGATTAGTGACAGTGCAGGGGGATTTCCTCCCTTTCCTCCCTGTACACCCCTTGTGCGTACCTCATGCCATCCCCAAATCTGCTCTGGAGGGTTGAGGGGAAACCCAGAACAGATTTAAGATGTGTGTGTGGGGAGAAGAGGAGAAGATTGTTCTGTTGCACAGAGAGAAATCATTATCTTTGTCACAGGCCTCAGGCACAATACTCTAACCCAGTGCTAGCTCGGGAATGGTTGCCTCCCTTGACTAACTCCAACACAGGCAGAAGAGTCATGATATGGTATATCAATAGCTGCCAACTGGTGATTCAACAGCCTTACCAAATCTTAGTGGATGTGGCTAATGCACAACAAAATGGCCTTTCCAACAGTGAAGTTCTGCTATATTTGAATAATTAATTTCATTTGGAGTATATTGTGGCTTCTTGAACTTCTTAGGAAGCCTGCTGATAAGGCACAAATTTAGGTGCAATGATAGGTCATATAGAACCATTCCTCTGCAAAGGGGTGTGTGTGTGTGAACCTTCATGTTGCAATCCAAGGACTGAAATTAGGGCCAGTGGATAAAATACTGGTTTTGGACCAGAATTAACATTTCTGCACAGCTATGAACTCCCTGGTAGTTACCATTCCTCAACCTTTGTCCCTTTCCGTAAAATGGTAGTTGTGACCTACCTCATAGGGTGATGCTGAGTGCCATAACCATTCAAAAGCACTTGCGTATTCCAAGTTCCAAATTAATGATATGTTATTTCCCATCAGTGTCATTTAAAAGGTGGCCTAAAGAGAACATTGCAAAATGAACTTCTTGGTTTTGTTTTAGATGGTCATGAGTCCAGTTTTGGAATATACCAGACCAATCAGGCATTTCATGAAGTAAGGCTTGTTTCTGAAGATAGCTCCACACCACCAGTGGTGCATTTTTAATTCCTCCTTCCACCTCCCCCGCCCCAATCCAGCTATGCACACTCTGGTCTTTTGTTACCTGCTTCAGAAAGCAGTGAAACAGGATTGCTCAATTAACATATATGTACTTTGGCAAGGCACCAAGTCGAACTATTGGCTGCACCCAACCCTTCCTTCCCTAGAGCCAGATTGCTGTTCCCCTCCCTCTTTGACATAGTATTCCTCCTCCCTATCTAGACTAATTTTCATCAGTCACCGCTCTGATGTTCTCCTGCTCTGACATGCTCAGAGTTTCAGTACAATTCCTACGGCAGGTTGTGTCATGTCCTCTCATGCTGGCTGCTTTTCACGGACCCGGTGGACATATCCAAATGTTTTGCCTGAAGCAAGGCTCCCCTTTTGCTCTTAGTAATTTAGGGCGTCTTTCTTTATTGCCAGTGAGGGGGAGGCTATCTACTGGGAGGAGCTGGCACTGGTGCTTTCTCTGTGGAGACCTGAATGCAGTTGTTGTAGACTAGATACCAACATCCGGCATGTTGCAGCATGAATACACAGTCCAGTGACTTACGCATTCTAGGATGTAGCTGTGCTATTTCTGGAATGTCAGATGAGTTGGTTGCTCTTGCGAGGCACGAAAAGATTGCTAACCAGATTTGCAGCCAGCCAGCACTTCCTTGCTCTTTTATTCGTGATGTCTATATAGCTAATTGTCTCTTGCACCTCTTCACAGTATTTCCCTTTCTATTTGGTATAATCTCTTCTCTGCAGCGGAAATGGAGGGTTTTTTTTCTTTTCAGAGCCCTCTTTAGTCTTGTTCCCAAGAGCAAGACATGTTCAAGAGCAGGGGTGGCTTGTGGGTTGGATCAAGACCTTGTTGCAATTTTATGCGTGCCCCCCCCCATCTCAGTGGCCTTCCCACATTTTAATCCAAGTATAATTAAATGTCCATCCACCATTTCCCTTGTGAGGAATAAGGGAATCCCCCTTTACAAGGCTGTTAGAAACAGACCACCACACTTTAAGAAGGTCACACTACACTTTTTGTATGGGACATGCATGTCATATATTTATATGCCTATCATATATGCACGTCATACATATTTTCAGATGTGTAAGTGTTGTTAGTCTCTCACCTCAAAAAGAGTCTTGCAGCACCTTAAAGACTTAACACATTTATTAATATGGCAAAACCCCTTATGCTTCATGACTAGAAAACCCTGACTGATAAATGGCATCAAACTTTACTATGTGACCTGAAAATTTGTGATGGAAGTCAGTTCACATAGCAAAATACAAATTTGAGGTGTGTGTGTGTGTGTTACCCATTACCATTCTTTTTGTTAGGGGGGGGAAGGGGATCCAATGTTAGTTCTACTCAGAGTAGTCCCATTGAAACTAATGAACCTAAGTTAGTCATGTCTTTTAATTTGAGTGGGTCTACTCTGAGTAGTATTGGATACAACCATGGGGCTGTCCCAACATGTCATCGGCCTGGTGCATGTGGCAAGCCACACTCTGGATCTGGATCTTTTTTTGACTAGGCAGGAATAGGGTGATCTGAAAGTGGGGGATATTAATATCAGTCACTTGTCATAGCCTCTTGAGATTTAGGTTTTCAGCATCTTTTGTGGGATGGTTCTGGGAGATTTTCCAGACTACCTTGGTTACCCTGTATGATGAACTACATAGGGAGAGAGATGGGGGAGTGTGTCCTGGTTACTTCTCCTTGATCTTTCAGCCGCTTTTGATACCATTGGCCATGGTATTTTCCTGCAGCGGTACGTAGCTTGGAGATATGTAGCTGTTACTTGAGGCTCAAGTGGCTTTGATGGTGCAGAGTGCCTTCCATCAGCTTTGGCTGGTGGCCCAGCCGTGGCCCTATCTGGACAGGGATAGCCTAACTCTAGGTTAAACTACTGCAATACATGTGGCTACCTTTGAAGATGGCTCAGAAACTGCAGCTGGTGCAGAATTTGGCAGCCAGATTGTTGACTGGAGTAAGTCGATCTCATTGTAGAACACCAATTCTGGCATGATTGCACTGGCTACCAATTAGTTTCCTGGCTCAATTCAAAGTGCTGATTTTGACCTATAAAGCCTTATGAGGCTCAGGACCTCAATATCTCAAGGATTGCCTCTTCCTATATGAACCAACCCACATGATCATCATAGGAGGCCCTCGTTTGAGTGCGCCCTCCATGAGAGGTTTAGAGGATGGCAACACAAGAAGGGGCCTTTTCAGTGCTGTCCCTTGGCTGTGGAATGCTCTCCCTAGGGAGGCACACTTGGTACCATCTTTGTCCATCTTGAGGCATCAGGCAAAGACCTTCTTGTACACCCAGGCCTTTGGCTCTTCATGATCTCTTTTAGTGGAGTGGGATTTGTATACCCGACCTTTATTTGCCTTAATTTTTTTTTTAATTGTCAGAGGTGTTTTTAGGCTTTATGGATTATGTTACTTTTAATTGGCTATGCATGTAAGTCACTTTAGGTCATCAGGTGAAAAAAGTGTCGTCATCATCATCCACTGTGTCTAAATTTTTGTGTTTTTAAACTCCTGTAGTTGTGTGCTGCAGTGGCTGATAAATGGAGTATGTCAAATTTGCTCTGTAAGCATGATTTCTATTTAGCAGACACTGAATCTGGCACTAGTTCCCTCTGCTACAGATGTCATGTTAAGGAGTTACACCCCCCCACCGTATAAATACACAGAAAATGTAAGGTTCAGGGTTGAGTCTTAGGCATACAAGTTTGGTAGATACATTTCCTTTACTTAACATAATTTAAGCAAACATTAAATAAAATAAAATAAATGAAATTAGCCAATAACATAGAAGCATTATAAAATACAATTGCTGTTATTATAATTCTAAACTTTTGATGCAGAGCTGAGAAACCCTATCTCGCTGTATAATGTTTTTGTAAGCATCATGCTGCAGTTTGGTTGGCCACACACAGGTGGTACTGCAAACTACAGCATGATGATGGACGCCATCCCATGGTGGCAGCAGGCCAGGCATGGCAGAAAAGCGAGTGTTCAAGGCATGGGCCTGAGGAACAAGAGAGGAATGGAGACATACAGGGTAAAGGGGGGAAGTTTACTGGCCTCCTACTGGGAGGAAGGGCGAGATATAAATCAATCAATCAATCAAACAAACAAATAAGTTTAGTGGAGGAGAGAAAGGGAGGTAAGCGGACGTATAGCAGGGTGGGAGGGATGATTTAGCCTAGGAGAGAAATAGAGACAGGGGTAGCAATAGAGGAACAGGCAAGGCAAGTGGGTGAGGAGCACAAGTGGGTCGAAGGGTGCACCAATGCCTGGAGGCACTGGGGGGGTTCGGCAAGCAAGGTTTGGTGAGGAGAGTAGGTAGGGGGATAGGCAAAGTGCATGGTATCCACTCTGCGTACCTCCGGGCATGTTAGCATGCTGCTGCCACTGCACTAGGTGTGCAGCAGTGAGCAGAGGCCAAGTGCCCCCCCGGGGGATTATGCCACCACAGTGGGACAGAATGAGTGGCCTGAGTTTTCTACTGCTGCATTGCCAAGGGAGGAGACTGTCAAAAACAGGGGTGAAGCTGTTACCACCAAGCGCTCCATTTGCAGGTTGCCTCCTTGCTTTCTGTCCTCAAATGGCTGCTTGGCAGCTTCTCCCCTTTCTCTATAACTGGGAGCGCACTGGGTTTGGAGGAGGAGCTGTGGCTTTCCCCACTTGGTTGCGAGGCACTATGGCGCACATGCTGCCCACATTGCTATGGCAACCTCCCATCACATGGCCATGGTGGAAAAAGAGTCCTAGTGCAAAAGCAGCCACACCAGCAAGTCACAGGAGCTGGGTGATGAGCTGCAGCATGACCTGGACCAGCTTCTCCTGTCGCAGCTGCTCAGCTTGGTGGAGGAAGCCAGGTGTGACCGGCTTGAGAGGGAGGAAGAGAGGCAGGACCCAGCAGTCCAGGTCCCTTTCTCAAGCCACACCAAATGGCTCCAGCTCTCCCTCTCCCCCAGTTGGGTCCTCAAAGACACCCTTTCCCTTTCCCTGGGAGTTGTTGTTGTGGTCTGTAGCAAAGAGAAGTTGAGAAAAAGAGGGAGGAGGGAGGGGAAAGGGGGTAAGGGCTATAATGGGATGTGTGTGCAAAGAGGGAGTGCAGAATAGGAGGGAGAAGAAGGCATGGAAATGAAGGTGGTCTGTGTCCAATGGGGGATTGATAACCAGAAATTTTAGAATGTGAGGTGAAAGCTGTTCTTAAAATACTTGGAAGAAACAAATCACCAGGAACAGATGGCATACCAGTAGAGTTGCTGCAAGCTACTGAGACTGAATCTGTCCAAATTTTGACAAATATTTGTCAAGAAATATGGAAAACTAATCTGGAAGCATTCCATATACATTCCAATTCCAAAGAAGGGGGATCCCAGGGAATGCTCAAGATTCTACAACAAAGGTTCTTACCATATATGGATCAAGAAATGCCAGATGTCCAAGCTGGATTTAGGAAGGGAAGAGGCACCAGAGATCATATCACAAACATACGTTGGATAATTTAATGGACCAAGGAATTTCAGAAGGAAATTACCCTGTGCTTTATAGATTACAGCAAAGCCTTTGATATTGTAGATCATGAAAAACTATGGAATGCATTCAAAGAAATGGGGGTGCCACAGCATCTGATTGTCCTGATGCACAACCTATACTCTGTACAAGAGGCTACTGTGAGGACAGAATATGGAGAAACTGATTGGTTCCCAATCGGAAAGGGTGTGAGACAGGGGTATATTTTATCACCCTACTTGTTTAATCTATATGCAGAACATATATGGAAAGCAGGATTGGACCAAGATGGAGGAGGTGTGAAAATTGGAGAGAGAAATATCAATAATTTAAGATATGCAGATGACCATACTATTAGCAGAAACCAGTAATTTATTTATTTATTTATTGCACTTGTATACCGCCCCATAGCCGAAGCTCTCTGGGTGGTTTACAGCAACCAAAAACATTAAAACAAATATACAATTTAAAACACATATTTTAAAAACAATTTTAAACACAATTTAAAAATTTAAAACAGTTTAAAACACATACTAAAATGCCTGGGAGAAGAGGAAAGTCTTGACCTGGCGCCGAAAAGATAACAGTGTTGGCGCCAGGAGCACCTCGTCAAGACAATCATTCCATTATTTGGGGGCCACCACTGAGAAGGCCCTCTCCCTTGTTGCCACCCTCCAAGCTTCCCTTGAAGTAGGCACCCGGAGGAGGGCCTTTGATCTTGAATGTAGTGTATGGATGGGTTCGTATCGGGAGAGGCGTTCCATCAGGTATTGTGGTCCCAAGCTGTGTAAGGCTTTATATGATTTGAAATGAATGCTGATAAATGTTAAAGAGGAAAGCACAAAAACAGGACTACAGCTGAATGTCAAGAAGACTAAAGTAATGACAACAGAAGATTTATCTAACTTTAAAGTTGGCAAGGAGGACATTGAACTTGTCAAGGATTATAAGTACCTTGGCAGAGTCATTAATCAAAATGGAGACAATAGTCAAGAAATCAGAAGGCGGCTAGGACTGGGGAGGGCAGCTATGAGAGAACTAGGAAAGGTCCTCAAATGCAAAGATGTATCACTGCACACTAAAGTCAGGATCATTCAGACCATGGTATTCCCAATCTCTATGTATGGATGTGAAAGCTGGACAATGAAAAAAGCAGATAACAGAAAAATCAACTCATTTGAAATGTGGTGTTGGAGGAGAGCTTTGCACATACCATGGACTGCGAAAAAGACAAATAATTCGGTGCTAGAACAAATTAAACCAGAACTGTCACTAGAAGCTAAAATGATGAAACTGAGGTTATCATACTTTGGACACATCATGAGAAGACATGATTCACTAGAAAAGATAATGCTGGGAACAACAGAAGGGAGTAGAAAAAGAGGAAGGCCAAACAAGAGATGGATTGATTCCATAAAGGAAGCCACAGACCTGAACTTACAAGATCTGAACAGGGTGGTTCATGACAGATGCTCTTGGAGGTCGCTGATTCATAGGGTCACCATAAGTTGAAATTGACTTGAAGGCACACAACAACAACAACAGCATAGGGAAGGGGAAGAGAAGTGGACTAGGGTTGGTGAGATATAGGGGGTGGGGCGTAGGCTGTGTTAGCAAGCAAGGCACGCAGGGGCACAGCCCTTAGTTAAATCATAATTACCTGAATCAAAAAGGCTGCTGATAGGAACCTCTCAAAAAGAAGAGGGACAGATGCTCCAAGTTTTATACTAAAACTTTCCTTTGATGAAGATAAATTTATGACACATTCCTAAATTGCTAACTTTCTCAATTATCAAAGAAAGACAAAGCTACATTTTACCTACATGAAAGACTTCCATAAATCATATGCCAAGGTAACATACATTGCAACTTTTGCAACAATTTTAAAGTTTTATTAAACACTAGGGCTGCCACCCCTGCTCACTTTGCTCACCAACCCTGCCTACTGTCACCAAAGCCCCCCCTGGGTTGCCAAACCTCCTCTGCCCCCATGGGTCACCAAAGTCCTCCTTCCCTCTACAGGGGTCATCAGAGTTCTCCCTTCCCTCATGGGTCGCCAGAGCTCCTCCTTCCCCCCACAGTGGCTGCCAGAGCTCCCCCTGCCCCCCTGGATCACCAGAGGTCCCCCACCCTCCTACAGGTCACCAGAGCTCCCTCGCCCCTTCCCCCTGGGTTGCCAAAGCTCCCCCTTTTGTACGTGCAACACTTAAAATAATCTACTATCTTAAAATAATCTATCGAGAAATAATTATAGGCACATCTAATAAAACTACATCAAATACAAACAGTTGCTATTTCATTATCAAAACCAAAATTATATTCATATAATAATGTTTCTGGTTCACATCTGTGCAAAGTAAATGTATGTTTAAAACAACATTAGCTGTGAACACAATTTATTTAGCTAATCTGCAAGTGTGGGTTGACCGAGTCTAGCCAATTCAAAGTTTTCTTTGTATAACAGGAGACACACGTGTAGTGGTTCAAGATAGGGAAATGCGGAATAGTGATGTCCCAGTATGGCTTGCAAATCTGGTCTATCTCTGAAGAACATAGCAAAAATGGAAATATGCCTTCTATTCCCAATATAATGATTTTAATTCAGCTGCATTGGGGTAAGGAAAATCAGCTATGGGCCTGGTTCAATGTCTTTAAAACCAGTCAAGATGGGTGCAGAAGCGGATATATTTGCCACAGAAGTTTACTCCAGACATGTTATGCAGCATTAAAGGACAGTTGTATTTGAAAGGGCTTGCTTGATCCTTGCCTGTTTCCCTGCTATCCCAGCAATGCAGCCATCACCTGTTTCGTGGTAGTGGCTGGTGGCCACCATACTCTCCACCTCCACCACCATCACCACAATCTCATAAGAATAAAAGGAGGAAGCATTTCTCTCTCTGTCTTCAGAAAGATGCGCTGAAGCCAATCAAAGTGAGGACAATGCCTCCTGCCCTCTCTCTGAAAGGCTTTTGTGGGGAAATGGTGGCTACTGCTGGCTCCCTGCTAAGAGGGGATCTGTTTCTATTATTATTATTATCATTATCTTTATTTATACCCCGCCCTTTTTCCAAACTGGAACTCAAGGCGGCTTCCAGATAAAAATAAGTACATATTATTAAGAACCCATAAAAATATAAAACATAGAAACATATAAAATCAGCATTAAAACAGGATTAAACTATTAAGATGTTAAAACTATTAAGATGTTAAAACCAATTAGGTATACACGTAAAATACTGCAACCCAGTTTAGGAGCATACAAGTAAAACAATAACATACAGCATCCTCTTCAGTTCCAAAGGCCTGCCGGAAGAAAAAAATATTTTGCTGTCGGCGGAAGGACTGCACAGAGGAGGCCATTCTTGCCTCCCTAGGGAGGGAGTTCCAGAGCCTAGGGGCAGCCACCGAAAAGGCCCTGTCTTGTGTCCCCACCAGTCGCACTTGCGAAGGTGTTGGGATTGCGAGAAGGGTCTCTCCTGAAGATCTCAGGGCCCGGGCAGGTTCATATAGGGAGATACGGTCTGACAAATAGCCTGAACCTAAGCCGTATAGGGCTTTATAGGTCATAACCAGCACTTTGAATTGTGTCCGGAAACAGACTGGCAGCCAGTGGAGCTGTTGCAGCAGGGGAGTTGTATGGTCCCTGTAACCAGCCCCAGTTAACGTTCTGGCTGCAGCTCATTGCACCAACTGAAGTTTCCAAACAGGCTTCAAAGGCAGCCCCACGTAGAGCACGTTACAGTAGTCTAAGTGGGATGTAACTAAGGCATGTGTCACCATAGCCAGATCAGACGACTCCAGGAATGGGCACAGTTGGCACACTAGTCTTAACTGTGCAAAAGCATTCCTGGCCACCGCAGAAACCTGGGCCTCCAGGTTTAAGGCTGAGTCCAGGAGCACACCCAAACTGCGAACCTGCGTCTTCAGGGGGAGTGTAACCCCATCCAGCACAGGCTGAACCCCTATTCCCTGATCCACCTTTTGACTGACTAGGAGCACCTCTGTCTTGTCTGGATTAAGCTTCAGCTTGTTCACCCTCATCCAGTCCACCACTGCTATCAGACACTGGTTTAGAACCAAGACAGTTTCCTTGGAATTAGGTGGAAAGGAGAAGTAGAGTTGGGTGTCATCTGCATACTGATGGCACTGAACCCCAAACCTCCGGACAACCTCTCCCACTGGTTTCATGTAGATATTAAATAGCATGGGGGACAAAACTGAACCCTGAGGGACCCCACAGGCCAATGGCCAAGGAGTTGAACAGGAATCCCCCAGGACCACCTTCTGGGTTCGACCCTCCAGGAAGGAACGGAGCCATCGTAAAATGGTGCCCCCAAGTCCCATTCCGGTAAGGCGACCCAGAAGGATACCATGGTCAATGGTATCGAAAGCCGCTGAGAGGTCCAACAGAACCAACAGGGACACACTCCCCCTGTCCAGTTCTCTGCGTAGGTCATCTACCAAGGCGACCAAAGCCGTCTCCGTCCCATAACCAGGTCTGAAACCAGACTGAAATGGATCTAGATAATCCGTTTCATCCAGGAATCCCTGTAGTTGCCTATTGCCTTGCCCAGAAATGGGATATTAGACACTGGCCGATAATTATCCACAATAGAGGGGTCCAGGAAGGGCTTTTTCAGCAAAGGCCTTACAACTGCCTCCTTTAGGCACATTGGAACTCTGCCTTGTTGTAGGGAGGCATTGACCACTTCCTTCACCCACTCGGCCAGGCCCCCTCTGGCACTTTTAATAAGCCAGGAAGGGCAAGGGTCTAACAGGCATGTGGTGGGCCTCACCTCTCCAAGGATCCTGTCCACATCCTCGGGTTGTACAAGTTGAAAAGAATCCATTATTATTGGACAAGCAGGAGCCAAAGTTACATCCACTAAGCCTGTATCAACTATAGCATCCAAGTCAGAACGAATCTGAACGATTTTGTCTGTGAAGTGCTGTGCAAATTCTTGACAGTGGGCTGATGAGTGGTCTATATTACCCTCTCGGGGGCCAGAATGTAGGAGACCCCTGACCACTCGAAACAGCTCTGCTGGTCGGCTCCCCGCAGACACAATGGTGGCTGAAAAGAATAATTTCTTTGCTGCCCGCACTGCCACGGAGTAGGCCTTCAGACAGGCTCTAGCCCATGTTTGGTCAGACTCGTCTTCCGCCAACGTCGCTCTAGTCTCCGTCTCATTTGTTTCATCACCATCAGCTCCCTGGTAAACCAGGGGGCTGGTTTGGCTCCATTCCGTGAGAGGGGACGCTCAGGAGTGATCATGTCCACCACCCTGGCCATTTCCCCATCCCAGAGGTCAGCCAGAGCTTCAACAGAATCGCCTGCCGAGGTGACAGGAAAACCCCCAAGAGCTCTCAGGAAACTATCCGGATCCATCAGCCTCCTGGGGTGACCATCCTAATCGGTCCCCCACCCCTGCAGAGGTTTTGAGTTCCAGTGAGTCTAAACCCAACCAGGTAGTGATCTGTCCATGACAATGGAACTACAGAGAGTTCCTCCACACCAAGATCACCATCATCCCATCCAGCACAGAACACAAGGTCCAGAGTGTGGCCAGCAGCATGAGTGGAACCAGATATTACTTGGGACAGACCCATGGTTGTCATGGAGGCCATGAAATCCTGAGCCACTCCCGCCAGAGCGGTCTTGGCATGGATGTTGAAGTCCCCCAGTACAACAAACCTAGGTGATTCCAACACCAACCCCGAGACCACCCTGGCTAGTTCAGAAAGGGAGACTGTTGAGCAGCGGGGTGGGCGGTACACCAACAGAATCCCTATTCTGTCCCGGCCACCCAACTTCAGATACACACACTCGAAATCTGAAGGCTGTGGGATAGGGCACCTGGTCAGGGGAATGGTATTACGATAGACCACTGCAACTCCTCCTCCCTGCCCCCCAGGTCTTGCCTGCTGCTGTACAGAGAAACCTGGCGGGCAAAGCTGAGAGAGATTAACCCCCCCATCTTCATCCAACCAGGTCTCTGTAATACAAGCCAGGTCGGCGTGCTCATCCAGTATCAGATCCTGAATGGCTGTTGTTTTACCATTCACCGACCTGGCATTCATAAGCAGCATTTTCAACCCAGGGGGGGTATCACCCCGGCTATCCAGACTACTTGGGTGGGGAGACATAGTGCATTTGCCAAGCTCCCTCCATGAAAAAAGTGGAACTGACTCCTCCAACTGCATCCCAAACTAGGAAAGCCATTTTGCCTTAGCCATAAATTTAGCACTCTGGAGGAGTTAGTTGTGAAATAGTGGATTTCCTCATGTTTTCAATAGATTTTTATAGGTGAAGTTGGGATTCCAGTCTGTGTAGTGATTGCAGGAGCCAAATCAGCAGGGTCAACCCAAGACAGTTTGCTGCCTGAGGTGGAGCAGCCAATGGCGCCCTCTGTACACGCACACACACATCAAGGTGATAATATCAAACACCAGCCGAGTTATTTTGGCACCTGAGGCAGAAAGTCCTACAAGTGCCTCTCCCTGGCAATAAAATACAACAATAATAAATTAAATAACTCAGCATAGCTGCTGCCTTTTTATGATACCCCAAATCAGCTGCCTAAGGCAGCTGACTCCCTCTGCCTAATAATAGGGCTGGCCCTACGAACCAGATGTTACCCTTATCATGGGCAGATTTGTTCTCTGTCCCTCCAGACAGCAGGCAGGACTAGAACCAATGGGTAGGAACTGCAGGGAAGCAGAGTTTGGCTAAACAGTAGGAGAAGCATCCTGATGGGGAGGGCTGCTTGTCAGTGGAACAGACTTCCTCAAGAGGTGGTGGGCTCTTCTTCGCTGGTGGCATTTAAACAGAGGCTGGGCAGCCATTTGTCAGGGATGATACAGATCAGGGATGGGGAACCTGTGGCCTTCCAGATGTTGGAACTGTTGGGACTACAGCTCCCATTATCTAACAGCTTCTTTGCATTATTATGAAGTCTGCTCCTATGCTTTTTGTTCTTATTTTTTTATTAGATTTATATCTCGCCCCTCCTCCTTCTTGCTGTTGTGTTCCTTCAAGCTTCGATACTGTGCTGAGGGTGTGATATTTTGGGTACTTGTAAGGGAGTGGGGACAGGGAGCCTTGTTGTGATGGCAAGTTAGCTGTGCTCCTGGGTGCCAGTTTTACTCTCTCTCTCTCTCTCTCTCTCTGTGTGTGTTATTTATGTCCCACCTTTCAGGATATAGAATTGTTTTAACTAATTGTAGCATAATATTTTTACATTGTTGTAAGTTGCTCTGGGACCTTATGGTAAGGGGTGGGTAAGAAATCAATTGAACTGTCATCGTACCAATTTCTTTTTTAAAAACCCAACCCTACAACAATACATTTAACATATTAGAAAGTTATTGGGATCCTTCTCACAGGGCAGGTGATGGCAGATTACTCTAAAGGAATTTTTGGATGTGGTTGGTTGGGTTTCTTTTTTGGTTATTTATACATTGCTATCAGTATGTAAGACCAGTAGCAGTCAGTGGGATAGCAAAGGTGGGGTGGCATTGCACACCTGGCTTCCAAATGACAAGCGTTGCTTCCATTTACTAGAGCGGGAGGTGCAAGGTGTGGAGAGCAGTGTGGTGTGGGCATGGCAGTGGAGCCAATCAGACTCTCCTGCCACTATGCCACCGCTATGCCTGCACTGTGCTTCCTGCTCCTCCTTCCTACTTTTTTGGCTGGCCCTAATAAATGTATTATCCCACCCACAGCACTGGCTTCTACTGTCTCTGAGATCAATGCCCCTGATTATGATGGGGCTTCGTCCCTTATGTCAGCTGTTCCTTCCTTCTGCTTAAGCAACAGGGACACTGGGACTGACAGTGCTTGAGACATGATTTCAAACAGTGAGATTTGTCCTTTCCTGTCTCTCAAACGACAAGTCCTACTTTTACTGTAGAAGCAGACTCACTTGGTTCTGGAGAAGGGCCTAAGCCTGCAACTCATTTGTTTCCTAAGGCTAAGGGGAAGGAGCTGTCACTGTCAAAAGTACTGAAGCCTCCTATCTCAGCATTTCCTGGTTGCAAGTTACTAGGACCCTCGCCTGGGTTCCACTCTATATCTTCATCCTCTTCTTCTTCATCACTCCAGGATTGCTCCACGGAGCTCATAACACAGTTAGTCGGACAATCTAGCACAGCATTGTCTGCTCTGACTGGAGTGGCTCTCCAGGATTTCAGGCACAGGGTTACCTCCAATCCTACCTGGAGATGCTGGGAATTGAAGATGGGATATTTTGCATGCCAAACAGATGCACTGGCACTGAGCTATGGCCCTCATGGATCATTGGGAGTCTACATGAACTAAAGAGCCAACATGTGGACCTTGGGAAGATTTCATGTGGGTAGGTGGAGCCAGGAGGGAGATGGAGCCAAGTGGGTGGAACCAAGTGGTAAGTGGGGGGGGGGCTCGGGGAAAAGAGATGAAATAGAGAGATGGAAGGAGGAAAGAAAAAATCCTCTGTGAGACATCACTTCATACCTCTGGAAATAGCAGCCTATGCCTTTCAAGGTAGTCCACTGAGCAAGGAGGGAGAGAGAGAGAGAAGGGGGGTGGCTTTGACCCCACCCACTTTTCGCACCGGACTAACACACCCACAACTCTGTCCTTGTTCACCACCAGCTTTGGCCCCACTCACTATCATCATGTGCCCCCTGCCGGAATGCAGCCCTTAACAGAAAAAAGGTTCTCTATCCTTGACTTAAGGATTTGCCATGTTAATGAATGAATTAGCCACATTTATTTATTTATTTATGCACCCTAATCCACTCATGTAAATGTTCCTGGCATATAAAGTAGGAGGAAAAGGAGGTGAAAGTGTGTATGCTTTAAGACCAGCTATGTTGGTTGCTTCATATCACTGTCCATTTCAAAAAGATAGTAAGGCTCATAGCAACAGATAGGGTTCTGCAGAGCCCTCCCTATCAGCCCTGTGTCCCTGGGGAGGGCCAATCCACCTTGTCCAGAAGTGGGTACCAGCTGCCCTGCTCCAGATCAATCTCTGAAGCTATTTGGGGGCAGGGCTAAAGGATTTTCAAAATTAAAAATATCGTTGGGAGGGCCATAACTAACTGAGAGCAGGCGGGGGTTCAACCAGCACCATGCAGGATGGATTTGTCCTGCTTACCAGCTGGAAAATGGGAGGATTCCATCCTGTGAGTTGCTGCTGGTTGCTGGCTGCTGCTCCTTCACGGAAGCGTCTCTGTATGCAGGGAAGTGGTCTGCAAACAGCAGCGACTGGCAATGCACAGGATGGACCTTCCTGCTTACCGTCTGATAAATAAGAGTATTCCATACCCTTCCTACAGGAACGCTGCTTGCGAAGAGGATTTGGATATCACATGGGGCTTGGGGAGTCCTGACAGGATGAAGGAGAGGTTGGGTGGGAAAGGCACCTACCTTCTGTGAAGAGGTGCCTCCTTTTCCTAATTTCTCTTTCTTCCTATGCACGCCTGCCTCTCCTTTCTGCCTGATGCCCCACCCTGATAACCCAGGATCACTCTGGGCCACCCAACCTGACCCACAGAGATCTGTGGCTATCTCAACTCTACTCGTCCAAGGCCCAAATGCCTCCAAATTGGCCTGATTTGGCTCTGGCCTTGGTCAAATCTGGTGCATAGTCTGAACTGAAAATGGACAAAGGGTTACCCATTAAGTTGCCATAAAATTTCCTCTGTCCAAATCATTAAATATTTGTAGCATTTCTTTTTTGATAAAAAACAAAAACAAATATGAGATTTTATATTCTATTTTACTGTTTCTAAATAAACAATAAATAAAAAGCAAGGGCCATTCAATTGCATTAGGAACAGAACAATGATGGAAACTAGGACTACCAATCAACCAACCAACCAAAAAAGAAAAAAAAAACCCAGAAAACACCTTTGCTCTTGTGTCTGTAATTAAAACTGGACACCCAGAAATTTAGCAAGCAGAGTGAAGCTTTTTTCTGATCTGGCATTACAGATGGACAAAGCTGTCAATTTTGATTCTCCAGTTTCTTGTTTTTCCAATCTTAAATTCAGTTCCACACATTTCTGCAACAATCTGTGATTTTTTTAAAATCCTCGTGATAATTGACAGTATTTTCATATGAATTTCTCCTAATAAACATATTTTGGTATGCAACTTTGATTAATATACATATTTTTGCAAGCAATGTTCCCTCATATAACACATTTTTGTCCGTTATTTTCACTAATTTATGCATTTTTATGCTCAATTTACATTAGTATATGCATTTTTGTATACATAACTTGGTTGGAGAACTGCTTTGCAAAATCAGAAGACATGCAAATTTCAAAGGATGGTTGTGTTTTTGTTTGCATATTGTTTCAAAAAGTGCGAATTTGGTAAGATCACCTTTAAATGTCAACTGAATCGAATTTCTCTCCCATTCCTACCTGACAGAGAGAAATGGTAGGGAAAAAGCTTCAGCTGGCTATTTTTCTCTGTTATGGGGCTGCTGTTAACAGCAGAGAAGCAGGGTCAGTAAAAAAGAAGGCAACCCTAATAGAAAGTATGGCTTTCCCACCTACTTGTTCCTGTTGCTGGCTGATTCCTTTCCTCCGGCTGCAATCACCTCTCCCTTTGGGTGCTGGTCGACAACCACCCTGTGTGCTCAGTGTTAATATGCATGCATGAATAAGATCACTTGTAAAGTTAATCAGAACTATTTCTTTCTAGAATGTCTGTTTTCTGTAAGCCATGTTTGTGCATTATAATTCAAATTAATAAAGCTGAGAAGTAGCAAGAATTCCTACAACGTATGATCAATCTACCAATCATCCTATCTTTTTGGTATAGAGCTAGATGATTTGTAGGTAACTAATAAGCAGGTTTTCTGTGTTCTCCTGAACAGTCAGAGATATATGGCTTGCATCTCACTATGTTTTGACTGGCAGGGGGTACACTTGAGGTTGTGACCAGCAAGAGAGGGGAAATGGGGAACGAAGAACACAAGTCAATGTCTTGACATCTTAATATTCCTGCTTAACAAGCACATTTACTCAGAACAGCAATTTGTGCTATATCAGTAATCTTATCAGACTTGGCCTGCCGTTGCCACCTGCAATCAGAGATATCAGTCGGGTCATAAACCAGTTTGTTTTAAGTGCCTCCACCCGAAAAGTGAGCTTATCATTTTTAAGTTGTCATAAAAAGGGGGGATAAAACATAGACCGGCTCCCCTTTATGATTACATGATTGCACACGTTTCCTGTCGAAAAGTGGCGGCGCCCTGCTCAGTACTGTAGACACAGGGCATGAAGCCAGATCTGGGCACGTGTCAGCAATCTCTGGTTCTTCATTGCACATTCTTTCCCCAAGGGGTTTCACTCTTCCTCAAACTGTCCCTTTTCATCTGGGACAGTCCCTGCTTTCTAGTATCTAGCCATGATAGGTATTTTCTTCTACTTCCGCCTTTCATAAGCTGGGGGGAGCACTGTCCCATGTGGGTCCTGCTTATAGGCTTCTCATTGACATCTGATTGGCTACTCTTTCAACATGGTTTTTAAGTTAAGACCAATCCCAGTCTGCGTCTGTGTTGGAATTGCTTTTAATATATTTTTTTAAGAACATTTTTTTCTAAACAATATGTTTTTTAACTCTTTTTATTTAAGATGTTTTAAAAATTTTTAAATAATGTTTTTAAAGTTGTTTTGTTTTAATGTATTTTAAAGTCTGTTTTTATGATGTTTTAAAGTGTTTTTACTGCTTATGTTTGCCACCCTGGGTTCCTGCTGGGAGGAAGGGCGGCATATAAATAAAATAATAAATAAATAAATAAATAGTGCGAGAACAGGATGCTGCACTAAACGGACCATTGGCCTCATCCAGCAGGGCTCTTATGTTTTTAGTTATTCTAGGCAGGATAAGTTTCAGGACTGAGCAGGACTTTGGCGAGGTTCTTTCTGGTGGGCCCCCACCTAAATCACATTTACCACTCTCCAGTGTGGTAGCAGCTTCAGGAGGTTGGAAAGTCACCATTTCACATTTTCACAATGCCCTGGAGTGAATATGTTTGATTCTGTCAACCCAACAGCATGGTCATATATTTTCCACCTTGCTGAGAAACACCTTTTCCCTTAGTAACACTAAGTTCACGCATCTGGAAAGTTCTGGATGCTTACAGCCAGAACAAGTGTTCATTTGAACAAGTGAACAATTCTTCAGTTCCATTAGGGAAGGAAGACAGGGTACAAATATAGTAAATACTCAATTAATTAAACTGGGTCCAAATATGTATGCAAAGGACTGTAGTCTTAGCCTCCAAAAAGTGAACTTATAGAGACAGCCAAACAGAATTCTGCCATTTGACTTTTAGTAGATATAATTCTGAATTCCAAAAGGCATGCTGATTGCAGGGTGAGGTTTTTTTTGGCTTGTGTTTTTACATTACATAATGGCTGCTTTTAGTCTTCACAAGAAACTATGGTTTATTATGATAGCAATGAGCCTGGACAAGCCATGTTGGGCTTATGCATTCCCCACTCCTCTCTCCTTGGCCATGGCAACAAGAAGGAGTAATACTTGCTTTCATTTTTTGATTAACTGCAGCTTGACACTGAATCTGACAAAGAAATCTAACTATGGTTTGTTTCAAACAAGGCAACTTCAAACTACGAGGTATGAACTGCCTTGTTTCAACAAACCATAGTTAAGATTTACTGCAGTTTAGAGTTCAGATGTAAAACAACAAGGAAATATGCATGTTTGTTCAGATGAATTTCAGAATAGGAAACTTGCTCTAAATCAGTGGTTTAACTTAGTCTCCCCCCTGTGAGTAAACCCATGATTTAAATTAATGATTTTAGCCACTATGCTGTTATCGGTCTATCCTGTGTTGCATCTTCTTTGAGGCAGCAGGCACTGCCTTGTCATCATAAGAATGTAAGAAAAGTCTTGCTGGATCAGCCTAATGGCCCATCTAGTCCAGCATCCTGTTCTCACATTGGCCAACCAGATGCCTGAGCGCAAGAGCACTCTACCCACTTATGATTCCCAGCAACTGATATTCAGGCGCATACTGGCTCTGACAGTGGGAGCAGAACATAGCCATTGTGGCTAGTAGTCAAAGATGGGAGAGAAAGAGTTCATGAACATTATTACAGTTATTCAAAGCATGGGACCTATATACAAATATGTATATAACATGAGGCAAGTTTAGATTTCCCTACCCTAACATGCAGTCTTTTGGATTTTTTTTTTTAAAAGTCAGGAATCTACAATACATTTATGAGGTCATTTTTTTTTCACTCACAGCCTCATTTTCAAAAGGAATGACAGACAAAAATATAAGGCTTTAAGGCTTTTCTCTCCTTCCACTGTGGCATAAAGAAAGTGGTTAACTGGAGGCTTAGCTTACTCAGAGTCTGTCAGCTCCCCAGCCCTACCCTGCACTTTTACAAACAGGACAAACATGTTATGATGACATTAAAGTTTCAAAAGAAGGAGAGGAAAGGTGGGGGACAGAGATCCTTACGCAGAAGAGGTGAATGCAGGGGCAATTTGTACCCAGAGCCAAATTATGCAACCCTGCAAATTAATAAAGGAATAATTTCTCCAGGATCTGGGAAAATAAGCAGCAGACTCCAAAGATCCAGCTTTCCTCTCTTCAAACATAACAGAAATTTGGGATTTTGGCAGCCACAGGGCTTATTATTAACAGTAACCTGTATCAGATCTCCTTCTGAAACGTCGTTGCCCCTGGCTATGTTTCTTTCTTTCTATTACCTGAATAATCTTGGCTGGATTTTTTTTAGATCTAAGGTTTAAAGGGATTTGTGTTCTCAGGTTTGAGGTCACTGAAATCCTCATACTGGTGCCAGGTTTCATACATGTAGCCGACAAATGCCAAAGGAGGAGCCAGGATGCCAGCTAGCTTCACTTGCCCTGCACTTTGCCTCAGAGTGTAATACAAAACTGAGGGCGAAAAGAGAGGTGGCATGGATGGCATGAAAGTTAATAGGTGGTTGTGGGGCCCCCAGATTGGATCAGAGAACTGAGGAAGTGGCTTTAACATTTCCTCTGTCCCACATAATTTTCCTAATTAAAATTCCCTCCAAGCTTCATTTGCCACATGAGTAAAAATAAATCTGGGTTCCATAAGGATTCTTGTGTGTTTCCTCCCACAAGACAAATAACTTATCTTGTGTGTGTGCGGGGGGGGATGATTTTACTGGGGAAATGTTATGGAGGGAGCTGTGGACCCCCCCCTTCCATTGTCATGGCCCAAACTCCTGCGGCTGCTGTGTAGAAAAATTGGCGATTCAGATCATAGATCTCTTGTGTCCACTTAGTTACACCCTTACATATGAGATCCAAGTCAGGGCTTTGTGCTCCTGGGACTGTTAGAGCATAGCTATATATCTACCTTAGCCAAAATGGCTCTGTTTTCAGCCAGCATTTCTCCAGCACAAGGGCTTCTTGCACAATGTCACACTGCTGTTAGGATACTTTTCATACATCACTAGGAACTTTAACATAAACATGTTCCATGGTTTACCTGTTCTCAAGGCAAGTTGGCTGATGTGAAAGAACAGAATGCTTAGACAGAATTAGCCAGCATTTCGGAGAGCAAGTTTTCACAGCTACCTATGAACGTAACTTTTGAATTTATTTTATATGGCCCGTGTCTATAAACGTTAGGGCTTGCCCAGTTTCCAGGAGACAAGTGCTCAAGATATTTACAGATAATAAACATTCACAATATTTCTGAACCCAGTCTCACAGAATGATAAGAATATGGATGTCATCTTATTATTAATTTGGCATTTATTATATTTGTATCCTGTCTTCCTTCCCTAAGAGAACTCAAGGCAGTGTACATAGGTTTCCTAGGTGGTTTCCCATCCAGGCACTAACCAGACCCAGACCTGTATTGCTTCAACAAGGTGGTGATACCATGTCCTGATGAATTTTCATGAGGATTTTTTTTTAAAAGTGCATTAAAATAAGGAGTATTTTTCTTGTTTTTCACAGCCTAATTCGAGAAATGATGTTTGTCTGTTCACCAGCTTTTATATTGCCCTATATAGATTCAACACAGTTGATATAGAAACTTACTGGGCTAGCAACTGAATCTTCCTTCAACATCTTCTACCACACTTGAGGGCAGGTTAGCTAAGAGACCAGGCAGATTGCATAGCAATGTGCTCTGTTTTCTGTCCACCAGCACCTGGCCACTGCTCCCTGTCCTCCAGAATATGCTGCTAAGGCGGCTGCCTCACTCTGCTGAGTGCTAGGGCTGGCCTTGCCCTTCCCCATGTTATTTCTTCTTATTCTCCCCAGCTTCATTCATTCCTCTAGCTCCACTAACCACCATCTCTTCCTTACTCCTCCTCAACATTCCACACCCTTCCCTTTGGGCCCCTAGACTCACCTGTCAACATTCCATGACTAGGCAATTGACCAATAGCCTTCCTGGTGTAAGCATTAAAATTGCCCTCCCACTGTAAAAATGCTAGTGAAATTGTAATCTTTATGATAAAGAGATTGGAGGTGGCAACAGGTCTTTGGATACTGGCAGTGCAAGGGGAAAACCTCACTACCTCGCTCCCTGATTTCTGATTACTTGAAAGAAAGGCACTACATACAAACTATAACTGAATCGTAAGCAGGAAATTAAAATAAAACAGCAATCCTAAGCATGCTTACGTGAAAGTTAATTCCATCAAAAGTAATGGGTCTTGCTTCAGAAAAATAAATATGTTTAGGACGGCAGTGATAATCTGATACATACTGTTATTTCTCTTTCAGGAATCTAACATATGAGACAAATATCATTCCTCCCACTCCAAAAATGTGGGAACTGTGTCCTTTCTTCACCCTTTCCACAATATATTTTCTGGTGCCACCTTTGTCCTCCAGGCTAGTGAAAAGTGGCCTTTGGACAAGCATGTAATGGTGGAGAGATTCAAATCCTTCCCTGTCCCAGACAGGTTATTATATAACTAAGATTGCCAATCATCTTCTGTAGGAATAAACCTTTATATCAGGCATAAACCTTCTCCTATAATTGATTTAACTTGAGGTGCCAATTTTGGTCCTACCAAACTAAGAGAAATGCAGCCAATGACAGGCCCGCATTCACAGGCAGGTGGGAGTTCTGAGCGCCTGGAAAGAATGAGGAACTTGGAAAGATAACAGCTTCTTGTGCTAACTCCAAACAGAAGTTGTGAGATGCAACTTAATACCTTTGAAGAATTAATAAGTTTGAAAAGTGTTACTAAGTAAACACACAAACACTCTTCAAGTAAGAATAGGGGTGGAGCCCCCTTTAATATTTTTCTTTATCCCATGGTTCAGCAACGTAACAAATTTGGGCAGATAACATAAAAAATTCTAACTGGGATATTTCCTGCAATCACTGAGTTATGAAATACAGAAAATGGTTACTAAGCTAGTCCCTTTCCATGTAAAACAGTGCAGAGTAAGCAGCTAAGGGTTTGCAGTTTGAGAGAGTAACATAAAGGTATAGCCTGTGGGCAGCTGGTACCGTCGATGTTAGGCAGAACACAAACCTATATTCCCTGTCAATCAAGCTCTCCAATATCCTCAGACTCTCCTCAGATGAATGAACTGTACATCTGCCACCTTTAAAGGTGAGGTGTCTCTGGCTAAGCCTCTCTTATATTCCACCCCTAATGCCCATGCTGCTGACCCAGGAAAGACAAATGCCTGCTACTGCAGGTCCTTGATAATGGGCTTCAAGCCCAGCTACTGATTTGCACAAAGGCAGCACAAGGAAAATGAGGTTAAATGGCTTGCCCCTATTCTGAGATGCTATTACTTTACTAGGTTGCAGTTTATTTATTATTTATTATTTAATTTGTATCCTGCCCTTCCTCCCAGCAGGAGCCCAGGGCGGCAAAGAAAGCACTAAAAACACTTTAAAACATCATAAAACAGATCTTAAAATACATTAAAACAAAACAGCGTTAAAAACATTAAAAAACTTTTTAAAAGGGTTACAAACATTATTAAAAGACATATTAAACAATTCTAACACGAGGCAGACTGGGATTGGTCTCAACCTAAAAGGCTTGTTGAAAGAGGAAAGTCTTCAAAAGGCGCCGAAAAGATAGCAGAGATGGCGCCTGCCTAATATTCAATATGCAGTTAAAGGGATGACCAATTATTTGTTTATTTAAAGTATCCCCCCCCATAATATTCCCTGGGCAGTTTACAAAAAGAATAAAACAAACCACAAACTAAAATAAGTTGAAGCTGCACAAATATAAAAGCAGTATTAAAGAACAGGCAGGATTGAAACCACATCTGAAAAGCTTAGATTGACTTCAGTATTGTTGTTGTTTGTTGTTGTTGTTGTTTTAAAGAGTCTTTGCCTGGCACCAAATGACTATAAAGTAAGTTTCAGGCAAGCCTCGCAGAGGGGAGAATTCTATAACTGGAATTCCACAACATTATTTGTTTGCTTGTTTATTAATTAAATACATTCATGTTTCTCTGAGTGATGAATAGTTAAAGCAATTTAACATCACAAATCCAATATAATACCAATAATATAATAGCATAAAATTCCTATACCACTGAGAAGGCCCTCTGTCTGGTTGCCACCTGCTTCACCTCAAAGGAAGCCATCCATTAAAGAACCTGATGTGTGGGTAGATACATATGGAGACTAGTAGTCCTTCAAGTACCCTGATTCTTAGCCATGAAGAACTTTAAATGTCAGAATCTGCTCTATGGACCTGGTGCACAGGATTAATATGATCATATCACCCAACCATAAGTAGGGATCAGGGAGAAATTTGTCTTAGTTCTCATTTAAATCTGAATTTAACAAATTTGCACCTTCTGAAATAATAGAACCGAAAGACAGTGATCCTTCAAAATTCACACTAAAGAGCCACGTGCCAACCCTGCACTTAGTGTGCTTAGGTGCACTCCACCACTGACCTTTCCTTCAAGTAACCACAGGAATCCAGCAATAAAAGGGGTGGGATGAGGAAATAAGGTACAGGGAGGCTGGGGGTGGTACGTGCACCTTCTTCTTGCATCCCCTGTGGCACCTGGGATTTAAGGAGCAGCTTGATGTGCAGACATTAGCAGTGATAATGTTTATTTCTATGCTGGGGAAAAGTTTCATTGGCTGATTTTTTCATTTCAAGTTTCTGTGAAAGACACAGGAGCAGGCCAGGCCAGTTTTTCTCCTGATCAGTTGGCAGCCCTAAGCCACTCGTGTCAGTGGACATTAAAAATCAGGTCAGGCAGTGTCTGTGAAGAGTCTTAAGCCAACATACCCTTCATTTGTCAGACGATAATAAATGCACAATACTAAGAAAGAGAGTAGCTTTTCATTGTTGGGCGAAGGCTGAGCAAGCTCATTCCAGGAAATAACCCTGTCACTGGTACACTCCACTACAGGTTTTTCCTACCCAATATAGAACAAATATATTCAGATTTAGATGATAAATATCTCTTTTTTCCCATGTTGCCATGAAAATTTAACATAGAAACGTAGGAAGCTGCCTTAAACTGAGTCAGACCATTGCTCCATCTAGTTCAATGTTTTAGGGTGTTTACTGGGGCCTGGGAGACCAGGTTTCAAATATTTTCTTGGCCATGAAGCTCACTGAGTGACCTTTGGCCAGTCACTAACTGCTAGCCTAACCTACGTCTGCTGGTACAAGTCCAAACCTGACTGCTTTGCACTTTCTTTGCACTCAAATCAAACAATTTCCTCATCCATACTTGCAGGTGTGCCCTTTTATGTTTACAAACTCCTCCCCTTCCTTCCACCCCTCCCAGCACAGGGAGTGTTGCTGCTTGGCTCAGATCAGAAGGGAGAGGGATGAGAGAGCCAATGGGAACCCAACAAAAGCAGGAGGCATAGAAGGAGGTGGAGTCACATAGCATAGTTTGAGGCAAAGCAACCATGCCTCCCTCCTCTTTTTCTCTCCTTTTTGCAGTATACAGTAGTTGGTATGAGAAACTGCAGGTTAAGGGAGGGGAAAGTGTGGGAAGGCAGTTTGGAGGCCAACGTCATATGGAAGAGTGAGAATTAATGGACACACAAGGGGCTTACCTTGCAGATTAAACGGAAGTATGGATGACCCTCAGGATCAGGACAGCAGCTGAGGTGGAAATTGGGTAGTCCAAAGGTCCAGAATGCTGGCAGACCACACCCACTGCAAGCATCACAGATCATGTGGTAATCGGAGGGCGGAACTGTTGTATGTTTTATCTGGAACATAAATGCTGAAATAGTTTCATGAAAAGTTAAAACTGATTTTCTTTGTGAGATCCCAAATGGGGAAACGGAAAAAAATTGGTGCAAAGTACTACAATGTCATCTGAAAGCACCATGGAAAAAAAAGAAGAGTAAGAAAGACGGGCTAAGCCACCGTCTGATTTCACCCCAAGACATGTACCAGCAGTGGGTAATGAGGGCCCTGGCAGCTGCCTGAGAATGAGGATTCTAATACCAGCCCTGAGAACTATGTACATGTGTTGTTGTTATGTGCCTTCAAGTCGACTACGACTTACGGCAACTCTATGAATCAGTGACCTCCATGAGCATCTGTCATGAACCACCCTGTTCAGATCTTGTAAGTTCAGGTCTGTGGCTTCCTTTATGGAATCAATCCATCTCTTGTTTGGTCGTCCTCTTTTTCTACTCCCTTCTGTTTCCCCCAGCATTATTGTCTTTTCTAGTGAATCATGTCTTCTCATTATGTGTCCAAAGTATTATAACATTAGTTTCATCATTTTAGCTTCTAGTGATAGTTCTGGTTTAATTTGTTCTAACACCCAAGTATTTGTCTTTTTCGCAGTCCATGGTATGCACAAAGCTCTCCTCCAACACCACATTTCAAATGAGTTGATTTGTCTCTTATCTGCTTTTTGCACTGTCCATCTTTCACATTCATATATAGAGATTGAGAATACCGTGGTCTGAATGATCCTGACTTTATTGTTCAGTGATACATCTTTGCATTTGAGGACCTTTTCTAGTTCTCTCATAGCTGCCCCAGTCCTAGCCTTCTTCTAATTTCTTGACTATTGTCTCCATTTTGATTAATGACTGTGCCAAGGTATTGATAACCCTTAACAAGTTCAATGTCCTCATTGTCAACTTTAAAGTTACATAAATCTTCTTTTGCCATTACCTTAGTCATTTTGACGTTCAGCTGTAGTCCTGCTGTTGTGCTTTCCTCTTTAACTTTCATCAGCATTCATTTCAAATCTTTACTGGTTTGCGCTAGTAGTATGGTATCATCTGCATATCTTAAATTATTTATATTTCTCCCTCCAATTTTCACACCTCCTTCATCTTGGTCCAACCCCACTTTCTGTATGATATTATTGTACAATAAAACAAGTAAGAGATTTCTATATACAACTGCCTTCCAAAAATTTGTACTGTCGGACATTCCTGCCATAAATGAAAAAACATCAGCACACATTTTTATGTGCATTTCATCTAATAAGTAGTTTTGTACACATTTCCCCCTTTATTCACATTTTTGCAAGCAATTCTCTCTAATATAATGCACTGTCGTACATTATTATTATTATTTATAATTTATAATAAGAATATGCTTTCCCATAATATATATTATTTTAAAAACACTTTTTACGATTGGAGAACTACATCACAAAATTTGGAGATGCGTAAAATTTGAAGGATGGTTGTGTTTTGGTTCATGTATTGGTTTTGAAAGTGCAAATTAGGAAGGTTCACATTAAAATCTGAACTGAACTAATTTCTGCCCCATCTGGAAGATTGGTGCTACTGGCATACAGCTATAACAAAGTTTTCCGCTTTAAATCTGTATCAACCCAATTTGCTGCTAATGTGAAAAGTGCATTAACCAGCCACTTCACCTCACTCTGTCCTCCGGCATCAGAGTTCTGCTTGCCTACTTCACTCACTCCCCCCTCTAATCAGTTTTGGTGTCAATTGCACCAGACCCTCTCCTGCTTCAGCTGGGAGAGGCATGCAACTGACAAGACATAACCATCCCCATCTGTTTGCCTACTCTAATCAGTTTGGTATCATTTGCACCCCAACCTTCAGCCCCAGAGGCATGACAAGAAACAATGAAACTGACAAAAAACCCACATCCCCTTCTCCATTAGCAATAGCGATACTCCAGAGAGAGTAAACATCCTTCCCAGAGGAATGCAGACTAGTGTGAATGGAAAACAGCGGATTTGAAGGTAGGAAGTGTGAACCTTGCAAATCTATTGTGATGGCAAAAACTGCGTCTTTAATACTAAGTTTGCTGCTGCTGTCTGCCTGCCTGCTTGCTGCTGCTCGGCTACCACCACCACCAACCTTTCCCGGTTGGACTTCTGCCCTGCGGGGGCTGCACCTTGCAGGACCAGGCTCCAGGTACTCAGCCAGCTGTGGCTGATTTTTTTTCCACCTGTCCCTTCTCTGGAGGGGATACATAAACCTGCTGGCTGAGGTGGCTTGGGAGACCCAGTGCTTGTAGGAGGAAGGAGAACACCACCATCCCTTCCAGGGAAAGAGAGCTGTTTGCTCCGCCTGCCTGCCTGCCTGCCTGCCTGCCTGCCTGCCTGCCTGCCTGCCTGCCTGCCTGCCTGCCTGCCTGCCTGCCTGCCTGCCTGCCTGCCGCCGCCGCCGCCGCGAGCCCCATGCCCAACAACATTCACTGAAAATGTAAATAAAAATAATCTGATAATAAAGTGAGAGTTGCTTTCACGTCTCCTCCAGGAGAAGACCCCCTACTCTTCTAGACCAACATCCCAAAATTGTTTGCTGTGTGCACATGCTGGTGTCTCAGAGTTTGTTCTAACATGATGCAGCTGGACACATTTTGTGCAGTGGAGAAAAATCATGCAGTAGGAACTATTTTTCTGTGCAGTTGGGCATATTTCCTAAGAAGATAGGCTGCTTCTTAAAAAAAATGATGCAGGGGAGGAAGAAGATGAAAGGAAATAGAAAATACAGACACATTGCTTTCTTTCACTCTTTAGAATCTTCTGCCAATGGTATGCTAGAACCTTCCCTACTTTTTTCATTCCTTGCAAGCCATCCCTGCTTTTTGTCCTTCCTTAGGTGAGGGGCTGTAGCTCAGTGGTAGAGCCCATGCCTGGCATGCAAATAGTCCTAGGTTCAGTCTCTGTTGTCTCCAGGTCAGCCTGGGAAAGATCCCTCTCTGAAGTCCTGGGAAGCTGCCAGTCAGCATAACCACAGAATACTGAACTGGCTGGGTGGGGAGCAATTATATGACTTGCTAGCAGGCAGCTAATTTCCCTTTGTTTTCTCACTGTCTTTTTTCCTTCTTGTCTTTCTCTATTTATTCTAATTCTCCCTCCTCTCTTTCCCTGGGGTGGGGGTGCTTATGCACTGGGGAAGAAGACATTGTTCCAGCTGTTGGTAAAGTTAGGAGGAGGTGGTGAAAGAGCTTAGAATCAGCCATGAGACATGTGCTGCACGCAGATGTATGTGTAAACCTTGTGCTCAGTGTTTTTAGTGATCCAGTAAAGTTTATATCTTTGTATGAAATGTTCTCTCTTTCTCCCTGCCTCCCTCTCCAGGAGCAAGTGTGGACTGTGATGTTCCTATATATTAGTGTATATATGGTAAGTGCTGGTTGTTTAGAGTATACATGGTAAGTAGTGAAAGAGGAGGGGGAGTGAATGGGCAATAGAATGCTCGATGATTGGCTGAATGTTTAAAATGGCTGACAGTATAAATGAAAGGATGACAGGTAAATCTGGGGGAATGTGAGGTGGTGAATTGTGGAATCTGGGGGGAGAAGAGAAAGAGTGGATTGCTTGGTGGGGTTTAGAGAGTTGTTTACCAGGAGGGAGGTGGAGTTCGGATTAGTATTGAGTAAAACCATATGCTTATGTGCCTTAAGAAGAAATCTTGTTAATCTTGTTAGCTTTGTTATCTGTAATAAATACTTAATTTGGTTTACCAAAGGCCTGATCCTTGGCTGGGGTTTCACAGACCAGAAGGGAGGGTAAGGTAATGACCAAGGCTGAAGGGGAACTGTAACAAATGGTGGCAGCGGTGAAGAGAATAACAATACCAGTATTCAGAGTCTCTGGGAATACTAGTATTGGGACGTTACTGGTGGTTGCTTAGCAGGGGGATCTGTTGAGATCTGTGCTTGAGCGGATAGGGAAACCATAAGAGAGAGCGGTCCGGACTGGTGGAGTCCCTGGTGGTGCCTAGTGACAGGCAGTAGCCACGCGCAGGTAGGAACCTGACAGGGAGAGCCAGGGAAGGACGCCTCACATGTGGTGGCAGTAGCGGTGGGATACGAACAACAGAGAATCCAGATACGAATACTAGAGAATCCAGAACAGTGGTGTGGCAAACAGAAATAACAAAACAAGATTACTTGTGAGAGTGACTGGCAAAGAGTGTGTGGCAAAGAGTGAGTGAACTCAAACACCATGGCTGAATACATAAAAATGAAAAGAGAGGAGCTGGTGGAGAAGTGCATAACATTCAATTTACCTCACGAGGGTAAAGGGGTAGAAGAATTGAGGGTAGCACTTACAGGATTTGCAACTGCCCAGCAAAAACAACCTGTCAGGAAAGAGACCCCAGAAGGATATTTAAGCAATCCCGCTTATATAGAGTACTTGAGAGAGAAGATAAGATGGGAGGCTGAGGAAAAAGACAAGCAGAGGGAGTTGGAAGCTGAGAGATTGAGGATGGAAGGTGCAGAGAAGGAAAAACAGAGGGAGTTGGAAATTGAGAGAATGAGATTGGGGTTTGAGGAGAGGGAGAAGCAACGAGCATTGGATGCTGAATTACAAGTAGAAAAGTTAAAATTTGATAGAGAGAAATTTCACTCTGAGGAGACAAGGAAAGACAGAGATGGAGCAAAAATAAAAATTACTCCAAAGGACTTTGCTGTCTATGAGCCTGGTCAAGATCCTCAAATTTACCTCAGCATCTTTTGAAAAAGCAGCTCAGTTGTGGGGGCTACCTGAAGATAAATACATGCAGTATTTATCAAACCTGATTAAAGGGGAATTGGCTGAGGTATACCAATATTTCCCCTCAGACAAGCCCGTCACCTATGCTGAATTCAAAGAAGCAGTGTTTAAAAGATTCAGACTGGGGCCTGATTATTTTAGAAAGCTTTTCAGAAATTGCCAGATACAGACAGGGAGGTCTTTTGTGGAACTGGGAGCAAAGTTGATGGATATATTTGGAAAGTGGATGAGTAGTGCCAAAGCTCAGTCAGTGGAAGAGGTGAAAAGCCTCATGATACTGGATCAATTATACCATCAGTTACCACCAGAAATAAGGCTCCTGGTCAAAGACCGTTCCCCTACATCTGTGCAGGAGGCCGCAGAGATGGCGGATCACTTCGCCTCCAATAGAACTGGCTGGGTGGGGAAAACATCAAGAGAGTTTAAACCCAGACCATATAGTGCTGGCAGAAGGGATGTGGTACCACAGCGAGTGAGTCCTCCATTAAAATCTGAAGGGCACAGGACACCCCAGAGTGGATCTGTGTACCCTAAAAGTGAGGAGAAATTATGCTACAAATGTGGTAGACCAGGGCACCTATGTTTTCAATGTGAGGTTGCCAACCCCATTAGTAATCCTGCTCAGACAAGGGCAGTGAAAACAGAGCCCACGGCTTTAGAAACAGCGAAAAAGGTTCAGTTTTGCCAGATAAACTGGACAGAAGTAACAGACCTTGATTCAAGTCTGAGAGAGGAAGTGAGAGTACAAGGGGCAACTTATTGGGCATTGCTTGATACTGGTGCCGCTCAGACGTTACTGAGGCCAGATTTAATAAAATCTGAAGAAATATTACCTCAGGAAACAGTGACTATCCAAGGAGTGAGGGGTCAACCAGAGAGTTTGCCTGTGGCCCTAGTGAAAATGGAATGGAGAGGCCGAAAGGGCCAATATAAAGTTGGTATTAATGCCCAGCAACAAGAACCAGTAATACTGGGAAGAGATGTTATGGGGGCACAGGGGAAAATATATGTAGTGACCAGACAGCAAATTGGCAGAGAAAAAGAAGCCATATTAAGGGGGGCTGAAACAAACAGGGTGGAATCTGTTAACCAGCCTCAGGTCACCATAGCAACCACTAGCAGGCCTGCTGAAGAAGACAAACTGTATCAAGTGGTCTCTGGGGAAGAAGCAGATCAATTCAGGGAAGAGCTGCATAAAGATATAAGTCTGAAGCAGATAAAGGAACAAGCGCTGACCCAACAGATTCCTTTTACTGACAAACTGAGGAATCAAGTTGTGTGTGAGAATGGGATTTTATATAGACTGTGGATGCCCGCTGAGAGAAAGGATGAATGTGAACCAGTGAAACAAATGATGGAAGTGGTGAAAGAGAATCTCAGTCAAGCTCAGCAGAAGCAAAGTTACTGGTATGACAGAACAGCCAGAGAACGTGTGTATGATGTGGGAGATATGGTTATGGTGTTCATACCCAGGAAACATGACAAATTACAGGCTAACTGGGAAGGACCATATACCATCAGAGAAAGGCTTGACACAGTGACATATGTAATCACCACAGACCAATTAAACAAAAGCAAAGTGGTTCATGTAAATATGTTAAAGCCTTACCATACCAGGGATGCAAAGGTGTTGCAAGTTACCTTATTCCCTGAGGGAAGTGGGCCTGAACTTCCAGATTTGGTACAGGAAAGCAAAGACAAAGGAGGGGTAGATCAAGTGGAATGGTCAGAGGAGGTGAAGGAGGAAGTAAAAGAAGAGATTCTGAGAGTTTTGAAAACCTATAGGAATCTCTTTAGCAACAAACCTGGCCGAACCAGTATAGTTATACATTCCATTGATACTGGAGATCATGCCCCAATCAGATCTGTTCCGTACCGTGTGAATGGGAAAGTTTTGAATGAGACCAAAAAGGAGGTGGAAGATATGCTGGAATTAGGAGTGATCAGGGAATCCATCAGTCCCTGGGCCTCAAGTATTGTCCTGGTTCCGAAAAAAGATGAAACGACAAGGTTTTGCATTGATTATCGGCTAATCAATAAAATTACTGTCCCAGATGCGTATCCTATGCCTAGGGTAGACGCTATGTTAGAGTTATTGGGGGCAGCAACCATTATCTCTACACTAGATCTCTGTAAAGGATTTTGGCAAATGGAACTAGACGACCAATCCAGAGCCAAAACTGCCTTCAGTACACCAGATGGGTTATATGAGTTTGTGACCTTACCCATGGGACTAAGGAACTCACCAAGTTCATTTCAGAGGCTAATCAATACTGTGTTGCGAGGCATGTCAGATTTTGCAGTGGCCTATATCGATGACGTGGCCATTTTTAGCAAGTCGGTGCCTGAGCATGTCCAACACCTGACAACAGTATTGGAGGCCTTAAGAAAAGCAGGCCTCACAATAAAAGCTAAGAAATGCCAGTTTGGACTAAAGGAAGTAATCTATTTAGGACATAAGGTGGGGAGTGGGAAAATCACCCCCTTATGGAGCAAGGTGGAGGCAATACAAGCGTGGCCGATCCCCTTAACCAAAAAACAAGTAAGGGCATTTCTGGGTGTGGCTGGTTTTTATAGGAAGTTTGTGAGAAATTTTGGGAAAATAGCAACCCCCTTGCATGAATTGACCAAGAAGAAGTGTTCTGAGCATGTGGTATGGACGGATGAATGTCAGAAGGCTTTTGATCTGCTGAAGCAAGCCTTGTGCCAAGGACCCATATTAATAGCACCAGACTATGAGCAACCATTCATCGTGGCTACAGATGCGTCAGACCTCGCGCTGGGAGTCGTCTTGCTGCAGGAGAGAGAAGGCACCAGACATCCAGTGGCGTACCTGAGTCGCAAGCTGACGCCGAGGGAGAAAAACTATTCGTCGGTCCAGAAGGAGTGCCTAGCGGTCGTGTGGGGACTGAACAAGTTGCGCCCATACGTGTGGGGACGAAGATTCACAGTGAGTACGGATCATCGGGCCTTGTTATGGTTGCAGACTATGAAAAACCATAACACTATGCTGCAGAGGTGGTCCTGGGCCCTACAGGACTATCAAGTGGACTTCCAGTTCATCAAAGGCAAGGACAATGTACTGGCCGATGGACTTTCCAGGCAAGTGGCTGGGACTGCAGTGACGTGACCAGACAGAGGAACAAAGAAAGACATTTTCCCCATAGAGACTTTTATTTGTTAACGCGACATATAAATCCTGGAACAGGAATAATACTCTGCTGTTGTTTAAGGGGGGGGGAAATGTGATGTTCCTATATATTAGTGTATATATGGTAAGTGCTGGTTGTTTAGAGTATACATGGTAAGTAGTGAAAGAGGAGGGGGAGTGAATGGGCAATAGAATGCTCGATGATTGGCTGAATGTTTAAAATGGCTGACAGTATAAATGAAAGGATGACAGGTAAATCTGGGGGAATGTGAGGTGGTGAATTGTGGAATCTGGGGGGAGAAGAGAAAGAGTGGATTGCTTGGTGGGGTTTAGAGAGTTGTTTACCAGGAGGGAGGTGGAGTTCAGATTAGTATTGAATAAAACCATATGCTTATGTGCCTTAAGAAGAAATCTTGTTAATCTTGTTAGCTTTGTTATCTGTAATAAATACTTAATTTGGTTTACCAAAGGCCTGATCCTTGGCTGGGGTTTCACAGACCAGAAGGGAGGGTAAGGTAATGACCAAGGCTGAAGGGGAACTGTAACAAATGGTGGCAGCGGTGAAGAGAGTAACAATACCAGTATTCAGAGTCTCTGGGAATACTAGTATTGGGACATTACTGGTGGTTGCTTAGCAGGGGGATCTGTTGAGATCTGTGCTAGAGCGGATAGGGAAACCATAAGAGAGAGCGGTCCGGACTGGTGGAGTCCCTGGTGGTGCCTAGTGACAGGCAGTAGCCACGCGCAGGTAGGAACCTGACAGGGAGAGCCAGGGAAGGACGCCTCACATGGACATATGCCCCTTTACGAGCATCTGAGCTGACATGAAGCTGAGTCCACACCTTGTCTTCTGGAGCAAACAAAACCTCCCACAAAGATATGCTAATTTCAAGTCCCACCCTCCATTCCTTCAGCTTGGGATAGTTTGGGTTTCTTCCCCAAGTTTCCCTGCCTGCTGCCCATAAAATATTCTTAGACATGGAGCAGAAAAGTATCATTTATAGCCTGGCAAGCATAAAGAAATTAAGTGGCAGATTTAAAATCAAGTAAACCTGCACAGGGGTTTCTTAGTTAAGAAACGGCTGCTTTAAACTGCCACATTTCTGCCCTAAAGCTATGAGTTTTGTCTAGTACTACATGTGCATGGATGTCTTGATAGCAGTGAATGGCAATTATACTATTGGCATATGGTATACTTTTTATGAGACACCTCTGGGATTGACGACCTTGTCGATTTTGAATGTTAAATGGCTGGGGGGGGGGACGGGATAAGAAACTAAGAGGATATTCAGATTTTATTAGGCCAGAAGAGCAGTTTACAATGTAAGAATGGATAAACTATGATGCTCCACGAGCTAGAGGGAGCCCCAGCTGACGAAGCGTCAAGGCAAGTTAAGCAGCAGAGCGAGTTCGGCAGCAGGGCGAGGAGGCCAGGGCCCCCCACTCTGCCCGTCTGTTCCCTGACCTCAACTAAACCGCAGTCTCCAACCCATTGATGTAATAAACCTTAAACAAAACTATGCAGGTAAGAAGCCAGCAGGGGTGTGGGGGCTTTCCAGTGTTTTGCACCGCCTGCAGCATGTACGACTATCTGCCTGTTGGACAGAAGTCGTGGGTACGCTCTCGGTGCAATGAGCTCCTGGCTCTCCGGGAACGACTTCATTTCCTTGAGGCCAAGGTGGCAGACCTGGAAAAGCTGAGAGAGGCAGAGAGGTGTGTGGAGGAGGCCTTCAGGGACATTATAGCTGTGTCCCACTCCAACGATGATAGCTCTCCTGCTATCATGGACAACGATGGTCTCGGGGAAGGAGAGCATCCAGCTGAGGAAGAGGGAAACGATCCCTTAGAAGGGACCCATTCCTTGGGGGATGAGCAGCTATCCTCTCGTGCTGAGGATATATCTCCAGGGGGTGGAGGGATCCTTGTAGTGGGTGATTCGATCATTAGGAACATAGACAGTGGGGTGTGTGATGGGTGTGTAGACCGCAAGGTGTTTTGCCTGCCTGGTGCGAAGGTTGCGGATATCGCCCGTCGTTTAGATAGTTTGGTAGACAGTGCTGGGAAGGAGTCAGTGGTCGTCGTGCACGTTGGCACCAACAACATGGGGAAATGCAGCTGTGAGGTCCTGGAAGCAAAATTTAGGTTGCTAGGTAGGATGCTGAAAGCCAGGACCTCCAAGGTGGCTTTCTCTGAAATGCTACCAGTTCCACGCGCAGGCCCAGCCAGACAGGCCCAGCTTCGCAGTCTCAATGCGTGGATGAGACGATGGTGTTGGGTGGAAGGGTTTGGATTTGTTAGGCACTGGGGAACATTTTGGGACAAGCCGGGCCTGTACAAAAGGGACGGGCTCCACTTGAACCAGAATGGAACCAGACTGCTGGCACTTAAAATTAAAAAGGTGGCAGAGCAGCTTTTAAACTGACTGAGGGGGGAAACCCGACAGGAGCTGAGAAAGGTCCGGTTCGGAATAAACCTCCCCCCTGGGATAAAAACCAAAGAAATGATGAAATCTTAAAAGGGGTAGGCCTAGAAGTAGGCATTGTGAGAGCAGGGGCACAGGATATAAATTCAGAAGAGCAAAATTACCACAGGCCTAACCACAAGTGTCAAAGACACTTGAAGAGAGACACTGCTTACAAGTGCCTGTACGCTAATGCTAGGAGCCTGCAAACCAAGATGGGAGAACTGGAGTGCTTGGTCTTAGAGGAGAGCATTGATATAGTGAGCATAACGGAGACCTGGTGGAATGGAGAAAACCAGTGGGATACGGTTATCCCTGGATATAAACTATATCGGAAGGACAGGGAAGGACGTATTGGTGGCGGAGTCGCTCTATACGTGAAAGAAGGCATTGAATCCAGCAAGCTCGAAACCCCAAAAGAGGCAGACTCCTCCACAGAATCGTTGTGGGTGGTGATACCATGCCCCAGGAGGGACTTAATACTGGGAACAATCTATCGTCCCCCTGATCAAAATGCTCAGGGAGACCTTGAGATGAGATATGAAACTGAGGAAGCATCCAAACTAGGAAATGTGGTAGTAATGGGTGACTTCAACTACCCGGACATAGACTGGCCGCATATGTGTTCCAGTCATGACAAAGAAGCAAAGTTTCTAGATATTCTAAATGACTATTCCCTAGACCAGTTGGTCATGGAACCGACCAGAGGGACGGCAACCCTGCACTTAATCCTCAGTGGGGACCGGGACCTGGTGCGAGATGTAAGTGTTGTTGAACCGATTGGGAGCAGTGACCACAGTGCTATTAAATTAAACATACATGTAACTGGCCAATTGCCAAGAAGATCCAACACGGTCACATTTGACTTCAAAAGAGGAAACTTCACAAAAATGAGGGGATTGGTAAAAAGAAAGCTGAAAAACAAAGTCCAGTGGGTCACATCACTCGAAAATGCTTGCAAGTTGTTTGAAAACACTATATTAGAAGCTCAACTGGAGTGCATACCGCAGATCAGAAAAAGTACCGCCAGGGCCAAGAAGATGCCAGCATGGTTAACGAGCAAAGTCAAGGAAGCTCTTAGAGGCAAAAAGTCTTCCTTCAAAAATTGGAAGTCTTGTCCAAATGAAGAAAATAAAAAAGAACACAAACTCTGGCAAAAGAAATGCAAGAAGACAATAAGGGATGCTAAAAAAGAATTTGAGGAGCACATTGCTAAGAACATAAAAACCAACAACAAAAAATTCTATAAATACATTCAAAGCAGGAGACCATCTAGGGAGACAATTGGACCCTTGGATGATAAGGGAGTCAAAGGTATACTAAAGAACGATAAGGAGATTGCAGAGAAGCTAAATGAATTCTTTGCATCTGTCTTCACAGTGGAAGATATAGGGCAGATCCCTGAACCTGAACTAACATTTGCAGGAAGGGATTCTGAGGAACTGAGACAAATAGTGGTAACGAGAGAGGAAGTTCTAAGCTTAATGGACAATATAAAAACTGACAAATCACCGGGCCCGGATGGCATCCACCCGAGAGTTCTCAAAGAACTCAAATGTGAAATTGCTGATCTGCTAACTAAAATATGTAACTTGTCCCTTGGGTCCTCCTCTGTGCCTGAGGACTGGAAAGTGGCAAATGTAACGCCAATCTTCAAAAAGGGATCCAGAGAGGATCCCGGAAATTACAGGCCAGTTAGCTTAACTTCTGTCCCTGGAAAACTGGTAGAAAGTATGATTAAAGCTAGATTAACTAAGCACATAGAAGAACAAGCCTTGCTGAAGCAGAGCCAGCATGGCTTCTGCAAGGGAAAGTCCTGTCTCAGTAACCTATTAGAATTCTTTGAGAGTGTCAACAAGCATATAGATCGAGGTGATCCAGTGGACATAGTGTACTTAGACTTTCAAAAAGCGTTTGACATGGTACCTCACCAAAGACTTCTGAGGAAGCTTAGCAGTCATGGAATAAGAGGAGAGGTCCTCTTGTGGATAAGAAATTGGTTATGAAGCAGAAAGCAGAGAGTAGGAATAAACGGACAGTTCTCCCAATGGAGGGCTGTAGAAAGTGGAGTCCCTCAAGGATCGGTATTGGGACCTGTACTTTTGAACTTGTTCATTAGTGGACCTAGAATTAGGAGTGAGCAGTGAAGTGGCCAAGTTTGCTGATGACACTAAATTGTTCAGGGTTGTTAAAACAAAAAGGGATTGCGAAGAGCTCCAAAAAGACCTCTCCAAACTGAGTGAATGGGCAGAAAAATGGCAAATGCAATTCAATATAAACAAGTGTAAAATTATGCATATTGGAGCAAAAAATCTGAATTTCACATATACGCTCATGGGGTCTGAACTGGCGGTGACCGACCAGGAGAGAGACCTCGGGGTTGTAGTGGACAGCACGATGAAAATGTCGACCCAGTGTGCGGCAGCTGTGAAAAAGGCAAATTCCATGCTAGGGATAATTAGGAAAGGTATTGAAAATAAAACAGCCAATATCATAATGCCATTGTATAAATCTATGGTGCGGCCGCATTTGGAATACTGTGTACAGTTCTGGTTGCCTCATCTCAAAAAGGATATTCTAGAGTTGGAAAAGGTTCAGAAGAGGGCAACCAGAATGATCAAGGGGATGGAGCGACTCCCTTACGAGGAAAGGTTGCAGCATTTGGGGCTTTTTAGTTTAGAGAAAAGGTGGGTCAGAGGAGACATGATAGAAGTGTATAAAATTATGCATGGCATTGAGAAAGTGGATAGAGAAAAGTTCTTCTCCCTCTCTCATAATACTAGAACTCGTGGACATTCAAAGAAGCTGAATGTTGGAAGATTCAGGACCGACAAAAGGAAGTACTTCTTTACTCAGCGCATAGTTAAACTATGGAATTTGCTTCCACAAGATGCAGTAATGGCCACCAGCTTGGATGGCTTTAAAAGAAGATTAGACAAATTCATGGAGGACAGGGCTATCAATGGCTACTAGCCGTGATGGCTGTGCTGTGCCACCCTAGTCAGAGGCAGCATGCTTCTGAAAACCAGTTGCCGGAAGCCTCAGGAGGGGAGAGTGTTCTTGCACTCGGGTCCTGCTTGCGGGCTTCCCCCAGGCACCTGGTTGGCCACTGTGAGAACAGGATGCTGGACTAGATGGGCCACTGGCCTGATCCAGCAGGCTCTTCTTATGTTCTTATGTTCTTATGTTCATCATGTGCAGTTGTTGTTGTCAGGTAAACGAGGAGAATGGGAATGGGCCTTTAAACACTGTGATGAAGCAGGAGATAAGACAAATGTTACTTTCCCTACTCAGTCCTCCTTGCACCCAGTGCTTCCATCAGCCCTATTCCCTGCCTGCAGTAGCCCTTGTGCATTTTGGAAAAAGGTCAGGTGAAAGGAAAGGGAGGACCATCATGTGGGAAAAGCTTCAGCTTCTTTATCTCTCACTTCATTAAGGAGTGTAAAGGTGCATGCACATTCTCCAGATTGTGACCTAGCAGCCCAATGTGCAGGATGCAAATTCCATTCACAATTATATACACTGGAAGATATACAAAGAAATAGCTTGTTAGAACCAACCCATGCGCCAATAGCATCATATTCCCCATTGCCCAAAGTTCTGTTTGAAGAATCCACATAACACATGGTGCCATATGGACATGGAAATAGACGGCCTTCAAGTCAATTCCAATTTATGGCGACCCTATGAATAGGGTTCATGGTAAGATACAATGGCCAAAGCAAGCACTGCCTGTCTCACAGAGTAAACTAAACTGTAATAAGCACTGCAACTCAATAAGTGAGCATATTAGGAACTGATGTTTTGGCACATGAATTCAGTGAAAACACGACTCGTCATCACAGTAGGTGACTGCATGCTGTTTTAGTTCTTCTGGTAGGTATTCTAGCCTGAGCAGGTGTTTTCTTTTTCATTGCGAAGGAATGGAAACGAAAAGCTGTTGTTTCTGCTTATGGAGATGATTAGCCTTACCATCCTACTGCAAAAAGGTGGCACACTCCCACTGACCTCCTCTAGGATGCACACCTTAACATGGAGAGGAGGTTTGAGAGTGTCAAAGAAGCTGAGAGCAATGCCATCAGGAGTCTAGACCAAGAGGCTAGACTCCTAGCAGGGGCACCCAAGGTGGAATGGTCAAAGCTGAAACACCAGACTAAGATGCATCCAAACTCAGAGGAAGCCAAGAGTAAACCACCTCTGAACACCTCTTACCCTGAAAACCCTATGAACAGAGTATCCTAAATGCAACATGAGATAGTGCTGGTCAAATGGCACTCAGCCAGCTACTGGGAAAGAAGCCACAGACCTGAACTTACAAGATCTGAACAAGGTGGTTTATAACAGGTGCTATTGGAGGTCACTGATTCATAGGGTCGCCATAAGTCATAATCGACTTGAAGGCACATAACAACTCCCACTGAACTCCATAGACGTTCTGAGATGATTTCTCTCAGCTCCTCCTTCTTCACCCCCCATCCAAATCAATACAACTTAACTTCATGAATGCTCTCATTCTAAGCACATTTTCTATGAAGTTAAGTTGTATTGATTTGGATGGGGGGTGAAGAAGGAGGAGCTGAGAGAAATCATCTCAGAACGTCTATGGAGTTCAGTGGGAGTTGTTATGTGCCTTCAAGTCGATTATGACTTATGGCGACCCTATGAATCAGTGACCTCCAATAGCACCTGTTATAAACCACCTTGTTCAGATCTTGTAAGTTCAGGTCTGTGGCTTCTTTCCCAGTAGCTGGCTGAGTGCCATTTGACCAGCACTATCTCATGTTCATTTAGGATACTCTGTTCATAGGGTTTTCAGGGTAAGAGGTGTTCAGAGGTGGTTTACTCTTGGCTTCCTCTGAGTTTGGATGCATCTTAGTCTGGTGTCTCAGCTTTGACCATTTCGCCTTGGGTGCCCCTGCTATGAGCCTAGCCTCTTGGTGAAATATCCTTTTATTTCTCTTGGAAAAATCCAAAATGTGAGACAATAATACACACACATCCCTTGCTCCCAAAATTAATGTTTCCCGTTCTGGGCCTTTTTGCCTAACTTTTTTCCTGGTGGCACCATGGATAACTAAGGCACAGCTGGAAAGACATCAAGGCTGGTGCTAACAAGCAAGCTTCTTTGTGGTGGGAAGACTTGGAGGAGGGCCTCCAATGAGGACAGGGGTGAGCTGAGTGTGTGTGTGTGTGTGAGAGGGAGGGAGGGAGGGAGGTTGGTTTTCCTCCTTCTGTAAATGGCCTGAGTTTTAGGATTCTGGATTTTAAAAGTCAGAATAGATATCCCTCCTGGTGAAGAACAAAAATGCACAGTCTGTGCTGTGCCTGAGATTCCCCTCCAAGAACAGTTTGAATTAATGAACCTTTGGGATTATTTTTTAAGTTGCTTCTGAAATGAAAAGAGCAAGGCAAGGAACAATTACACCTTTGGTTTGGCCCCGTGCCTGAAAGAGTGAGCTGCATCTTTAGATTAGGTTCCAGGAGTGTGAAGGGCCCTCAAGCTCATTGGGGGTGACATTGATGCTCTTTCTTCCCCTTCCAACTGTCATTTCAAAGCATAGCCAGAAAGTTGCCCAAGTTTCAGCTACCCCTCTAGTATTTAAGAGGGCACCAGTCACAGCAGATGTCTTTGGACCCAGCCTTTCAGACACAGCTGACATTCAGAATAAGGGTATGGGGGTGAAGGTGGAGGATGGGCAAAACAGACACATATGCGCACACACGCACACACACGCACACACACACAGACCTGCAGGTCTTCATTCCCAGGCATTCGAAGAGAACACTCCAAGATCTACATTTTTGGGTTCCATTTTTATTTTATTTAGGAAGTCCTAAATAGGAAGTCTGGAGCTGTCATTTTTTTCAGTTAGTCTTATGTAGTGTGCACACTGTACTATAGGCAAAACAAAATTGGACTGACAGAGCTCTTAAGGTTTAACCATTCCATGACTGGACAGTTGTGTGGACTGAATGATTGGTTTGATGGTCACCATTCAATAGCATTTAACATTAGATAACACTGTGCTCTTGGAGGTCGCTGATTCATAGGGTCGCCATAAGTCATAATTGACTTGAAGGCACATAACAACAACAACATTAGCTAGTATTTAGCTGATATGTAAAGGGATTTAAAAAAAAACTTATAGAATCTGTATTTAAATTCTGACAGCTTATAAGATTTCTCATTTGAAGCTTATGATACTAAATCTGTCAAGATATGCCAACAATTACTCACATTCTAAACATTGACGCAAACATTTCTCATTCAAGCAGCAAATTCAAATTCAAAATTCCCCTCTCATTCTAGGATTTGAATGATCAAACTGGAAAACCTACCAAATTCCAATATTCGTTTCAGGTCTATAATGAAATGATTTTTGAAACATTCTTATTTCTCATCCCTGAGGGCCACTCTGAACTTTAATTCCTGTAATAAAACATAATATGTAAAATACCCTGGGAACATGACTGAGGGGTGGTACATCACTGATTAATATTTCCATCCCTTACTTGATATTGCGCCCTCAGCAAACATTGAGAGGGAAATACTCTGAAACCTTTCCTGTGGAAAGCATTGGAATATGTATTGCAATACATGGAGCAGGTTTGCCAGATTATGCTTTCCTGCTGGTAGGAGCAGGACCAATCCTTCTGTTCTCTATCTGTTGGTTGCTAAGCAAATCTTAGGCTCACAGCGAGTCTGGGAGATAGACAATAGATCAAGGCCAGGACTTTGTATGGCATGTTAGGGCCTGTCATTTAAAGCAAGCTTGCCATTGATCCTTAAAGGTCACTGAGTTCACCTTTCATCTCCTCCCTCTTAGAGAGAGTGGAGGGGAAGGGCAAAAGCAGGATCTGTGGTATTTTGTTGACTTCTTCCAAGGCTCAAAGCTGTGCAACCTAAAGAAACTTTTTTTTTTAGGATTCCGCATCAATTTTTTATTCTTTTTCTTTGTTTCGTTCCCTATTTCAATTCATTCCACAAGGTGAAAATGAAGTGTGTGTTGGTGGTGGTGGTGGGAATGGGAAGTGACAAAAAGCAAGAGCTGTTGTGGCAGAACCTTGGACAGCTCCTTGAAAGTGCGGACTAAAACCCGAAACGGAATCACTTCTCCACCAGCATTGGAGCCACCAGCCTCCACTGCATTGTGGTGTAATTGACAGAGTGTTTGTCATGGGCCAGGAAGACCAGGATTAACATTTCTGCTCAACTCTGCAAGTTCCAGAGTGCCGCCAGGCCAATCACTCCCAGCATAATGTACCTCACTGGGTTGTCGGAAGGATAAAATGGCGATGTGATAGAAAGGGCCCTGAGTTTGTTTCAGGGTTAGGGTTAGGATTTAATTCTCATTTCAGGATTTTTTAAAAAGTGTACAAAGATTTGATTTGAGCATCCAGAATTGCATTTAGTCCTATGTGTTCTTGCCTTTGTAATCATTGCTATACCTTGGGATTTCTTCCAAAAAATATTTGACAAAGCCGCTTTCCCACCCTGTGGCCCAATATATACATGAATGCTGATCCCAGATCCATTTTACTCTGAAAGGCAACTCTATCGAAATACAACCTTTACACCCCACTTCCCCAAGTATGTAGAAACCCTCAAAATTCACATCTGTTCAATTCAGCGACAGCTCCCCAGTTTAGCCTTATCAGTTGTGCACAGGAAATGTGGCTAAACTGGAGAGCTGTCACAGAACTGAACAGATGTGAGCGTTGAGTTTGGCATGCATGGAAAAGGAGAGGTACAACAGCTCTTGAACCAGAAGGTTCTCTTTAGACCGAGTTGTCTTTCTGCATACAAAGGTGCATGGGACGAACAGTCCTATAAACTTCAGAGAGTGTCCACAATGTAATGATGATGATATTATTGTTGTTGTTATTATTAAAAATGTCAACTACAGCTCCAAAAGTATGAACACTTAGAACACTTTCAGGAGGTATGCTTATAAGACCAGCCTGCTCCAAGTGAGGCTGGACTGATTCGGGTATTTTGGAGAACTGAGACACCACCTGAATGATAAGGCCCCTGTGGAAGTCCTCTCTGTCCATGTTGGAAAGAACCTTCCCCCTGCACCTCTTTCCAGGTGTGATGGATTTTTAAAAAAGAGCTGCATTTTAAAGCTGAATGTTTATCATTGGAAAAACAAGAGTATACACACCCAGTGCCCATTCTACAGATTAGCAGGCTTTGGATCCTTTCCCCTTCCCTGCTGAAGACCTTCCTCTTTCAACAAGCCTTTTAAGTAGAGACCTTATACCAGTCTGCGTCTGTGTTGGAATTGCTTTAAAGATGTTTTTAAAGCTTTTTCAAAAGAGATGTTTTTAAAGATTTTTGTTTTAATATATTTTAAAGTATGTTTTTATGATGTTTTAGAGTGTTTTTGCTTGCTGCCCTGGGCTCCTACTACTGGTAGGAAGGGCGGGATATAAATTTAATAAGTAAATAAATAAACAATAGAATCCATGAAATGTAAAAGGGGCAGTTCACATATTTTATTTTCCACTGAGGCGGGCAAGCCCTTTCAGCCCTTCCCCAAACTACATTCATGTGGACAAAAATGATGTGTCGACTAGGCAACTGTGTATACTTCATGTGATTGCAATGGCATTTTTCTGGATTTCATAACTGGGGTTGCTGCTTGCTTCACACACCATATTTGACAATGTGAATGGGACAATCTGGGACTGCTTGCTTCAATAGGTGTGAATGAATTAGTGCAAAGAATGTATTTGAGAACAGAACTCAGAAGGCAAACTGAAAATAAATGCATGGTTTTAAAGTCACACTAATGATTCAGCAATTTTAACTTGTGACTTTTTGAAAATTTAGGCTTTCTGAAGCTTAACAAAACAACAGCAGTAGAACTATGGAAATCACAATTTGTTCTAGAGGTGAACCCTTAGATCTGCAGCAGTAAGTAGCATTTATTTATTTCAATGCAGACTTCTCCATGTCTCAAAACCCCCCAGCCTATAGTGTTTGTTCGTAGCAGTTGAATTCATTGTTCTGCCATGAGTTGTGGTCTAACACGTGAAAGAATGAGAAATGTTCTGGGGTGGGTGAGGAATGGGGGACTGGGTGTGCATCATTCTCAGCACAGGAGCAGCTGGATGTGGCAGGCATGAAATCTCAGCAAGAACTTCATCATCTATACATATAAGGGGGTGGCTGAATTAAAGCAGGAAGTGGAGGAGGAGGAGATGTCACCTACAGGCCTCCTTACCCCAGCCCTTCCCTGAACACTGTCAGAGCAGATGCATTTTAATTTCCTTTTATTGTCAGTGACCCAAATGGTTAGGGTGTAGCGTGGACCCCTGCCTATGTCTCCCCAAGGAACAGAACGTTTATCAGCCAGAGTCAATGTTAGCGGTGACCATTTATCGCCCCTTCCCAGCATGTGATAATGGAGCTGCATGCTTCCCTTGAAGGGCCTTTGCTTCGCAAAAAGACCATGACACTGTTGCATTCATAACAAACTTTAAGTACTTTCCCCTGCTTTGGCCTCCTCCCCCTCTTTTACTTTTGCATCCTTTTGTTCCATTGGTTTTGGCTTTGTTGGTGGTGATGGTGCCTGCATCTTATTCACTGTTTGATTCAATTGCAGCCTTCTTTTCATGCCTCACATTGAGAAAGTTTATCTCTGTCTGTCTAAAGAACTAAAACACTATACAGCCTTTAGACCTTGAGCAGTTTTTTTTAAGGACCTAATTTTAAATGTGTACAAACACAAAGGCCAACTTAAATGTGTGTGTGCATCTGTGTGTTTAGTCTGTGAATTTTTCAGTTTTCATGATCTTTGATCTCTTTGTTTTTCAGTCTGCAGCTGATGTTGGGCTACAGCTCCTATCATCTCCAGCCATTGGCCAGGCTGGATGAAGCTGATAGGAGTCTGGGGAGCCACAGGCAGAATCAGAAGGCAGAATTTATGCCTGCTATTTACCTGCCCCAAATTTCATTCTCGTAGGAAATCATCTCACAGTCTGATATGACCTATCTCATATTTTTTAATATTTGGGATTATAGCTCATTGTGGTTAAAATAACTTTTAAAACATAGCTGGAATCTTAAACAAATACACCTATGTAACACTTGAAATGAGCACTGAGATATATGTATTGCAGTCACACTTACCTTGCCAAGGCACACAAGATTATAAAAGAGGATTCACAAGGCTGTCATCCCAAGCATAAAATGGTATTTCCTAAGGGTGTATATTGGCCTCAGGATTTGTCTTGTATCTCTATCTGTGCATTTTAAAAAAATCTGATCTATTTCTGAGTCACTCTTTACTCTCTCAAATTTGATCTGTAATTCAGATTCTTGAAATGAGCACTGAGATATATGTATTGCAGTCACACTTACCTTGCCAAGGCACACAAGATTATAAAAGAGGATTCACAAGGCTGTCATCCCAAGCATAAAATGGTATTTCCTAAGGGTGTATATTGGCCTCAGGATTTGTCTTGTATCTCTATCTGTGCATTTTAAAAAACTCTGATCTAGTTCTGAGTCACTCTTTACTCTCTCAGCTTTGATCTGTAATTCAGATTCTGAGCCACTCTGTATAAAAGAAACCTCCTTGTTCCCCATTTACTTTAATGGGGAATCTAAAAATGGCTATAAAAGGCCTCCTTTTTGGATGAAGTGGGCAAAATTCACAGGCACAGGATCCCTTGCAGAGTAATTTAAGACTAACAAATTGTAGACAAAGACGTTCAGAGGCTTTTTGTGGGGGACGCAAAAGGGATTCACCTTCCTCTAATCCTTTATGGGGGAGCAAGGGTTTGTCTCTTGCTCTTTCTTACCTTAAAATAATAAGAGGTGGCTGAATGGTGTGTACTTTTGCTTCTATATTTTTAAAAAACCCTTGCAGTTCTACACTTTCCCTGGTTCTCTTTATGTCCTCTGATAGGCCTTACAATGGGAGGCTGTCAAGAATGCTGCCTGCACGGTGCTAGTGTTGTTGTTTTTTTAAAAAAGAAGTGCAACTTATAATTAAGAAAACTTAAAAGTTTTTAATTTTTTAAAATAATCATCCACTGCTATGCTTTAACAAAAATAAAATAAAATACAGCTCTTCAGTGCTCTGCAGGCAACATTTTGGACACTTCTTGCAAAGCCAATGGACCTAGAAAAATATAGAGCTATAGAAAAGATAGAACCATAAGGTATTTAAAAGTTCAGAATCAACAGAGTGATGAAGTGCCATAAGACTTTGTGAAGGCCCTGAACCAACTTGGAGGGGGGTGGGTTTATTGATCTTTTGCTTCAGCATGGGATGAATGAGTCACATGAATGAGTTCACCCTGATTTACTGGAATTCAGACTGGCTGCTTATAAGGAAAAGTTAAATGAAATCCACATATCAAATTGTTCATGCTGAGAGAAAATGCAAATCCTAAAGTAGGGGTGGCAAACCTTTTTGTCCCAAGGGTCACATTCATCCTTGGTCAACCCTCTAGGGGTTACATGCCAGCAGTGAGTATGTCCACCCCATGCTCTCACACATGTTCTCTTGCATGCATGCATGCACATATCACACACATACAGGATAAACACACACATTCCTCCTCCTCAGCTGATCTTTGCAAATGGGATACAAATTGTTCCTCCCAGCTTATCAGTGATCAGTCTAATGAGCAGGAAGGAGGCAGTTAACATCTCCATCTTGGTCCTGGATTAGGCAGAGAGGCGAAGCTGTTGTATGTAGGCTTTTTGTGTGGATGAGCATTCAGTCACCTGCAGTCTGAAGTGCTACAGCTGGGAGATAGTACAGTTATTAATGGAGCAACAGAATATGATTTGGGACCAAAAGGAGGAGTTTCCACACCTGATAGGCAAAAGAGATATGATTGTTCCTCTTTCTGCCCTAAATAAGTCTCCTATGCATTTAATAGCAGAAATTCAACAGGTGCAGCCCCCTCCCCACCACCACCTTATAATGCAGGGACTTTAGTCAGTTTTCCTTCAACAACTCAATTCTTAAATGCACAGGAGCCTAGCCAGGGTGAGAAGGTGGCAATCCTGAAAGGGGAGATAGTTCATTACTTAGATACTGTGAAAGAAATACGGTAGGAGCCCATATAAATATATGAAGATTTTTTAAAAAAAGAAAAAAAGCCAGATCTGAAGAAGGAGATTGAGGCAGCCGGCAAGAAAAAGCATGCGAGATGGGTTTTGTTTAGGAGGTGTTGAAAGGAACATGGCAGGATGGTAGATTCCATCCGGCCTGCGTCTCAAGAATGGCCTTGCAGATCCCAAGGCGAGACAGAAGGGGTGTGCTGGGGCTTCTTTCTCCTCCTCCTCCTCTATTTAATGCTTGTTCCCCTGCTGGGAGACCATCTGTTGACTGTCAGGCTGCCACAGCCTCCGAGTAGCTTCTGAAAGACCACTTGGGAAAGAGGGAGAACAGGGAAGCAGCCGTTGAGGGAGTGATGAAAAGAACATCTTTCTTTTCATCGCTAATTTAGGGGTCGGGGGGGGCTTAGAAGAGGAGGAGGGGAAGTGAAAGACCATGACAATGTATGTCTGATAAATCTTCAGGAATAGGACCAAGACTGTCCCGGTGACTCAAGAGACACTTGTACACCATTCTGTTTCTCTTTTAAGTCTCTGGATGCTTTTGCATAAGTGGAGGTAAACAAATGCAACAGCCAGTTTCATGGAATAGCATCGTCTAGAATACTTCTTATTGGGCTGGGGTTTGTGCTTCAGTTTGCACAATGACCCATGTGTAGAGATGCAGTCTGCAAAAACACCAGAGGGCACTTTCCCTTATGTGGATTTGAAATGGCACAGTTTGCTTTTTGTCCTTTCATTTAAGATGGCAAACTTATATAGGTGTAGCTCAGGAAGGAGGACCCTTGTGCCCTGGGGACAAGTATAGCTCTCAAGGCCTATTAAGTCACTAGAAAACATAATGCATAATAAGCAAGAACATTAAACAATCTTATAAACAGTTAGATAACATAAGTAGCAACACTGTAACTTAAAACTGACTTAACTCATCAGCCTCTAAAAGCCTGACAAAACAGGGGAGTTTTTTACCAAGTATCTAAATGAATATAAAGTCGGAACTAGGCACACTTCCGTGTGGAGATCATTCCACAGACACGGGGCCACTACCCAAAAGGCTCTTCAGGGGGCCTTGCAATATGCACCTCATTTAATGCAGGGACCACCAGGAGAGCCTCATCCACTGATCTTAATACACAGGCAGGTTGGTCCAGCAGAAGGTGTTGGGCCTCAGGTCATTCAGGGCTTGAAATGTCAACATAAGCAAATGCTAAAATTGGGCCTCAGGTTTTGATTATATGTATACTAAGCACAATAATAAGTTGTTACTTGTTACTTTGAGGTTCTGATATACATACATACACACACACACCCCTTTGTTACCCACAAGGACTGCCTCAATTAAATAGTTTCATATGGATATATAAAGTTGGCTTATAAAACCATTAGTCCACTGACTCCAGTTTCTAGAGAAGTAGCTGTATTAGTTACTGTGGTATTGAATAACCTTCTGGTGACACCTTTCCCTGGTATTCAAAGACATACTACCTCCAAGAATAGAGGTGGAACCTAGCCATTATGGCTAGTAGTCATTGACAGCCACTGATCTCCATTAATTTGTCTAATCCTCTTTCAAAACCATCCAAGTTGCTGGCCACCATTATGCCATGTGGGAAAAAAATCCAGTTTAACTATGCACTGTGTGAAGAAGTACTTCCTTTTGTCTGTCCTGAATATTCCAACATTCAGTTTCATTGGATGGCTCCGAGTAAGGTTTCCAGGTCAGAAGCATCCCAAACCCTGAAATTTCAGGAGCAGGCCCTAGTGATGTCATAGGGGGCAGGCTCTAGTGATGTCATTAAGTATAATACATTAAGCATCAACCACAGTTGCTTGGAGCATACCACTCAAACAAAAACATTGCTCTGATTGGAAATTAAGATAGAAATCTTAGCTAAATGAGGGTTTTTCTAGGTCCAGCTGAAGTGATGGGATTATTCCTTCTCACCTGCTTAGAGGCCTTGGGTAAGTAACATTTAATCTAGCCTACTTGCTTCTGGCAAGAAGGTTTAAATGCCCTCAGGCCAGGCCGTCACCAGACAGCCATTGTAGGAAGAAGGGAGCCTAATGTGGCGGAGATGTTAGATGGGAGCACTCAGGAGTAAAGATGGATGCCCCTGAAGGCTGCAATTCTTAATGCACTTATGAAGGGACTAAGCCCCATAGAACTCAATAGGACTTACGTCTGAGTAGATATTGTTAAGATTGTACTGTTTGGTAAGGCTTGTCTAGGAATTCTCTGCAATGATATCCATATCAAAGCAGGGTTACCAACCCCCTGGCTGGAATGCCCTGCCTGCCTTTTAATGTTGCTGCTCCAAACTTCACATTAGGAAGGCACTTCATGGTACTCATTTTGGCACTTGCTAAAAACATTTTTGTTTAAGCAAGCCTACACAGGCATGTAGAAGCTATTATGTTTTTTACCTCATTGTTGGTTTTATTATTGTGAATATTTTTAAATACTGAAACTCTTTTAAACTCTGGAACAGCTTACCTGAGGAGATACGCCTGGCGCCTACGGTACTTTCTTTTAGGCGCCAGGTTAAGACCTGGCTATACTCCCAGGCATTTTAATGTTTAATGTTTAATGTTTTCATGTTTAACGTTGTTAGTTAATTTGCTGTTATGTGTTATTGATTTTATTATACTATTGTATTTTAATCCTGTTTGTACACCGCCCAGAGAGCTATTAGCTATGGGCGGTCTAAAAATGAAACGAAATAAATAAATAAATAATAAATAAATACCTGTCTTTGTTTCTGCCAATAATTTTATTGTTTTAATTCCTTCTATACACTGTTTTGAGGTTTTTTACGATAAAATGGTATATAAATGTTGTAAATTAAATATATAACTAAATTTTGGAGTCACTGTGGCCCTTGGGTTTCTTTCCTCTTTTGTACCGAGTCAAGCCCTTTGGTACCATCTAGCTCAGTACTGATGACATTGACTAGCATTGGCTTTCCAGGATTCCAGGCATTAGTCTCTTCCAGATATTGAATTTTGGAGTTTTAATCAATGCACAGCATACTAGGGCCGATCCACACCATGCATTTAAAGCACATTCAACATACATTTAAAGCACATGAATTCCACTACAGAATCCTGGGAAATGTAGTTTGTTAATGGTGGTGGGAACTGTGAGGGGGGAACTACACTTTCCAGGATCCTTTGGCGGAAGTCATGTGCTTTAAATGTATTACACGGATCTGCATTACTTCATAAACTTTGCTTACGTATAAATCATATAATTAAATTTTAAAATGGAAATAAGCTACAAAGTTTACTGGGTGATCATGGGCTACACACCATCTCTCAGTCTAATCTGCCCCTCAGGATGAAAACAACAGAGGAGACCATGACCATCCCAAGAAAGAAGAGCACACTTAAAATGCAGAGGAAATAACTATTTGTAAATAATAATTTACAACCATAGTGTGAAATCAGATACACTTGCGGCAGGCTGTGCTGTAATCAACACAGGTTTTTTCCCTGAAAAATGTCCCCAATTTTACGTAATTATTTTTGTAATTTGATGTAAGTAGATGCATTTGTAACAGTGTGTAGGTGTGATAAATAGGAGAAAATGAACCACGTGGAACACCATGATCATTTACATAGGCATTTATGTTAAAATTATGCAAATTGTTTTGCAACCAAAAAAAAAAATACAACAGCAGATTGAATCGGCAAGTGCCAAAGCAAGTGGGAACAAAAAAAAGGGTGACTGGGATGGAACAATGGACTATCGGAATACAAGCGGATCGGGACTAGGCAGTGAACCCCTTGCCTAGACAGACCACAGGTGAAAGAGAACTATAGCTATAGGCAAATGCCACTGTGGTCAGGGTCAAGTGGAGGACCTTAAACATTATGTCCTACACTGTCCCTTTTCTGAAGCAATAAAAGGAAGATTGCTGGGTCAGATTGATAACTTCTTGGGTACTGAAGTGAAATGCATCAACTATCTATTAGCGGATGCAGTTCCTTACGTTAGTTATCAAGTGGCCATTTTTGCTCCTTTATCTCTTAAAATTTGAAAGAGATTTGTACCTGATAATCCTATTAGATGTCTGGCTATATTGTAATAGTAGGACTAAGCTTAATATCTGGATTATTTTTATTAATGTTTATTTATTTATTTATTTATTTATTTATTTATTTATTTATTTATTTATTGTATTTCTATACCGCCCCACAGCCGAAGCTCTCTGGGCGGTTTACAGTACCTAAAAACACTAAAAACACATATACAAATTTAAAACACATCTTTTAAAAACAATTTAAAACACAGTTTAAACATTTAAAACATTTTAAAAATTGTGTTGTAACTACTATTTGGTATTTTGGATTTAAAAGTTTTATTCTTATTTTTGTATTAATGCTTTTAATCTTATTGGATTATGCTGTTTTAAAGTTTTTGTGTATGTTTTGATTTGAATTGTTACAATTTAAACTAAATTTGACTATAGACAAAGTCAGGATTTTGAGTCTGGTTTTCCTAGGGATCTCTCAAAAAAAGGGCGAGACATTTCAACAGATTAAACTTCATTCATGTAAGTTAACACACTCTGTGGATGGAGGAAGGGGAAGGTCATTGTCTTTTCCTTTCTCTGGTCTGGCGTTCACATCCTCTCCACTGGGGGGGGGTTGGCTGGTGCTATGTGCTTCTTCTCCCCAAATGCCCAACCTAGAAATGTGGCTGCCCCACCTACCAAAGAAGGATGGTCACAGGGCTGCCCACTCACCCATGAAGCCCACTAGATGACCTTGGGTCTGTCACAAACTCTCAGCCTAACTTACCTCACAGGGTTGTTGTTAGGATAAATGGGGAAGGAGAGGACCATGTATACCATCTTGAGCTCTTTGGGGGAAAGGTGGGATACAAATTCTGTGTGTGTGTGTTTGCATGTTGTTTTTAAATCCAAGTACAAATTGGTTCACAGTAGAAATTCTCTACAGGATGCCTTACATAGGAGTGATAGTAGGAACTGGACCTAACTCAGGTGGTTCTTTTGTTTTGCTTTTTTTGCACCTAAGAACCTTGTAAGGCATGTAAGATTTCATCTTCTTTCACTAACAGAACTGGTCCAGCAAAAAGTATTGTTTTACATTCTTTGTGTCTCTCCACAAACTCCATCCATGGCAATAAAGATCAATTTTCATGCAAATGCCTCAAGTAACCAAAGTTCAAAGGACTCTTTGGATTACTATTATAGCCCAGACTGTAAACTTAAAACAAAAAAACAAAAAACCAGAAAGGACTTGTCCCTAGCCAGCAACAAATAATCCATCATTACTGTTAAATGTCTGCTCTGTTCCATAAAGTTTGCTCACAAAGAAAACAAAGTACCTAGAGCCTATTTTATTTTTCAAGCTTATCAGTTTATATACTCAGGATTAGAAAATTTGCTCCTAGCTAGTGGAAGCGGGAAAGGCTGTTATGGTGAGTTACTAAAAAAAAATAAAAAAATAATGCTGTATAGAGCATTGCATGAACTTGTAAATTTTGTCTTTGGTGCAATATTAGTCCTGCATATAGCTCACTGTTCCATTATCTCCATTTTTACATAGCATCAGGTACACTGAGCCAATGTTAGCATTGCCATAATTGCTTGGCCCTCAAGGTCTTATGGTGGCATTGAGTAGTCCATGAGACCACAGTAGGTCTTACTTTGTCTGCTCTGTTTGCCCAGCATGCTGAAGGGACCACAGCTGTGGAGACTTCCCACTACACAAAGTGAGACAAACTGTGAGTCTACTTTTTAGGGCTGTGCACACATCTGCCCCATGGCTCTGATCCGAGGGAGCATCAAATTGACCTGCCCTGGGTTGCCCTGGGGACCACCCCCATGCCCCAGCTTGGTTCTGGTTCCAAATAAGTTTGGGGTGAGGCTAATGTTTTATTAGGGTTTTAAAACCCTAAAAGGCATTGCAGCACTCTGCAGAATCAACCCCTCCACTGAACAGCTGTTCAGTAGAGGGAGAGATCCTGCATGGGTGATGATCAGCAAGCTACTGACCTTTAGGAAATCCACTGGCAGAGCATCACCTGCACCCTGCAGAATTGCTGAGGAGTTGAGGGCAGGCAGGAAGCTAGGCCTACCTTCTCCTGGAAGACACAGCTGGTGATCCAAGGAAGATCTTGGCTTTTTCACTGGGATTTTCCACTCTGCTTGGCTCTCCTTCTTGCCTGATGCCCTGCCCCCCTGACCTGATCTGTTGTGATCCATGGCTGTCTGAACCTGACTTGCTGATGCCCGAGTACCTCCGAATAGGCCTGATTTGGCTCAGCTCTTGGCCAAATCCAGTGCACAGCCCTGCTATTTACTATTCATCCATGGCTTTCAGTTTCTCAACATTAATATAGCCCATGCTGTTCAGGGAGTCAAAAGGACAACATCATGTGAAAAGCTTTCTCATGGTATAACATATTCAAAATTATTACCCAAAAGCTGTTTCCTTTCTCCACATTTTGGACTCCTTGAGGCACTGCTGGATAGGGATAGACACTCCTTTCTTTTCACTCAGCATTCCACCACTGGCCTTTGAGCATCTTGGGTTTCTGCACATGTGGTAGAGTGGTTGCTGCTGAGAAAATATGAAAATATTCTTCTGACTATGTGGGGAGTTGTTTGTATGAAAAGGTCTGGCCTCCACTGATGAGCAGTGGCAACTTATGAGGTTCACTGGAGATATAAAGGCACCTGCCACTGAGCAGATATCAAGGGGAAGGGGGCTCCATGCCATTACTGAGAGTGGAGGAGGCATGGGTGCTCCTTATATCAGAACCATACAGGCACATGGCTGTACCACCACTCAAGATGAATGGATCTGTCCATTTTGGTTTCTCTTAGTTGCTCACTTTTCCAATCTTAAATTCAGTTCACCACAATTCCACATAGGTTTGCAATTAAAAAAAAGGCCCTCATGAAAATTCATCTGGATTTTAATGTGCATTTCTCTTAACAGACACACTTTTGTATGTAATTTTGCCTAATAAACACATTTTTGCAAGAGGTTTCCTCTAATATAATGCATTTTTGTGTTATTTTCACCAGTATGTACATTTTTATACATACTTCCAAGATCTGCATTTTTGTACATATATTTTGGTTGGAGAACTGCAAAATTTGGGAAAATGCAAATTTCAAAGGATAGGTGCATTTTGGTTTGTGTATTGTTTTGGGAAATGCAAATTAGGTAGATTGGTATTAAAATGTGAACTGAACTGAATTTCTCCATCATCCTTATCCACCACTGATGCCATGGCCTGAGCTGGGACCTGCTAGTCCCCATGCTTGGAGGATGCTCAGATAGCAGCTGCCATGCCTCAGGTACTACCTCATCATGCCCACCAGAGAGCGCATTGGGTCTTCCTATTCTTTGAGGTCTACTCAATAGCAGTTGCCTCTATACCTCCAGAGAACCATCTCATGAGCTGTTGTTGTTGAGGAGAGCAATGGACCTTTCCATCCTAGGTTCCCTGCACTATACACTAGTATATTCATTCATTCATTCATTCATGTAGAAGATGTATAAACCACTTAATCCAAAAACTCTCCAAGCAGTAAAATAAAATTATAGATAAAACATGGCTAAACTCCAAAAACCAATTCTATCCATCTATCCATCTATCCATCTATCCATCCATCTATCTATCTATCTATCATCATTAATAACAAAGATAAAATCAAGAAAACTTTTAAAACAGATACAAGTAACTAAATCATGTGCCTGGATAGGCTTGCCAAAGCAGGAAAATTTCAGCTGTTGTCTAAAACTATATAATCAGGGCACCTGCCTAATGCCAGCAGGCTGGAGTTCCAAAGCAATGTACTACTAGGGCTACCAACATAACGATGACCCCAATACATACCAGGAGGTTTTCTTGACCATTTTAGTGTGACAGCAGGCATTGCAAAAGGAATGCTAAGATATGCCAGGCATGAATTTCTCACAATTCCAATTCTCCATGGCAAATATAGAAACGTTTGTTTTAAAATTACATGATTAGACTCTCCTCATGTGAGGTGCAACCTTCTCATGTGGAGGTTGAATGACCATGTAGAGGTCTAAATCCCCACTCTGCTCTCAAAGCTCACTGGGTAGACTTGAGCCAGACACCGTTTCTTAACCGTGCCCTGCTTCTAAATCATTTTTACAGGCATTTGTATTAGAAATGTGATTAATAATATTGACTTCAGGGAGCTTTCCTCCCTCAGCCAGATAATTGAAAGGGATTTGCAGGGAGTCCCAAGCAGCTGTTTTCTCCAGAGCTGGATTCCTTTCATGAGTTCCACACTGAGTATTTTGAAAATGTTCAGTGTGGACTCTTGTGGTTGTAACCATTTGTTTGAAAAGCTATGCTCATGCCTCCATCTTGTGGTCAACCTTGTGTATTGCCCAAAATGTGTTCCTGTTCAGGCTTATTTACAACACCCAATTATGCATTCTGCTGATCCCGGTGACTGTGAAATCCAGACAAGTCGAGTTGCTACTATTTACTGAAACAATACCTGTGCATCTCAAAAAGGTTTACATGATCTTTTAATAACAGTATTCTTCATTGGGCAGGTGTCCTCCAGTAGGTTCCCAGTTAGATGTCATAAACATTTTAAAAGTCTGCCAAGGCAATGAAGTTCCTCTGTCTGACTTGATCCTTAGGCTTTGAGCTTCTAGGCCTTGTGCTTCATATAGAACTATGCAACTGAGAATTAAATGTAGGTCTCAGGGTGAATTTTCTCAAGATGATGTGGCTGTAGTGCTTAGATTCATACACAAGGGGGAGCTGGCACAACAGCCATCGGGGAGAAAGGAAGGACACTTTTCAAGACTTCGGCAGCTGGAAGTGTACCATTGCCCTCATTTCATTCCCTTTGTGTAAGGTCCTCCTCAGCAGTTCCTGAAGGTTACATTTTCACAGGCATCCAAGAGGAACACGTCTGCTCCTGACTGCTTTCTCCATTTCAGTTATGCTAAAAGTTTGGTGTTGTCCACTGTGCTAGTCCATAAAGGTGTATGTTAGCACCCTGGGATGGATACAAGTATTAAGAATCCCCGTAGACCAGGGGATCTAGACTAGGCCTGAAGTACTAGGTGTATGGAAGCAAAGAAATTTTCAGTGTATGGGAGGAGGAAGATTCATAGCAAGGAATTAAAGGCCCATTCTTGTAGGTGGTCAAAATTAAATTGCAAAAAGCAGTGTATGCTAAGTTCATTTGCTCCAGTTATTTTCTGCAGCTTGTAATAACTAAAGCAATGTGACCATCAGATGTCAGACACATGCCTGCCTAATAACCGGCCCATTTTTGTAATGATTCAGTAAAACTGATGAGTTAATCAGAATGTAAATGCCCGTGAGAAACACTACAAGAGTGACTAGTGTCTGAAACACATGCAGTGTGTTTGTGTGTGACTGAGACTAGGATATTGTTACCACCCTCTGCTATTTTTTGGGGACTGGGAAATATGCAGTGATGTATTAATTTCTTTAAAATCTCCAGATATGCCCTGTTTCTTTCTAGATCCGCCAAACAAAGCCAATTATGGAATGATTAAGAAAAGGACGCCTCCCTCCCTCCCTCACTAAATCAGAACATATTTTCTAAGCCTCCCCCAACTAACTGTATTCTAGAAATGCTTCCCCAGGTACAACCAGCTTTTGCATGTGACTAATACCATCCATCCCCATTCACACTAGAAGCATCAATCAGGTCAGTGGGGACTGGCTGCGCACCTGCACCAGTTGTGTGGATGGATATCTCTTGGTGAATCAGTCAGGGTGCTAAGGGTTTCAGAAGCTCATTAGAAAACAGATGCACTAGACAGAACCTGGACAACATTAAATAGAATATTGTATCCTTTTCTCAAGATATGTTGGTACAGAAATATGTCTCAATGCAAAAGGCACATGTAGAACCACATATTCTACATATACTAATCACACGTATACTATGCCCAGAGTATGGGAAACAAAGAGGATGAACTTGAACTCTTAATACAGGAGAGTAAGTATGACTTGATAGGTATAACTGAAACTTGGTGGGATGACTCCCAAGACTGGGACATAGTGACTGAAGGATATAACAAGTTCAAAAAGAACAGAAGGAATAGAAAGGGAGATGGAGTCACATTCTATGTTAAAAATATATATCCCTGCACAGAAATACAGGAGGATGACCTTGGTAGCTCCACTGAAAGTATCTGGATTAAAATAAATGGGGCAAGGAATAAAAGGAACATGGTGGTTGGAGTCTACTAACAACCACCCAATCAAGGAGAAGACAAAGATGAAACCTTTCCAAAGCAATTTGCCAATATTTCAAGGAGGCATGATGTAGTAGTAATGGGACACTTCAATTACCCCAATATCTGTTGGGAGACAAATTCTGCCAAACATTTCCCTCCAAGAAATTATTGACTTGTGCTGGAGATAACTGTCTCCTACAGAAAGTAGAGGAAGGAACTAGAGGAAGGAAGGAAGGAACATAAAGCATTTTATGTATTTTAATTGTATTCTATGCATTTTAATTTACTGTAATGTTTGTATTTTTATTGTGTATTTTATTATATATGTGTGCAATTTTATTGTAGCTGCCCTGAGTGCCTTATTGTAGGGTAGAAGGGCGGGACAGAAATATTTTAAATAATAAATAAATAAATAAATAATAGAGGATGAGCTATCCTTGACTTGATTCTAACCAACAGAGATAACTTGGTGGGAGACGTGGCAGTTAAGAACATAAGAACATAAGAAGAGCCTGCTGGATCAGGCCAGTGGCCCATCTAGTCCAGCATCCTGTTCTCACAGTGGCCAACCAGGTGCCTGGGGGAAGCCCGCAAGTAGGACCCGAGTGCAAGAACACTCTCCCCTCCTGAGGCTTCCGGCAACTGGTTTTCAGAAGCATGCTGCCTCTGACTAGGGTGGCAGAGCACAGCCATCATGGCTAGTAGCCATTGATAGCCCTGTCCTCCATGAATTTGTCTAATCTTCTTTTAAAGCCATCCAAGCTGGTGGCCATTACTGCATCTTGTGGGAGCAAATTCCATAGTTTAACTATGCGCTGAGTAAAGAAGTACTTCCTTTTGTCTGTCCTGAATCTTCCAACATTCAGCTTCTTTGAATGTCCACGAGTTCTAGTATTATGAGAGAGGGAGAAGAACTTTTCTCTATCCACTTTCTCAATGCCATGCATAATTTTATACACTTCTATCATGTCTCCTCTGACCCGCCTTTTCTCTAAACTAAAAAGCCCCAAATGCTGCAACCTTTCCTCATAAGGGAGTCGCTCCATCCCCTTGATCATTCTGGTTGCCCTCTTCTGAACCTTTTCCAACTCTAGAATATCCTTTTTGAGATGAGGCAACCAGAACTGTACACAGTATTCCAAATGCGGCCGCACCATAGATTTATACAACGGCATTATGATATCGGCTGTTTTATTTTCAATACCTTTCCTAATTATCCCTAGCATGGAATTTGCCTTTTTCACAGCTGCCGCACACTGGGTCGACATTTTCATCGTGCTGTCCACTACAACCCCGAGGTCTCTCTCCTGGTCAGTCACCGCCAGTTCAGACCCCATGAGCGTATATGTGAAATGAAGATTTTTTGCTCCAATATGCATAATTTTACACTTGTTTATATTGAATTGCATTTGCCATTTTTCCGCCCATTCACTCAGTTTGGAGAGGTCTTTTTGGAGCTCTTCGCAATCCCTTTTTGTTTTAACAACCCTGAACAATTTAGTGTCATCAGCAAACTTGGCCACTTCACTGCTCACTCCTAATTCTAGGTCATTAATGAACAAGTTGAAAAGTACAGGTCCCAATACCGATCCTTGAGGGACTCCACTTTCTACAGCCCTCCATTGGGAGAACTGTCCGTTTATTCCTACTCTCTGCTTTCTGCTTCTTAACCAATTCCTTATCCACAAGACGACCTCTCCTCTTATTCCATGACTGCTAAGCTTCCTCAGAAGCCTTTGGTGAGGTACCTTGTCAAACGCTTTTTGAAAGTCTAAGTACACTATGTCCACTGGATCACCTCTATCTATATGCTTGTTGACACTCTCAAAGAATTCTAATAGGTTACTGAGACACGACTTTCCCTTGCAGAAGCCATGCTGGCTCTGCTTCAGCAAGGCTTGTTCTTCTATGTGCTTAGTTAATCTAGCTTTAATAATACTTTCTACCAGTTTTCCAGGGACAGAAGTTAAGCTAACTGGCCTGTAATTTCCGGGATCCTCTCTGGATCCCTTTTTGAAGATTGGCGTTACATTTGCCACTTTCCAGTCCTCAGGCACGGAGGAGGACCCAAGGGACAAGTTACATATTTTAGTTAGCAGATCAGCAATTTCACCTTTGAGTTCTTTGAGAACTCTCGGGTGGATGCCATCCGGGCCCGGTGATTTGTCAGTTTTTATATTGTCCATTAAGCTTAGAACTTCCTCTCTCGTTACCACTATTTGTCTCAGTTCCTCAGAATCCCTTCCTGCAAATGTTAGTTCAGGTTCAGGGATCTGCCCTATATCTTCCACTGTGAAGACAGATGCAAAGAATTCATTTAGCTTCTCTGCAATCTCCTTATCGTTCTTTAGTACACCTTTGACTCCCTTATCATCCAAGGGTCCAATTGTCTCCCTAGATGGTCTCCTGCTTTGAATGTATTTATAGAATTTTTTGTTGTTGGTTTTTATGTTCTTAGCAATGTGCTCCTCAAATTCTTTTTTAGCATCCCTTATTGTCTTCTTGCATTTCTTTTGCCAGAGTTTGTGTTCTTTTTTATTTTCTTCATTCGGACAAGACTTCCATTTTCTGAAGGAAGACTTTTTGCCTCTTAAGAGCTTCCTTGACTTTGCTCATTACAGGCACTCTTGGAGAAAGAGTAACAGGCTCGTTACAGTTACAGGCACTCTTGGAGAAAGGGACCATGCTATACTAGAGTTCTTTATTTTAAAGGAAGCAAAAGCTGAGTGCAGCCATATGCTTACCCTGGACTTCAGGAAAGCTGATTTTAATAAGCTCAGAACAATGGTAAGCAAGGTTTCATGGCAAGAGACCCTAATGAGAAAAGGGGTCCAAGATAGGTGGGAGTTTCTAAAAGAGGAAATTCTAAAAGCACAATGGCAAGCAATTCCATTAAGGAAAAAAGAGAGAAGGCAGCAATGTGGCTTCACAAAAAGCTTAGAGGTGACCTGAAAACAAAAAAAGGACACCTACAGGAAGTAGAAGGAAGGCCAGACCACAAAGGAAGAGTACAGAAAGGTTGCATGAAATTGCCGGGATGGTGTCAGGAAGGCTAAAGCTGAGAATGAGTTGAGATTAGCGAAAGATGCCAAAAGCAACAAAAAAGCTTTCTTCAGGTACATTCTTAGTAAAAGTCTGAGAAAAGAAATGGTGCTACAGCTACTCAATGAGGATGGCAAAATGATAACAGATGATAAATAAAAGGCAGAAGTGCTCAATTCCTACTTTGGGTCAGTCTTCTCCCAAAAAAGGGTCTATGACCTTCCTGGGAAACATGAAGTAGAAGGGTCAGGATTGGACCTTGAGATGGATAGACAAATGGTCAAGGAATACCTAATCACTTTGAACGAATTCAAATTTGCAGGGCCTGATGAACTGCATCCTAGAATATTGAAGGAACTGGCTGAAGAACTCTCAGAACTGTTGTCTATTTTCACTGCAAAATCGTGGAGGATAGGTGAAGTGCTGGATGACTGGAGGAGGGCTGATGTTGTCCCTGTCTTCAAAAAGGAGGAAAATTATGGAGCAGTTTATAAAGCAGTCAATCTGTAAGCACCTTGAAAACAATGCAGTGATTACTAGAAGCCAACATGGATTTATCAAGAACAAATCCTGCAGACTAATCTTATCTCATTTTTTGATGAGGCAACCTCTCTTGTAGACTGTGAAAATGCTGTGGACATAATATATCTCAACTTCAGTAAAGCTTTTGACAACGTGCCCCATGGTATTCTGATTAGCAAGCTAGCTAAATGTGGGCTGGATGAAACAACTATCAGGTGAACCCACAGTTGGCCACAGAATTGTACTCAAAGAGTGCTTATCAATGGTTCCTTCTCAAACTGGGGGGAGGTAACAAGTGGGGTATTGCAGGGCTCGGTCCTGGGTCCAGTGCTCTTCAACCTTTTTATTAATGACTTGGATGAGGTGGTGCAGGGAATGCTTATCAAATTTGCAGATGATACAAAATTGGGAGGGATAGCTAATACTTTGGAAGAGAGAAACAAAATTCAAAGTGATCTTGATAGGCTGGAGCATTGGGCTGAAAACAACAGAATGAAATTTAACAGGGACAAGTGCAGAGTTCCACACATAGGAAAAAGAATCAAATGCACAGTTATAAGATGGGGGATACTTGGGTCAGCAATACTACCTGTGAGAAGGATCTTGGGATTGTTGTTGATCACAAGCTGAACATGAGCCAACAGTGTGATGTGGCTGCAAAAAGGGCAAATGTTATTTTAAGCTGCATTAACAGAAGTATAGTTTGTGTGAAGTATTAATTCACCTCTATTCATCGCTGGTTAGGCATCATCTTGAGTACTGCATCCAGTTCTGGACACCACACTTTAAGAAGGATAAAGACAAACTGGAACAGGTTCAGAGGAGGGCAACAAGGATGATCAGGAGACTGGAAACAAAGTCCTATGAGGAGAGACTGGAAGAACTGGGCATGTTTAGCCTTAAGAAGAGAAGAGAAGACTGAGGGGAGATATGATAGCACTTTTCAAGTACTTGAAAGGTTGCCACACAGAGGAGGGCAAGGATCTGTTCTTGATTGTCCCAGAGTGCAGGACATGGAATAATGGGCTCAAGTTACAGGAAGCCAGATTTCGACTGAACATCAGGAATAACTTCCTAACTGCTAGAGCAGTATGACAATGGAACCAATTACCTAGGTAGGCGGTGGGCTCTCCAACACTGGAGGCCTTCAAAAGGCAGCTGGACAGCCACCTGTCAGATATGCTTTAATTTGGATTCCTGCATTGAGCAGAGGGTTGGACTCGATGGCCTTATAGGACCCTTCCAACTCTATGATTCTATGGTCTTGTTTGTGATAGAAGACTGGTTGATAATAGATATCAGGTTCCCTGCCCTCCTCAATTTCCATACACTTGTGAAAAATTATTTCCAGGATGCAGATATCACTAGCTCTGTATGGACATCTGGATTACATAATTTTACTGTATTGTCCATTTTTTAAAAAAGTATGAAAAAATATTACTTTTTCCAAGGAGCCACATCATCAAGGAATAGAATGGCATACTTGTAGAGAAATCTTGGGAATCATAATTTCTGGTTTTGAATTAGTTTGTTCCACAGAATGCTGTAGTTTCACAACCAGTGCTGTCCACTTAGCAACCAACAGGAAATCAGAACACTTTTCCCCCCATTTTTTCATTCACTGGCCTTACCTATAGACAACTGTAGAGGCTGCCCTGGGCAGCTATTTTTCTTCAACAGCAGCAAGAAGGGTATAATCCTTCTCAGTGCTAGTTTCTTGCATGCCCCCCCTTTTTTTTTGCAAAAGTCTTCTGAAACTGGTGTGCCACATGAGGTAGTGATGGTCACCAACTTGGATGGCTTTAAAAGAGGATTAGGAGACCATTTATGGAGATTAAGGCTATCCATAGCTACTAGCCATGAGGGCTGCATTCTGCCGGTACAGTCAGAAGTGGTATGTCTCCAAATACCAGAAGCTGGGAATCACAGCTGGGGAGAGTGCCATTGTACTCAAGTCCTGTTTTGAGGCTTCCATATGCATCTGATTGGCTACTATGAGAACAGATCCTGGACTAGATCGGCCATTGGCCTGATCCAGCAGGCTCTTTTTATGTTCTTCAGCTTTTTAAAAAAAATAAGATTAATAAGCTGTATCTCTCCCTTTCCTGGAGAACAAGTTTCACATGTTCCACTAAGTATCTGTTCCTCTCAGCCTTACCACTTGGCATACAGACAACCAGGCTATCCTAGGTTGAGAGAAAAGTAAGCCATTGATATCATTTTCAGTTTTTCTTCAGTCCATGTTCATCATCCATTAGACCAGGGGTAGCCAATGTGATCCTTTCCAGATGTCCTTGGACTACAACTCACGTCAGCCCTAGTTAGAATGGCCAATGCTCAGGGATGATGAGAGCTGTCATTCAAGAAAATCTTGAGGGCTATGCCTGCATTAGGCCACATCCTTTAGGCAGAAAAACCCCCTGTCCCTGGATACTTAGTTAAAGAAATATAAAACTGGCTCTCATTAGCATGTTGATAACACCATAAGAATTAGGGTGCCAGGTCAGAAGCATCCCAAGCCCTGAGATTTCAGGGGTGGGCCCTAGTGATGTCATAGGGAAGGTTGTACTGATGTCATGGGGTGGGCTGTAGTGATGTCATAAGGTGGGTCCCAGTGATGTCACAGGGGCAGGCCCGAGGGATTTATTAAGCATGATACATTAAGCATCAACCACAGTTGCTTGGAGCATATAATTCAAACAAAAACATTTCTCTGATTGGAAATTAAGATAGAATAAAAGATAGAGCCTGGGTAGGGAACATTTAATCTAGCCTACTTGCTTCTGGCAAGAAGGGTTTAAGTACCCTCAGGCCAGCCCAGACACCAGAAGACCATTGTAGGAGGAAAGGAGCCTAGTGTTGTGGAGATGTTAGATGGAAGCACTCGGGATTAAAGATGGATGCCCCTGAAGGATGCAGTTCTAAACACACTTACCAAGTCCCATAGAACTCAACAGGACTTACTTCTGAGTAAATATGGTTTCAATTATGCTGTTGGTAAAGCTTGACTAGGGATCCTCTGCAGAGATGTCCATATCCAGGCACAGTTGGCAACCCGCTGGCTGGAATGCCCTGCCCCAACCTTTTAACATGGCTGCTCCAAACTTCTTTACAGGTTTGATCCTTCACTTCAGAAAGAGGTCTGAGAAATGAGTAAGAACATTCTCTATCCTTTTCTATCTACCTTGTGGGCTGCTATATTCCCACTTTGACAGCCAATACAATTCCAGTGAGTAATAATTGACAGAGAAAAAACACCCATGGTTTGATCTGCCTTCACAGACAGCAGCTTGGGAACAACAACAGTTGCAGCCACGCTTCCCAGTATGTGAATTCTCTTTTGCCGCTATTGGGCAAGAAACAAACCGTCATGCAACCAACAAGGTGCATCATTAGTAGGTTTTAGGATGTTGAGCTGAGCGCATGGAACCACTGTTGTTGCTTCTATGGATGTAAGGGAGTGAGGTTAAAGGTAAATAAAGATGCAGTAACAACATCAAGAACAATAATCATAATAATACCGTCTCAGGCAGGAGTAAATGAAACTTATAACCAGTACAGCATAGCAATTATACATTAGCACATGACCCTGCCAATAATAACCACCTGGATGTATACCAATTGTATGCACAGTTGTAATAGCTAACCCATGTTTTTCATTTTCTAATTTCTTTCCATTTGTAATATAAATACCTTTCCTTTATAAATATTTACGGTTCGGAAACTGCAGCTTGTGCAGAATGCAGCGGCCAGATTGTTAACGGGGACTAGACGGTCCGACCACATTACACCGGTTCTGGCCCGCCTGCATTGGCTGCCTATATGTTTCCGGGCCCGGTTCAAAGTGCTGGTTTTAACCTACAATGTCTTACATGGCACAGGACCACAATACCTGTTGGAACGCCTCTCCCGATATGAACCTGCCCGTACACTACGCTCATCATCGAAGACCCTCCTCCGAGTCCCTACTTATAGGGAAGCTCGGAGGGCGGCAACACGGAAAAGGGCCTTTTCAGTGGTGGCCCCCGAATTGTGGAACAACCTCCCAGAGCAGATACGCCTGGCCCCAATGTTACTATCTTTTCAGCGCCAGGTTAAAACTTTCCTTTTCGCCCAGGCATTTTAATCATTTTAACCATCTTAATCATGTTTGTATGTATGTATTGGAATTGTTTTAATTTAATATTCTGTATTTTAATTGCGTTTTAATGTGTTATATGCTATTGTGTTTTTATGTTGTTTTGTTCTTGTTAACCGCCCAGAGAGCTTCGGCTATGGGGCGGTCTATAAGTTTAATGAAATAAATAAATAATAAATAAATAAATAAAATGCAAACAGAAAAAGAAAAACAAAAGACAGTGATGATTTCCTTAATGCAATATCATACCAACCACAACAAAATTCCTATGAGTAAGGCAGAAAACTCAGCATCTCACAACCAGTCAGTATTCCTAACCAAAAGCCAAAACTAAAAAAATCCTGGCAGCCAGTCAGCCAGGGTCACAGAAATTCCCATGCAGCACAACCTGATCCAGGCGCTGCAGTTAGTGCAGAATAGTATGGCATGATTGCTGACAAGAGTGATATACTATCAGCACATAATACCTCTGCACTGGTTGCTGATTTGTTACTAGGCCAAGTTCAAGGTGTGCTTTCCATGTTATGCGTGCCACATAGTGTTTGTTCTGCTCTTGTAAGAAATCAATCTTTTAGTATGGCAGCTACACTTTGGAACTCCCTGCCTATTGACATTAGGCAGACACCTTCATTGTACTCTTTTCAGCACCTTCCAAAAACATTTTTGTTTAGGTAAGCCTACCCAGGCATGTAGAAGTTATTGTGTTTTATATCTGTTTGTAACTCATTGTTGGTTTTATTATTTTGAATGTTTTAAAATGCCTGTCTTTAACTGTTTTTGCCAATAAATTTATTATTTTAATTCCTTCTGTAAACCACTTTGAGATTTTTTACAATAAAGTGGTATATAAATCTTGTAAATGAAATACATAAATAAATTTTGGAGTCAGTGTGGCCCTTGGGTCTCTTTCCACTTTTAGGAACAAAGGAATCTACCTTATACTGACTCAGGCCATTTGATACCATCCAGCTCAGTACTGATGGCATGGACTAGTGTTGGCTCTCTAGGATTCCAGGCAATAGTCTTTTCCAGAAATTGAATTTTGAACCTTTCCATGCAAACCATATGCCCTGCCACTGAGCTACAGCCCTTCCCCTGTTTAAAAAAGTATCTTTTAAAATTGTTCTTTTCAATTCACTAATGAATACACAGCCTACCTAGAGCTGATCCACATCATTCAATAAAGCACACTAAACACACATTTGAAGCACATGAATCCCACCAAAGAATCATGGGAACTGTAGTTTGTTAAGGGGGGTGGGAACAATAACTGTGAGGGAGAAACTATACTTCCCAGAATTCTTTAGCGGAAGTCATGCACTTCAAATGCAAATTAGATGTGCTTTAAATGTATTGTGTGGATCTACTTAATAAACTTTGTCTGTATGTAAATTGTTTTAATTATTTTTTTAAAATGGAAATGAGCTATAAAATTTACTGGGTGACCATGCGCTACTCACCATCTCTCAGCCTAATCTGCCCCTCAGGATGAAAATAGCAGAGGGGAACCATGACCACCCCAAGGAAGAAGGGCACACTTAATATGTTGAGGAAGTAATAATTTACAACCACAGTGTGAAATCAAATACTTATCGGGACATAGCATGAAGAAATATTTATATAAGCATGACTGTCAAAGATGTTTATTATTTATTATTATTTATTATATCTGGTAAAGATATTTGGAGTGTAATCCTATGATTGTTTACTCAGAAGCAAGTCCCAATGTAGTCAATGGGAATTACTGAAACAGGGAAGCATGCACAAAACTGCAGCCTCAAGTGACAAGGAATACTCACCCAATCCAAACTTCAGAATCATGCTACTTTAAGCTGTTTTGGAACTGTTTATACTTTGTATGGTTATTGGATTTTAAAGGGATTTATTTCTTGTTGTGAGCTGCCTTGGTTTCCTGTTGGCAATCCTACCACACAGGGTTGTTGGGAAGACTCCATACACACACACTCCTCCCCCCCCATGCCATCCCCAAATCTGCTCTGGAAGGTCGGGGAAACCTCCAGAACATATCTAGGGGGCATGGGGGGAGGAGGAGAGGTGTGATCATTCTGTTGCACAAGGAGAAATCCTTGTGCTGACAGAACGATTGGCTTAGTGCTACTTTGAATGCCACTTGAGAGTCACTTGAGAGACTTATCCTCCATGAATTTGTTTAAACAAAGTATTTAAGCTAGTGGCATGACAGCAAATTCTACCTTATTCCAAATTGTATCATATGCCAGAGCTCTAAAGAATTGCATTGAGCAGCTTCCAACAGATTTTAAACGTACAAGACAGTACTGACTCATTAGATTAGTACACAGTGTGTCCATAGTCCCCATCACCATATCAAGAGTGCTACCACCCTTTGAAGGGCCCCAGTCTTCTTCCCAGCCTGGGAGCTGGGAAGGGGGGCAGGTGAGACAGTTTTCTAGGCCTAGTGATAGGAGGAGGGAATTCACACACTTCCCTTTTGGCACTGGGAGGTGGGGATCCTCTCTTTATTGGGCATTCACTCTGACTTGTTTGTAGGGAGGTTATACAACAATAAACATTCATCCTGATTTGCTTCCTGTTAATCCTTCATTCATCCCACACTTTTCAGTGCATTTCCTCATCAGTTTCCTAATTGTAAAAAGTCCATTTTTTAAAGTGTATTTGCTGTGCCAGAGCAGAGTGCTCAATTGCGCAAAGCTACATTTCTAATATGCAGTTGAATTTCTCCTGCAAAATAGTGACAGTTTGGAGGTGACCTATATTGACTGACAATAGATCTCCAGGGCTTCAGACAGGCGTCTTTCTCCATCTGACCTGGAGATAATCAAGGATTGGATCTGGGGCCTTCTGTATGTAAGGCAGTTAATCTGCCATTGAGCTATAGCCCTTTCTCTAACTGTTGCAGTTATTAAATGATGGATATACACCCATGTGAACCAATTCCTAGTTTTAGGTCATGGCTCTGCCTTTTTTTAAAGGGCACCCCTAGATTAAGGATTATCTACGTGTATGAGTAGAAGATAGATCTTGATATACCAGTAAATCTCAGGATGTTTTGCAGTAGACCAGCAAGGATTTCTGATTCCCAATTGTTTAACAATAGCAGTAATAAAGAAAATGGGGGTGGGTGGGATGAGTGGATTTTTTTGTGGTGGGACTGTGAGCTCTATTCTGTTCTGGTACTCAAAACAAATTATTTTAATTCTAACCGTATGTCTTTGATGCTGGGCTCTGGTTTGTGGATCTTGGGGTTCTAGTAACAAAACCACAAAGTAGATCCTGCAATACTGAATGTCATGGCATTTGAATGGTCCAACCCTCAGAAATCTCATTTGTTAATTGTGGTCAGTGCATAACATTTAGCCATGAGGCATGAAAGTAAAGACACGGTAGTTTGCTGATTAGATAGACTGATTTAGATCTAGCATATCTGGGATCAAGTCCCATTTATGTCATAGATTAATGAATGACTAGCAGCTGGGAAAGTGGCTCACTAGTAGAGAGCATGTGCTTTGCATATAAAAGGTCTCAGGTTCAATCTGTAGGATGTCCACGTAGAGCTAGGAGAGACCTCTACCTGAGACCCTGGAGAGCTGATGCTAGTCACTGTTTCATTTGGCAGCTTCCTATGTCCCTGCATTCTGTACATTAGGATTACCTACCACACATGATTTATTGTGTCAAAATAACACAAACAACAAAGGGCAAAACCAACAAAGAATGTAAATGCTTTGCCGTCTTAAAAAAAGGTGCCATGTAAATGATAATTGTAGCAATGCAATTAATTAAAAAGTCACTCCTTTTCTCTAATCACAGCAACATCACTTCTAGAAGATAATCAGGCTTTGCTGAATGTCCTCCAGCGGGCTGATGTTAGGGCTGTTCAAGTGATCGTTATGAATGTGTATGGATTCCAGGTGGATTTCGCAACCAGGGAAAGCCATACTTTTCACAAGTAAAGAATTCTGAACACAGCATTCTGAACCTTCTTTTGAGAAGAGCAGAGATATCATAATCTTCCTCTTACTTGGAGGCTTGAGAGATTCCAGAAGCATCCTCATCATTAGAATGCAAACAAGAAGTGAAGAATCCATAGTCCTTCAGTGCAGCATCAAACAGGTAATAGGAGTCCTAGACCGTTTGGAAAAAACAAATCAATACACTTGCTGGGCTTCTATAGCAGGCACATAGCATATTGAAGCAATGTCTGGAAGCTCAATTACAGTTTCTTGCTTGCTGACAATTTCCCCAGTTAAGTTCTCTTCGCTTTTCTAATTGGATGGATGAGAAATAAAAGCTTATCGATGTAAAAAAAAAAATGCTACTGCTTTTCTGGCCTCTTGGAATCGGAATGCCACTATTAACTGGCTATAGTTATACATTGTTATTAAGGAAACACCCAAAGCGCAGGTTTTGCGAAAGAGCAATGCTCAAGCAACAACAACAAACAGTGACCAGTACATAAGGAATTTCTGAGATCATTTTTCAACATACTAAGGCCATACCCATGCTATTCATTTAAAAACTGTTATACCACTTTAAGAATTATGGCTTCCCCCAAAGAATCCTGGGAACTGTAAAGGGTGCTGAGAGGAGACTGCTTCCCCATTCCCCTCACAGACCTACAATTCCCAGAGTGGTTTAACAATCAATCCCTCCTCCCAATGAACTCTTTTTTAAAAAGTTATTTTAAAAATGTTTTGATTGTTTTATCACTTCTTGTTTGCCACCCTGGGTCCTAATTCAATAAATAAATAAAATAAATTCTGTATACAGCTTAAGAAAAGCAAAGTGACACAAGAGTGAATATTTATGGTACATTAACAATAGATGTGAACTTTTCATAAAGAGTGTTTTTTTTCTTGAGCATGCTATTGTCCACTCTTTGGAAGTCCGTACACAGACACAAACCTACAGGCACACACATCACATTCACAAGCACACAGCTAGAAAGAGGGTGTTGGTTTTCCATCCACCCTCCTTCCCCCTTCTTCCTGGCCACTCCCTCCCACCTTGCAAACAAGTGGTGGCTTGCCAAAGGGCATCGGAGCAGAAGGTGGCTGGTAGGTAGCCGAGCTGGCGTACATTATCATGTGCACACACTCAGGTTGCAAAGGTCAGAAGTGCAGAAAATGCCAGGCCCTGAGGGGACAGCTTCTGAAGAATGGGCAGTGCACTGACTAAACAGCCCCTGTCGCTCCACCAGGGGCTGTGTCAGCTGCAATGCAAAACCTGATAACGAGTGCTGGGATGGGGGAAGCAAAGGCGGGGGAGTGCCTGAAGCCAGGCACCACAACACCCCTGTTGTTCCTACAAGGGGTGTGCGAGGGAGATGGAGCCCGCTCAAGCTCTGCGCTGTTGCACATCACCATCTGTGACATATTCCAGGGCTGCAGGTGAATGAAACAGAAGTGGATGGGGAGAGGCATTGGCTGGATTTTAGATGCAATAGCCTCAGGCCAATGCAGGATCCCAATTAAATGGAAAGAGAGAGTGTATTGTCATTAGCAGAAAAGGGGCAAGGAGGCCTGCCTGGGCTTGGTCTCTTGACTCTCAGACTCTATACGTCCTTGGTTTTCATGTAATTGTATTGAGCAAATGATGCAGCCTTGAAAAGGCTACACATTTTCCCAACCCATTAAGGAAATTAGCATTTACTGAAAGAACCTGCTGCCTTCCTACTGTTCCTCCAGGAAGCCACGTTCTGAGAATCATGCAGCCTCCAACATTTTTCGGATGATAAAATTGGTATATTTGCTAGACAGGCTGGCAGTTCCTCTCAGAAGCAAGAACAAGCCATTGAGAGTGGATATGACTGTAGGCAGGGACATCAGCCCAATCTAGAAAAGTTATTTTTTAAAAAAATGCCAATTTCCCTATTCTTTAGAACAGGGGTAGGGAGCCTGTGGTATTCCAGATGTTGTTGGGCTCCATCTTCCATCCACCCCAGCCAGCCAGCATAGCCGGAGGGTGGGAGTTCTAGTCCAACATCATTCGGCCGGTGACAGGTTCACTGCCTCTGCTTTAGAAGATGTATACTGTATCTTGACATTCAGGCAGTGGTGGCCCATTGGGACTGGTAGGGCAGAAGGCAGGGAGGCCAATAGTAAGTGCAGCCAGAGCCAATGGCAGGTGGAGCCAGAGCAAGTAAGAAGTGGGACCAACGAATTCTGGTTTTGTCCCCATCCTCCCCCAGCTGAATTCTACAAATGTAACTCTGACACTAAGAAGGAGGAGGCTGACAGCTAGTGCTACCCCCTGGACTGGTTATATGTAAGGGTGCAGGCAGGTGGAAGCTGGCTGAAGGCAGACTGAGCTTGGTGGGGCAGTGCCCCATTTGCTCTAATCGTCCAGCCTCCACTGCATTTAGGCTATCAGTAATGCATTTCACACAAATTTTGTTGGAATGACTTTCAGAATTTCAGCCTTTAGATCTAATACTGAAACAAGAGTGTTGACATGCTTCTCACAAAGTAGGCTCATTTACAAGATACATTATATTATCAGATATTCATGTGGAATGCAATAGGAACAGGTACACATACTGATGCCAGAACTACACATTTGGCAGCAAACACACGACTGCTGGTGTATCAGTGATGCGTATATGTATTTATTTATTTTATTTATTATTTAATTTGTATCCCGCCCTTCTTCCCAGCAGGAGCCCAGGGTGGCAAACAAAGCGCTAAAAACACTTTAAAACATCATAAAAACATATGTGTATGGGTGTGTGTAATTCTGTCCTGCCTGAAGTCAGGAGATCCAGATGCGGCTGTGATTTTTCCCTCTTTGTATTAAAATTACAGTAACATCAAAAGCAGTGCCCCTCATTAACCTAACTACGCTTTCTAGGAACTGTGTCCTGACTAACTCTGACTAAACTTGATGCCACAGCGGTATGACATTGACTCAGCACCGAACCCCTCCCCTGCGCCCCCCTAAGTAGGCTTGGCTTTCGCACAAAGCCGTTGCTCCTCCTTAATGACTGTTGAATCTCCCGCTTCTCCCTTCGGCACGCATGCAGTGAAGGGGGCTGTCCCGCTCCAAGGGTGATGGGCAACCAGCTTGCTTGACCAGAGGAACCTGTGGGCTCCCTGGCTGGGAAAGGTGTAGCAGGCAACACCTCTGCTGCAGGCATAGGCAAGAGAGGTGTGTTTAATGGAACAGTTATCAAAGGGGCAGTCTCTGACAGTTCTGGTTGCACTTCGGGGGGGTCAGGATCGGGGGGAGTTGAAGTGTCAGTGACTGGGACTCGTGCACTCTGAGGACCCTCTCTGCTGCTTGTCCCCTCTCCCAGTTCATCTTCCCAGTCCTCAGTGTCAGCATCTGGTGCCTCCAAACCTCCTCCTCCAACCTGGGGCACAACAAATTTCCAGAGGAGAAGCAGCTTATGTGTGTGTTACTTCTTTCCTTACATTGCCCAGTTTTCCTCTGCACCCTGCACCATCACCACTTCCCTCCCATGTGTGTTGTTTTTTTTTTTTTACAATAATTTTTATTCAAATTTTCATAAAACATAGAAAACAAAATCATAAAACATTCAAAGACAAAAAACAAAACAAAACAAAAATGATTAAACAAAAAAAAATAAAATGTTGACTTCCCATTTGTCACATATCAAATCAGTTATAGGTCTACAATATATAACAATCCTGTCTCTTAAATCATATTATAAAATCACTTTCCTCCAGTAGTTATCTTAATTAATCATCAAATCTCATAAACATTACTTTATTCTTTCCACAAAAAGTCAAAGAGAGGTTTCAATTCTTTAAGAAATATATCTATCAATTTTTCTCCAAATAAACATGTCAATTAATCCATCTCGTTAATAATTATAATAATCTTATTGTCATAACCATAGTCCAAATAAACATTTCGATTAATCCATCTCATCAGAATCTGTTAGGTCCAATAATTTCAATAGCCATTATTCCATTATCCCTATTAGTTCCATCTTCCATCTTCAATAGTCCTGTTAAGTCCAGTAATTTCAGTGTCCAATCTTCCATTATCAGTATTCCATAATAATCTTGCTGTTGTAGCCATAGTCATATAATAAGAGTCTGATGGGAATTTCCTCTATCCCAAATATTTTCTTGCCATCCATTCTGAATAAGTTGCTGAAATACTGTTGTAAAGTCATATCTGTGTTCTTCTTTTTTACAAAATGCACTGGCTCATCTCTTAAGAGTTTTTCCATTGTCACATGGCTGCAGTTAATTCCATAGATTTTCTCTATATCAAGCTCCATCACATCATTCCAGTCCAGAAGATTATCCAAGCCATTGATAACTTTATCTCTAATATCTTCATTAATTTCTTCAGAGATAACGTTAAATTCCAAACAGTAGATTTTATTTCTAAAATCCATAAACTCCAGATCTTTTTCCAATTCCACATTTGTTCCAATCTCCAGGGCTTGTATCTTCCCTTTATTTTTTCTTTTCTCATCTCTGATCTCATTCTCCTCTCTCACAGGATCCCCTATTTCTTTAAACTCCTGCGTCATTTTGCTCAGTTCAATTTTCAGCTCCTTACTACCCTGTCGCAGGGTTTGTTTCGTTATCTCAATCTCATCCATTATTTTCTGAAACATAGTTACTTCCAGATTCTCAGCCACTTTCTTGATTGCCATTTTTAAAACCACGAAAACAAAGCAAAACAAAAATAAAGAAAAACCACTTCTTATTTCAGCAACAATTGGGTTAATATTCCAGGCTTGATGACATCACAGTATAAACAGAGCAACCTGCCTTATCTCTCTATGTTCAAGAATGCAAAACAAATTTAGTTCCCAGCATCAAAACAGTTAGTGGCGTCGTGAAGAAGCAGATTCGTCAAAATAAAATAGACCAAAAAGAGAATAGTCCCAGACAATATAATATTCCTTGGAATAGAAATCAGGAATAGAAATCCGTCTTCTGTTTATATCTTTAGAATACACTTCCAGGACAGCTTTTTGCGACAGAAACAGAGATAAGCTGTTAATTTCGTGGATAACAGAGAAGAGTTATAGCTCACCCAGAAGCTGTCCAAAGCCGATCAATCTGACAAATCTCCTTTTGCTGCAACAATTTAAACCAAGTAAAAAAAATAATAGAAAGAAGGGTGCTTGCCTGTTAGTCCGTTCTCTCTTTAAAGAAAAGATAAACGTATCGCTTAAGCAGATAGAGCTTGTTCAAAAGTCCGTCCGGCATTGTTGGCTGGACCTTATCTCATAAATTAATGAAATCCAGTCCTCCCAACAAAAACAGGCTTTTGAGGTTGATCTCTACGTTTCTCCCTGCCCGGGAGAAATTTCATCAGTCAAAAAAAAAAATGTTCTGACTGATTTATATCTGAATAAGCTTCTTTTGAGGCGGGAGCCCGTCCCAAAAGCAGGCACAAGCGAAGTCACCCTTCCCGGAAGTCCCCTCCCATGTGTGTTGTTGTTGCTGCTGGTCGAGTGGGGGAAAGCTCCTGACAAAGCTTATGTTAGTCTTTATAGTGCAAAGGGTTACAGAGCTGTTTGCCTGGAGCTCAGTTCAGGATAAAATAATGAAGTGCATCCTTGAACTTGAGAGATCCTTAAGAGGCTATTGTGGGGCCCAGATAGAAAGCTCCTGTGTGCCCCGATTAGGCCCCTCAACCTCCATTTGACTAACTATAATCTAGGGCAGCCTTCTTCAACCTGGTGCCCTCCGGCTGTTTTGGACTACAACTTCCATCAGCCCCGGCCAGCATAATCAATGATCAGGGATGGGGAATTGTAGTCCAAAATATCTGGAGGGCACCAAGTTGGAGAAGACCTCTTTAGAATAATAGATGTCATGATCTGAAGCCAAAGGGATTTACCACATCACCCATTTCTTCACTTAGTCTTTTCTGGCCACCTGTCAGTGTAGACGTTGTGTATAGATGATCATCAAGCATTTTATGTCATGGAAATAACAGATGTGTGCGAGGAGTGGAAATTACAGAGGCCCACTCAACGAGAACACATTTGTGGAGAGCCATAATTGGCATGATGATGTTGATCCATTACAGGCCTGATGACTAAAGCCAATTAAAAAAAATTAAAAGAAGCAGAAGCAGCAGAAGAGATGAGAAGGACAGGTGCTGTGTCATCAGCAACAGCAACAATGTGTCCTTTAATCAAAGAGTGACTAAAAACTTTGGAAAAAATTCTATTGACAGGCTGCAAATTATGAGCATATTTCACTCTGTTGACATTTTCAAGGCAAACTTTTAAAAATTATTGGCATCAATATTATTGTCATTCAGTCTTACAAACTCAAATGTGTTTGGCAGAGAATGTGCATCAAAAAAGGAAAGAGAAAGCATTATTACAGAGACAGATTTTTGAAATTGTGAAGGTATTGTTGTTTTTTTAAAAAAAGGATTAGTGATACTGACCAGTCCTTTTGTTTTAGACAGTCTAGTCCCAAATCACTTCACATGTACATTACATTTTACAGGAATATGTCAAAGATGTTGGTGTATACCTAGAAGCAGGGGTGTAGTCTTCCAGGGGCACAGGGAGTCATAGTTCCTTACATTTGCGGACCAGGGTCTGTATGTTTCCAGCATCCTACTCACTATCCAGCATGAAAAGAGAACGTGTTAGTCACTTCTGGAAGCAATCATTGTACAGTGGTACCTCAGTTAAGGAATCCTCCAGGAAAGAAGGTCCTTTTAAGGAAGGCTTTTTAAAAGGTGAAACTGACAAGCTTTGCTTTGCTATGGATAAACATTCAAGCCTGTGCCTTCTCTTTAAGGTGAAACTGACCAGCATGTGTCTTTCCTTTGCTACAGATAAATTTTCAAGCCTGTGCTTTTGCTTTAAGGTGAAACTGAGCAGACTGTGTCTTTGCTTTGCTATCAATAAACTGATAAGCCTGTGCATTTGCTTTGCTAGGGTGAAACTGACAAACCTGTGTGTTTGCTTTGCTTTAAAGAGATCTCTTGCTTTCTCAGGGCTGGGGAAGGAAGAATCCAATAGGATACAAAAGGGGAGGGGGAGGCACCCATTAAAGCCCCTGTTGAAGCTGCCCCCACCATCTATGAGATGGTGTAGGAACCTATCCCTATTCTTTCCATGTGATTCCTATCTCTGATACCAAAGTTTCTGTTAAAGAAGTAAATGTCCAGGAATGCATTAATTGACTGATTGATATCTCGCCCTTCCTCCCAGCAGGAGGAAGCATCTACTTTGTTAACTGAGGTATTACTGTATTCTTGCTGAATCTCAAAAAGACATACCCTCATCCTGCATTCATCACTCAATAGAACTCCAGACAAAGTAAGAGACTGAAAGCTCATTTTATTGTATAATCTTAGAAGGGTGTGTGGCATGACTATCATGGAAGGACCTTGTAGTTCTGAATTTGCCACTACACCACTGCTTAGAACTGTGAGCACAACAAACACATCTACTAGGTACCTGCATCAGAGAGACAAGATTGGTTGCAGGTCCCTGTTGAGTGGACAGTCAGGGCTGACTACATGTCCCAAGAGATGGGCTGTTGCATTTAATGTGGGTTTTTTTTTAAAGAGATGCTTCCCCATCAGCATCAGAACCATGACAGTCAAGTAGGAAGTAGTGGAGTCTAACCCTTTCTCCTTCTACTACCTTGTTGAATATTGCAAATAATGTTTGGAGGGGGGATTTTTGCTAGGACTGCAACATGAGAAAAAGGTTAAATTTCCCCTCTCTACCCACCATTGTCCCTTTTCCTGATCCTACCCCCTTATAACCAGAACCAGAAATTTTAGAATGTGAGGTGAAAGCTGCTCTTAAAATACTTGGAAGAAACAAATCACCAGGAACAGATGGCATACCAATAGAACTGCTACAAGCTACTGAGACTAAATTTGTCCAAATTTTGACAAAAAATTGTCAACATATATGGAAAACTAAACAATGGCCCACAGACTGGAAGCGTTCCATATACATCCCAATTCCAAAGAAAGGGGATCCCAGGGAATGCAGTAATTATTGAACTATTGCCTTAATATCCCATGCAAGTAAAGTAATGCTCAAGATTCTACAACAAAGGCTCTTACCATATATGGAGTGAGAAATGCCAGACCTCCAAGCTGGATTTAGAAAGGGAGGAGATCATATCGCAAACAGACGTTGGATAATGGAACGGAGCAAGGAATTTCAGAAGAAAATCACCCTGTGCTTTACAGATTACAGCAAAGCCTTTGACTGTGTAGATCAGCCTTTCCCAACCAGTGTGCCTCCAGATGTTGTTGGACCACAACTCCCATCAGCCTCAGCCAGTATTGCCAATGGTCAGGAAAGATTGGAATTGTGGTCCAACAACATCTGGAGGCACACTGGTTGGGAAAGGCTGGTGTAGATCGTGAATAACTATGGAATGCTTTAAAAGAAATGGGGGTACCACAGCATCTGATTGTCCTGATGCGCAAGTTATACTCTGGACAAGAGGCTACTGTAAGGACAGAATATGGAGAAACCAATTGGTTCCTCATTGAAAGGGTGTGAGACGGGTGTATTTTATCACCCTATTTGTTTAAACTCTACGCAAAACTTATCATACGGAAAGCAGGATTGGACCAAGATGAAGGAGGTGTGAAAATTGAAGGGGAAAATATCAATAAGATATGCAGATGATACCATACTACTAGCAGAAACCAGTAATAATTTGAAATGAATGCTGATGAAAGTTAAAGAGGAAAGCACAAAAGCAGGACTACAGCTGAACGTCCAAAAAACTAAAGTAATGACAACAGAAGATTTATGTGTCTTTAAAGTTGACAAGGAGGACATTGAACTTGTTAAGGATTATCAATATCTTGGCACAGTCATTAATCAAAATGGAGACAATAGTCAAGAAATTAGAAGAAGGCTAGGGCTGGGTAGGGCAGCTATGAGAGAACTAGAAAAGGTCCTCAAATGCAAAGATGTATCACTGAACAATAAATTCAGGATCATTCAGACCATGGTATTCCCAATCTCTCTGTATGGATGTGAAAGTTGGATAGTGAAAAAGCGGATAAGAGAAAAATCAACTCCTTTGAAATGTGTTGGAGGAGAGCTTTGCACATACCATGGACTGCAAAAAAGACAAATAATTGGGTGTTACAACAAATTAAACCAGAACTGTCACTAGAAGCTAAAATGATGAAACTAAGGTTATCATACTTTGGACACATCATGAGAAGACATGATTCACTAGAAAAGACAATAATGCTGGGCAAATTAGAAGGGAGTAGAAAAAGAGGAAGGCTAAACGAGATGGATTGATTCCATAAAGGAAGCCACAGACTTGAATTTCCAAGATCTGAACAGGGTGGTTCATGACAGATGCTCTTGGAGGTTACTGATTCATAGGGTTGCCATAAGTTGTAATCAACGAAGGCACATGACAACAACAACACCCCCCTATACCTGTTTTTTTTTAAAGGACATTAGATACAATAATGTATTTTGGCCCTCTGTGGCAAACCTGGGTTTCCCATTTTTTTCTTGATTTTGTTTTTAAAAATTATTTAGAGAGAAAGAGAATAGTATAATTTTTACCCCATAAAACTTCTCCCTCCACTTTCCCAGTCTTCATCAAATACATTACATAGAGGAGAGGATTGTAAACATTCTTCACTAATGTTCAAATTCCAAAAAATGCAAATACAAACTTATAATATCTTCAGGAAAACCATAAACAGATTAATGCTTTCAGGGGAGATCTACCATGTTCCCCTAAGTTTACAAACTCCATAAATTTCCACTAAGTAACTGGAAGTGTCCTTTTTTTCCTTGTCCATGGGCCATATTTAGTTCCTGCGTCAGTTTTTCCAGGAGTGCTAATTGCTAGAACCTCTGAAACCAAGAGTCAATCATGGCTTCTGTAGAATATGTCCAAAACTGAGCTATGTCCTGTCTAGCCATAGTTAGTAGATATTGGATCAAGTCCTTTCAGCAGAGTTGTTCATCTAGTCCTATAAAGCCATTCAACAAAGGCAGATGTGGGAATGAATGCACCAGTTGACTGGTAATTGGGCTGATCTCACAGAAAACCTGAATTCAGAACTGCAATACCTTGGGACAAAATCAGCACATAGGTGCCTATATTGTTACATCCCCTCCAATAGAGTGGTGACATTCTGGGACTTATTGGATACAGCTTTGTAGGGGTCAGATACCTTTTTTGGGGGGGTGGATTTTTGCTAGGATTGCAACTCTCGTACCAAGGACTCAGCCACTTTTTGGAAAATGGTGACAAAAGGATGGCCCAACCACTCAGTCACCCTGGAGCACCATATACCTGTGACTACCTGGGAAGATTACTTCACCAGAATTTATGCTAGTGACCAAATAAGTCACCTTTTACCTAAGACAAAAGGCCATAATCTTCCTGAATGCCCCCCTGTTACTTCTAAAGAAATCATAAACTTAATTGCCAAATTAAAACCTGACAAAGTGCCCGGACCAGACAATATTCCATCTGAGGCCTTTAAAAACAACGTGGACTGGTGGGCACCAGTCTTAGCCTCCCTATTTACATGTATAGACTCTGACATCTCTATACCGGAGGACTGGGGCCTCGCAATAATTATTCCCATCCATAAAAAAGGTAGCAAATCAGTTCCAGTCAATTACAGACCGATCAGCCTCCTCAATATTATCAGTAAAATCTACGCCAACCATTTATGTGAGAAACTACTAACTTGGATGGAACAAGAAAACATCCTGGTCGAGGAACAGGCGGGATTTAGAGCTGGTCGCTCCACGTTGGACCACGGTTTGGTCTTACAACATCTGATAGAAAAATATTCATCGCCACCAGGAGGATCCCTTTATACAGCTTTCATCCATTTAAAGCAGCCTTCGACTCAGTACCGAGACATAAACTTTGGGAGAGATTAGAGTCTACTACTATCAACAAGCGCTTGCTTGCACTAATGCGGTGTCTATACGAATCCACCTACTTATGTACTAGATATAATAGAGCTGGTCATCTTTCCAGGCCCATCCCAACCCATAAAGGTGTTAAACAGGGATGTGTTCTGGCTCCCATTTATTTATTTATTTATTTATTTTTGTTTAGTTTAATTTATATACTGCCCTAAGCCCGAAGGCTCTCTGGGCGGTTTACAAAAAGATAAAAACAAGCACAATATATAAATACAATAAATACAATAAATAATAAAAACAAACAAACAAACAATAACAAACCAAACAACATCCAAAATACGGAAATGCTGTTTAAAATACACTTTAAAATGCCTGGGAGTATAAAAAGGTTTTCACCTGGCGCCGAAAAGATAGTAGCGTCGGCGCCAGGCGCACCTCATCAGAAAGACTGTTCCACAGTTCGGGGGCCACTACTGAAAAGGCCCTGGTTCTAGCCATCACCCTCCAAGCCTCTCGATGGGATGGTACTTGGAGGAGGGCCTTAGATGTTGAGCGTAGTGTACGGGTAGGTTCATATTGGGAGAGGCGTTCCACCAGGTATTGCGGTCCCATGCCGTGTAGGGCTTTATAGGTCAAAACCAGCACTTTGAATCTAGCCCGGAAACAAATAGGAAGCCAGTGCAGACGGGCCAGAACAGGTGTTATATGAGCGGACCTTCTGGTCCGCGTCAAAAATCTGGCTGCTGCATTCTGGACTAGCTGTAGTTTCCGAACAGTCTTCAAGGGCAGCCCCACGTAGAGCGCGTTGCAGTAGTCCAATCTAGAAGTTACCAGAGCATGAACAACTGAAGCGAGGTTGTCACTGTCCAGATAGGGACGTAGCTGGGCTACCAATCGAAGATGGTAAAAAGCATTCTGTGCCACCGAGGCCACCTGGGCCTCAAGAGACAGGGAAGGATTGAAAAGAACTCCCAAGCTACGAACCTGTTCCTTCAAGGGGAGTGTAACCCCATCAAGAACAGGATGAACATCCACCATCTGAGCAGAGAAGGCACTCACCAACAGCGTCTCAGTCTTGTCTGGATTGAGCTTCAGTCTGTTAGCTCCCATCCAGTCCATTATCGCGGTCAGGCAACGGTTTAGCACGTTAACAGCCTCACCTGAGGAGGATGAAAAGGAGAAATAGAGCTGCGTGTCATCAGCGTACTGATGACAACGCAGCCCAAAACTCCTGATGACCGCACCCAGCGGCTTCATGTAGATGTTGAAAAGCATGGGGGACAGTACCGATCCCTGCGGGACTCCACAATGGAGAGTCCAGGGTATCGAGCAATGTTCCCCAAGCACTACCTTCTGGTGGCGACCCACCAAGTAGGAGCGGAGCCACTGCCAAGCAGTACCCCCAACTCCCAACTCCGTGAGTCTTCCCAGAAGGATACCATGGTCGATGGTATCAAAAGCAGCTGAGAGATCAAGGAGAGTCACACTCCCCCTGTCCCTCTCCCGACAAAGGTCATCGTACAGGGCGACCAAGGCTGTTTCGGTGCCAAAACCGGGCCTAAAACCGGATTGAAATGGATCAAGATAATCAGTGTCATCCAAGAGCCCCTGGAGCTGGCCGGCAACCACCCGTTCCAGTACCTTGCCCAAGAACGGAACATTCACCACAGGTCTATAGTTGTTCAGGTTATCTGGGTCCAAAGAGGATTTCTTCAGGAGTGGTCTCACTACCGCCTCTTTTAGGTAGTCAGGGACCACTCCCTCTCTCAAAGAGGCGTTTATTATCTCCTTGGCCCAGCCAGCGGTTCCGGTCCTGCCAGCTTTCACCAGCCAAGAGGGGCAAGGGTCCAGAACAGATGTGGTCGCCCGCACCAGTCCAAGGATCTTGTCAACATCCTCAAGCTGTACAGACTGAAACTCATCCAATAAATAAGGACGAGACCGCATTCTGGATGCTTCGTTGGAACTCACTGTCATAACATTGGAGTCTAAGTCCCGGCGAATGCATGCGATCTTATCCTGGAAGTGCCTCGCGAACTCATCACAGCGTGCTACAGATGAATCCATAATATCCCGAGGGCCAGAATGTAAAAGCCCTCGTACAATTTTAAAGAGCTCCGCCGGGCGGGAGAGAGATGCCTTAATTGTGGCAGCAAAATATCTCTTTTTTGCTGCCCTCACCGCTACTATATACCGCTTAGAAGAAGCACTTACCAAAGCATAATTGCATTCGTCAGGAGTTCGCCTCCATCTGCACTCAAGCCTCCTCCTCTCTTGCTTCATCACTCTCAGCTCCATGGTATACCATGGAGCTGTATGAGCTCTACATAGGAGGGGGCGCATGGGAGCGATCATGTCAACCGCCCGGGTCAGCTCCGTATTCCACAATCCAACCAGGGCTTCGACAGGAGCGCCAGTCTTCTCAGTCGGAAAATCCCCCAGAGCCCTTTGGAAACCCTCAGGATCCATTAGTCTCCGGGGGCGGACCAATTTAATAGGTCCCCCACCCTTGCAGAGGGAAAGGGTCGCTGTGAGCCTAAACTTCAGCAAGCGGTGATCTGTCCATGACAATGGGGTAGATGACAAATCCCCAACCACCAGATCACCATCTCCATGCCCAGTGGCGAAGATCAAATCAAGAGTATGTCCCGACACATGCGTTGGGCCGGTAACAACCTGAGACAGCCCCATGTTATTTAACCTATATATTAATACCTTGGTTAAAACTCTATCACCATCAGATACTCATCATCCTACTTTATCTAATAGACCCATATCGATTCTTATCTATGCCGATGATGTGGTCCTCCTCTCTTTGTCATCTGTGGGGATGAAACGTTTATTGAATGGCCTTGCCAATTATTGTAGTAAAGAACTCCTCAAAATTAATCATGATAAATCGAAAGTTGTGGTCTTTACTAGAAGGAGACCACAACATCGATGGCAGATTAATAACCAGCCAATAGAGCAAGTCATGGCCTATAAATATCTTGGAATGATATTTCACTCCACAGGATCATGGTGAATGCAAATAAAAAGCGCCACTGCCAATGCATACAGAACTACAAGGGCACTTCTCTCCTTTTACTATAACAAAGGAGGACAACATATCCCCTCTGCCATACAGATTTTTGTGACCAAAGTCGTCAGTCAGTTACTCTATGGTGCCCAAATAGGCATTTATGACAACTATGCATCTTTAGAAACTGTACAGACGAAGTTCCTGAGATCGATCTTTGGTATTCCTTCTAGTACATCTAATGCAATTCTACGTTTAGAAGCTGGGCTCATTACAGTGAAGGCCCGCATAAGGTTGCTTAAAATGGTTAAAACTGCTATTTACACCTTTAGGATTAGCCCCACTAACGCTAACTGATTCCTTTTGCTCAAGATGGAAAAAGACTTTAACATCTACACTCTATCTATTAGGCTTCTCTCTATCTATGATCCTGGCGTTGGGCTACTCCAAAGCCAAAGCTCATTTTGCTCAAAGAATTTACGACATTGAGTAGCAAACTCATTTAACCCGAGCTGCAGCTTCTTCCTGCTCCAGCCTTAGATATAACACGCAACCATTTGCTCTGGTCCGCTATCTGTCTACTCTGACAATTCCTAAATTTGGACTGGCGTTCACTCTCGCAAAACTCAACATACTACCCTCTGCACTTTTGGAGGGCAGATTTAAGAAACTGCCATTAGCCACACGGGTATGTCCCTGCGACAACAGCACAGTGGAGTCGGTCGAACATGTTCTACTCCAATGCCCATTTTACCGAGACTCCCAAACAGCTCTAATCACGCCTATTCTATTAGGAATTTCCACTAATGATGAAATTTTACAGACAGACTATTTGCTATCGGATTGCAATCCCTACGTATCAGTTAAGGTAGCCTACTGTTGTGCTGCCGCCATCCGCTCTCGGAAGTTGCTAATAGCTCCTAAACCTACATAAGTTCCATTCATATCCAGGGTATAGCGTGCCTAAGCTGTTGAAGAACTTTGTTCTAAAATCAACGCCAAAGGCATAATAAAACATCTCCTGTTGCTAAACAAACAGTTCTGGGCGAGTTAATGATTTCAAAGTTTTACTAGTAAATATTGTTCATGTTGTATTTTAAAAGAAATTTTAACTTTCATTTTAAAGTTAACTTTTAATGCTAATTGTTGTCTGTATAAATGTTTTACTATTTGCTGCTCTACGACCGTAATAAACTGTATTGTATTGTATTGTATTATTGCTAGGATTGCAACAGACCCACCATGATCCTACCTATTTTCCTGATCTTACCCCCTTCACATCTGCTATTTTTGTATTTTTTAAAAAACTTAGATACAATAATGTACCTGGGTTTCTCACTGTTTAATGTTGAAAATAGCCAGCAGTTTATGAAAAATTACTTTCAGGATGGAATTTTAAATGAAGAAATGACTGAAGGTTGCATGTCTTTGACTTTTCCAGTTAAAGGTTCTTTTTTTTTTTTTTTTTAATAATTTTTATTCAAATTTTTCCAAAAACAAACAAAACAAAGTCAAAAGGACATAACAATACAACAACAAAAAATGAAAATAAAATAGTTGACTTCCGATTTGTCGCAGATCAGCTATAAGTATATAATATACATCAAACCTGTCCCTTAATGTATACATACAGAATCCCTTTTCTCCATAAGCTGTCTTAATTAATCGTCAAATCCCAGTATCATCATTTTATTTTGATCTTTCAACAAAAAGTCTAAGAGAGGCTTCCATTCCTTAAGGAATGTATCTGTCAATTTTTCTCTAAGTAAACATGTCAATTTATCCATTTCTACTAAGTCCATTAATTTCAATAGCCATTCTTCCATTGTTGGTGTTGATTCCATTTTCCACTTTTGTGCATATAATAATCTTGCTGCCGTAATCATATATAATATTATTCTTCCATATTTCTTTTCTATTTGTTTATCCATAAAACCCAATAAAAAAAATTCTGGTTTTGACTGAATATTTATCTTTAGAATTTTTTGCATCTTCCTACCTATCTGTGCCCAAAATGATTTTGCCTTTTTACACAACCACCACATATGATAAAATGATCCTTCTTGTTGTTTACATTTCCAACAAACATTAGAAACATTACTATACATTTTTGACAACTTTTCTGGAGTCATGTACCAACGGTACATCATTTTATAAAAATTTTCTTTAAGATTATAGCATAGTGTAAATTTCAAACCTTTTTTCCACATATTTTCCCATTGATCCATTTGTATGTTATAACCAAAATTTTTTGCCCACTTTACCATACACTCTTTTACTTGTTCTTCCTCCATATCCATTTTCAATAAGAGTTTATACATTTTCGCAATTATATTTTCATCATTTGTACACAATCCTATTTCAAAATCAGATTTACTTATTTCAAACCCATGCATTTTCTTGTCCATTTTATATCTTTCTAACAATTGTAAATAGGCAAACCATTGAAAACTATATCCTTCCTTTGTCAGTTGTTCTCTCTCTTTCGCCTATCAATTTTTGGTGAGATTACCCCATTCCAATCACCCATAACACACCAATGGTCATATGAAAACTTTGACAATTTTTCCATAAGTCCTGTGTAAAACCTTGTTTTATCTTCATTGGGGGCATAGATACCCACTATCAAAATGTTTGTACCCTGTAGAGTAATTTCAACCCCCACAAATCTACCACTATCATCCAGTAATACCAATTTAGGAAGCAATTGTGGGTTAATGTAGAGAACAACTCCATTTTTTTTTTTTGGTCCAGCCGAAATAAATTCTTCACCCAAATTTTTACAAATCAAATATTTAGAATCTTTCTTCTTAATATGAGTTTCTTGTAAACAAATTATATCCAATTTTAATTTTTTCAAATAATGAAACACTTTCTTTCTCTTCTGCGCCGTATTGGCTCCATTTATATTCCAAGTTAGATATTTGTAATCCATCTTTAAGCGTGTATTTTTAAATGTGCCTGATGCTCCTTTTAATCCATCATCTTCCTTCCCTTCCTCTGCATATCTTTGTTGACTTTGTTTCCCAGGAATTATATCCATATCTTTGAGTTTATCTTCATCCATGTCTTTTGAAGCTTTTCTCAAGAAGTCCCTTGCTTTTTGAACAGTATTCAATCTATATTTCTGTTGTCTGAATGTAAAGATCACTCCTTCTGGAACCTCCCATCTAAATTGAATTTTGCGTTGCTTAAGTTTCTCTGTAAGGAAAGCATATTCTTTTCTCTTACGTAAAAGTCTAATAGGAATTTCTTTCATCACCAGAATTTCCTTACCATCAATTTTAAAGGTGTTTTTAAAGTGTTGCTGTAATACCATATCTCTGGTCGTTTTCTTTATAAAATGAACAAGCACATCTCTTGGAATTTTATTCATTTAACTTTTCCAGTTAAAGGTTCTAAAACACCTAAAAGAAATTGGGTTCAATGTCTCCAGCAAGGCAGGCTGACAACAATAGGTAAAGGCTAAATGTCACCATTAATGTAGCCCATGATAAAATTACTGCTGCTATTTTACCTTAATCTGTGTATGTTCCATCTTGCACTCTAATCACCCCCAATACATTATCAGCACCAGCCGTTTTCACCTTTGCTGTTATTAAAAAACCATCATTGGCCTTGGCATATACTCTAGAGGAGGGATGGGGAACCTCTGGCCCTCTAGATGCTGTTGGAAAACAATTCCAGTCTTCTCTGACCATTGGTCTTACTGGCTGGGGACTGGTGGGATTTGGAGTCCAATAACATCTGGAGGGCCACTGGTTCCCCATCCCTCTTCTAGGGCTTACCCAAACAGAAAACTCCAAGCCCACACAGGCAGGGCATCATCCCTTTGCCCTAACTGCAGAGGTTGGGCATCAGGGTTTAGAGGGAGGGAGGAGTCCAATACACAGGTCTGGTTTAGTCTTTTTTAAAAAAAACATGATCATGCTTGAGGGTAATGCGGAAAGCAATTTGTATGAGAAGGCAAAACAATGCAGCCTTATTTTCATGCACAGGTTTGCAAGTCATAAGAGGCAAAAAAAATAGCACCAGGAGAAGAAAAAAATATGACATAAATAAATAAAAAACTACATGTTCTCCTTTAGGGCTCTCCTGCTGATACCTTTTTTGATTGGTTGCTGTTTGGCTTTTAAAAAATATATCAGCTTTTACTCTAGTAATAGCGAAGTCATAACCTAGCCAATCAGATTTGGCTAGGTGATGCCATCACTGAGGGTAAACAAAGTTTTAGGGCAATAGCCTTACTCTGAATTGCTTTGTTTACCTTCTGTGATATTGTTACTTCGCAAAATCTGTTTGGCTATCTTCTAATAGCCAATTCTAATATTAGGGAAAATTTTAATTCTAGGAAGAAGAGGAAGGCTGATTTAAGAAAAAATCTGGCTGTAAGTGGTGATGATCTGGATGAGGAAAAATAAACTGAAACTCAGTTGTGACAAGAAATTTGTGCTGGAATATGTGGTCCTTCTGTGCAGGGCGATGGTATTGACCCTGTTGTAGAAAGAGCTGCACTCTTCCAAATGGGCCAGGTTCACAGTCTGAGAGTGTTCCTGGCTCTGTCTTTGTCATTGTAGGTCCAATTTGCTTCCGTAGAATGGAACATCTTATATTGCAAACAGAACTCTTACATTGATAATATGCTGATGATAGACAACTCTGTCTTTGTTTTCCATCTTCTAGGGAGGCTGTTGTAGTCCTAAACCAGTGCCTAGAGACAGTTCTGAAACGGATGAGAGCAAGCAACCTGAGGTTAAATCTGTGGGTTTGGAGATCACTCCTCCAGAAGGTAGTTTACACATGGTTCTGGATGGGGTGGCACTCTCCCCCAAAGACAAAGTGCGCAGTTTGGGCAGGCTCCTGGACTCAGCACTGAATGTGGAAGGCCAGGTGACTTTGGTAGCTAGGAGTGTTTTTATCAGGTTTGGCTTGTATGCCTACTGCAACCCTATCTGGATAGGTCTGAGCTAGTGACAATAATCCATGCCCTGGTCCCAGAGCTTGGAAAAGTTACTTTTTTGAACTACAACTCCCATCAGCCCCAGCCAGCCTGGCCACTGGATTGAGCTGATGGAAGTTGTGGTTCAAAAAAGTAACTTTTCCAAGCTCTGCCTGGTCCTGTCCAGGCTTGATACTGCAATGTGTTTTATGTAGGGTTGCCTTTAAAGATGGTTCAGAAACTTCCACTGGTTCAGAACACAGCTGCCAGAGTTGTAAAGGAGGTGTGGTAGCCAGTTTTGGTAACACCAGGTGCACTGGCTGCCAAGCTCAATTTAAAGTCTGGTTTTCACCTTTAAAACCTTAACCCAGCCTTTCCCAACCAGTGTGCCTCCAGATGTTGTTGCACCACAACTCCCATCAGCCTCAGCCAGCATTGCCAATGGTCAGGAAGATGGGAGTTGTGGTCCAACAACATTTGGAGGCACACTGGTTGGGAAAGGCTGCACAGTTTGGGCCCAAGCTATTTAAAGGACCACCTGTGCATGGAAACCCTCTGCATATGTCCACCACCTAGGTCAGTCATGTTTACTCAAGAGTAAGAGTAATGTTTTATTGGCTGGACCATAGGCTGCTATAGCTGTGGGAAAAATGTTTGAATTGGCTAAGCATATTTTTATTGGTTTTTATTTCTGGGGTTGGGGAATTGTTGGTATTAGGTTTTTGTACTGTTCCTATTTTGTAATTTTTTATATTTGTAACTAAGCCACCTTGGGCAGGCACTGCCCAGAAAAGGCAAACTAGAAATATTATACATTAAAAAAATAAAAACAAAAGAATACATTTAGTCTGTGGAGAACTTCAGTACTTTAGAGCTCTTATTTACATTTTTATTTATTTAGACTATATACCACTTTTCAACAACATCAAAAATGTTCTAAAAGTGCTTTACATAATAAAAAGTGGCTTACAGTCATGTTTCAGTCAAATTGTCTATGGTCGCAGCAGGGGTGAGCTTTCACATGCAGATCTCCCACCCTCAAAGGAACAGACTCCCTCAGCTAACACCTTCTGCCTGGTTGCCCTCACAGGTCCTGGCTCTCTTAGAGAGGAATCCCTCCCTGGAATGCAGCGGCAGGTGGGTAGATAGCACAGGCCCTGTGGCATTGTGCCTCTGGCTTCCCAAGACTGACTGTTTTTGCCACTTACTGAGAGGGAGATTGGTGAGACACTGGGAACTCAGCGTGGTGTGGGTGCAGCAGTAGCACCCATCTGACTCTCCTGCTGCTGCACCCATACCATGCTGAGCACTCTGCATCTCTCCGTGCCTTGCCCCTCCCCCCTCTCAGTATGCAGCAGCGACTCTTAGTGGTGGGAATCCAGACTCTGCTGCCTCGCCAATTGCTACTACTGGAACAGTTCCCATAATGGCCAGGATGGAACTGCACTTGCCACACCATTATTGCCTTAGACAGCTGACTTGATGGAAGTTGGAGTCCTCAAGGTGGGGGCTTGACAGAGTTATTAAAGAGCAACCCCTCCTTAGAAGATCAGGTCAGGGAGCAGAACAACTAACAATGTCCAAGCCAGGAGGACAAGTCTCATCCTGCCACACCATTATTTCCTCAGACAGCTGACATGGTGGCTGTGGGAACCCTCACGGGGGAAGTAAAAGAGGCTGGAGGAAAATGGCATAGCATGCTGTCAATCATTCCCACCAGAAAGTTTCATTTCCTTGCCCCCATTTGCCTCTAATGGAAAGGGACCAACCATCAGTATGTGTTGGAGTGAGAAGAGTAGACAGAGAGAGGGGAATTTAATGTTTGGTTACTTGATGTTGGTAAATGTCAAGTTATTTTCCTCTGATCACTCTTTTCTCTATAAACATGAAATAGTCCATGTTCATGTAATAGTCCATCATGTGTGGTTTTGTCTCCATGTGGAAATGCCTGTTCCCAGAACAACTTACACCTATGTTGAGGTTGTGCCCTAGCAAATGAGGCAGAGTGGATGAGGACTGAGGAGACAGAGCCTTTTCAGTCCCGTTTGTGGAATGCCTTCTCAAGGAAGACTTGCCTGGTGCTGACTGCTGCCTTTCTGGTGCCAAGCAAAGGTCTTTTTGTCCTTCCAGACTTTTGAAGTTCTGCATTTTGAATTTACGTTGATTGCTGCTATAATTTTTAAAACCATGATTTTTTAAATTGTGATTTGATTAGATATGTTTGTTTGCGAGCTTGTTTATTGGACTGATTTTTTTTGTATTTTACTGCCAACCACCCTTTGCAATGTTTAACCGAGAGGCGGTGTACATATGTACAAAATCAATCAATAAGCAAATAAATGGCTTTAGAAGTCGCTGGGTTTTTTTTTAAAGTAAAGATTTGTGGAAAACTTTAGTTCTCCCCCCATTTGCACCAAAATTCAAACTCTCATCAAGTTTAGTGTGCCATGAATGGGCATGTGTAAATTCTCCACGGTCTGCTCACTAGAATTTCTTCAGAATTCTATATATTTTGGTAGCCCTAGTCAGCCTCCTCCTGCTGTGTGGCCCAACACAGAGCACATATGCAACTGGCACATATGGAGAAGAGTGGCAGGAAAATAAAAAGTTGGAGAGGTCCACACCACAATGGTTACACGGTACCTATAAATCTCTTGTGACCTTCTCTCCTGGACCCTTTTGTTCCTAATGCAGTCCAAATTAGCAGTGATTCTGATCAAACCGGGGCTTAATAGAGACCTTCGCCACTTGATGCCCTTCCTGAAAGCAGGAGCTGCGTCACAGGTGGCAGGAAGCAATTGTCAGCAGTCTCTGCATTTGCTCTGAGCATCTTATCAACATACCAGCTCAAGCTTCTTCATTGAGGGCTGTGTTTGCTTAGCCTGAATGTGGCAATGCGATAGGAGCTACGTTGAGATGCACGGTACCTTCTTCCGTCTCCTTTTATTATATGCCGTGATGTGTGGGCTGATGATGCCTTCTACTCACACAGGATCTAGCCTGCATTTGTATTACAGTTTGAATTTGTTTTCCAGTTTAAATACATTACATTAAGGCTGCTGTCCTCAGGCCACTTATTTGACCACTCTTTGAGATTCCATTCTGTGAACAGAAAAAGCAAACAAGGAAACAAAAGAAGGATATTTTTGTCTTGCAAAGTAGGAGTGGACCCAAGAATTCACTCTTTACTTCTATCCCAGTGCGTTTAGTACCAACTCTTTCCTTTTGTAAAGGATCCCAGTTGTGTAGCTTTTATTAGTGACCCTGAAGCCTCCTCCCAGAGCGCCTGGCCTGCTTTATGTTGATCTCTCCATGAGAAAGGTGTGAGGAAAACAAAGTGCTCAGTGGTCACATTCTCATTGTGCCACTTACCATACTCCAACCCAGGAGCTCCTGACTCCTGTTCTGGTGGGTCTGTTGCTGTAGGGTTTGCCCAAGACATTCTGCTGCCTAAGGTGAAGGATAAGATGGTGTTTTCTTCCCATTCTGTGAACAGACGGTCATGAGACTGGCATCTGAATCTCATTTCAAGACTGGCAATGGGATAGTGTTCTCCATCACATCTGAGTGCAGCAGGCTAGTTATGAGGGTCAGGACAGACCACATAGCACACACCATTCTGTCCTTCAAAAGAAGGGTGCAACGTAGCCACTGCTTGACCACCCTCATTCTGCATGAGGATAAGGCCGGCCCTGTGTTTGTGGCTCAAGTCTCTTAGCTGGGTTTGTTGCCTGCTAGCCCAAGGCCTCCATCAGGGATTGGCACTGAAGACCAACTGCTTAGGCCTACATTGCAGTGAGGTGGGGGATGCTGCCAGTTCCTGGAGACCCCTGTCCTCTGTAGCTCCTGTAGCATGTATTCAGAGGGCGGGCAAGAGAGCACAGTGAGGGAAGTGAAGAAGAGGAAGAGCTTCCACTCCCCTCACCCTCTCCTTCTGGACAGACTGGACCCAGAAGAAGAAGGCAAGCAAATGCAATGCCAGTAGAAAAGTGTAGGAGGTGAACCCACTTAACAGATAGGTGTCCTTGGGGGGCATCTTGTCCAGCCCCTGGTGCTATGCCACTCCATTCATTGGCTCCTATGAAAACGTTTGTTTTCTTTTGCCCTTCCTTTGCTCCTGGTTTAAAGGTTCTGCTAACACCAAGCATCCACAATGCATGGGCAAGCTTGGTGTGGGTTCTCTTGACTCATGAGAATGGTCCAAAGTGCTGAACAATTTGCTGGAATGATTTTTACAGCGTGGTACCCATTATCGCAGGTCAAGTGCACAAAATGTTTGACCGCTGGGCTGCAACACATGTGTGCCCACACACACACGGCACATGGTCAGGGGCCAAACATGGTGGTTGGTTGGGAAGGGTACAGTCTGTTGAGCCTGGCCCAGGCTGCAGTCTCATTACCGTGAGAAAAGAAATGTGGCTAAATTGTAGATCTTGCTTGGGAATATTTATGGACACGTAATTCCCTGCATCTAAATACCCACTGTATAGATCTTAAGAGATTTGCTGGTGCTAGTCAGCAGGAGTGCTAGACCAGAACAAGCAACATTCTGGACATTGAGTTGCTGGCCCATGACATTCTCTAATACAGACAGAGTGTGGTTGTGCAGTATAAGGCAGCTTCCTATGCTTCTTCCTATGACTTTTAAGAGAGATTTGCACCTGTCTTATGAATGGCTATGTTCCCTCAAGAACTTCCAGTCCTAGAATTCACTGCTGTGAAGTGGTAAAATTCTTTATGCAAAAGGGGGGGAAGAGCTGGAGGGAGGGATAAAGCATCATAATAACCAGGGATACCGATCCCAGGGACAGTGAGAGCCAGTGCTGTTTGTAGGATTTGCAGGCCCAAGATATATATAAGTGAATGTCTGCTTCATAAGGATCTTACAGATCTTTTTGAGAAGTTTCTTTATGAAATGTTGCATCTGAAAAAAATTTTTTTTTGAAAAAGTATGAACTACCTCCTTTTATTAAATGAGATTTCCCCCCAAAACCCCACATCAAAATCCCCTGCAACTAACGTTCAGTGAAATATTCACAGCAAGTATGGTAAAGCCACTTAGCTATTTTGTGTATTGAGTGTTAACTTGCAAGGAAAATTGAGTTTGGGGCAATAATGCATGATTTTGCATTTAAAATGACCAGAACAATAAAGCTTTAGAGTGAATTGAGTGAACTGATCAATGTATAAACTCTTGGTACTTGTGTTGATCCACAGTATTAAAAAAACACAAAACCCAGGACATCAATAGGATAATGTCTTTATCAGGACAAATGAAAACGCTACAAAATAGTCAGCAAGCTTTGTAGGACCCTTTTTTGAGCTGGTTATTATGCTAAATTTAAAAAAGCAAAAAAGGTGCCTATGCTTGGAGACATGGTAGAAAACCCCCAGTGTGGACCATGGTGTAATTTCAGAAATGTAAATGATGTGATTTCAGAATTAAAATAGAAACTTCTCTTTCATGACTCATGAGATTGTATGTATGGGAAATGATCATGGTATGTGTTTGGGAGGTGCCCCTTGTTGCAAGATTGTACTGCCTCCCCCCCAATAAAGCTTGGGCCCCGCACACAATGGCTCAGTCTAGATCCATTGTGTCTTACCTCTGTCCCATAGGTGGAGGTACATGTGTGTGTGTGTGGGGGGGCTCCTTAATAAGAAGCTCACCCTGCCTATTGATAAGCTCCTGTGTGAAATGAAATATTTTCATTATTATTCTCCAGTCATTAAAAATACACTTCTGTGAGCACCTGAATATTTGAACTGAATCATAAGCTGTACATTAAAACAGGGCTGGAACCTTGAAAGTTTATTCCGTCAAAATCAATAGGACCTACATCAGAAAAAATATGTTTAGGCTGAGGATATCACTAAGAAATATACTATTACTTCTCTTTTAGAAATCTAACTTGTGGGACAAAATTCACCCCCCCCCCAAATTCACTTTGTCTCTTCTCCAAGTTGGCCCCACAATATGTTTTCCACTGGCACTGTCATTGTTCTGCATTCTCTTCATGTGCACCTGCTTAGTCATCCCTGACTGTTCACCGCCATCACAGAGATCGAAGAATCCCCTTCATGCATCTCAATTCTTTGATTTCCTTTGGAAAGATAAAATTGGAATGGTTGTATTGTATTTGGTAATTTGCAAAAAGAGCATCAACAGGTACCAGATAGACAAGTTATGTTGCTGCCACAACAAATTGAATTGAGTGCATACCAGGATTTCACTCCTCCCCACATGCTGCAAGACTATTTATTGGCCAATTTCAGAAATAAATGGTTCCCAGTTGCTCTCTAATGGAGGGCTACTTCTAATTTGGGGAAAATAATATGGAGCATGTTGTAACTGCATGCTATCCAGCACAAATAACTATGTGTGCATTACGCAACCCTAACTTGAAAACTATGCTATATGGTGGTTACCCAAATCACCTCCTGTATGGCACCTGAATCTTATTTATTATTTTATTTATTTATTTAAAATATTTTGATCCTGCCCTTCTTCCCTACAATAGGGCACTCAGGGTGGCTACAATAAAATCGCACACATATATAATAAAATACACAATAAAACATTAAAAATTACAGTATATTAAAATGTATAAAATACTGTTAAAATACATAAAATGCATTATGCACATACATACATAAAATGCATTATGCATACACATACAAACATAAAACATGTATATATGTGCATATACATATAAGAAGGTGAGAATAAAAGAACTTAAAAGATAAAAATAAAAGATAAAAAACTTAAAACAGTGTCAGGCTGACCCGTCAGTCCCAGCCAAAGGCTCTCCGGAACAAAATAGTTTTTACAAGTTTCCAGAAGACCATCAGGAAGGCAGCAAAGCGGGTTTCTTGGGGCAGGGAATTCCAAAGTCTGGGAGCCACAATTGAAAAGGCTCTCTCCCGCATTTTCACTCTGTCCAGTCCTGCTTTGTCCTTTGCATCGAGAAGGGAAGTCTATTCCAATCATAAGGAGAAGTCATAGAAATGGGAATAGAAAACAGTGGCAATGGTCAATCAGCTATTGCAGAGTAAAGAGTGGGATAGTTTGTAAGGGATGCTAAGGGGATGCAGAGCGAAATTGGCTAGAGACTTGAAATGGGTGCAGCATAACAGAGAGCCAGTGGAGGGGGTTCAAGAGAGGGATGCTTTGCAGAGGCTAAGGAGGAAGTTATAGTTGTCTGGATAAAAGGGTACTGGTATATAGCCAGTAATTTCAGGCATTATGTGCAAATCTCTAGCATTTGCTCAATTATCATCCCCAAAAGATTTTTTTTTAAATTATATTATCCTCACCTCACTTCTCCAAGCAGCAAGAAGCACAGTGCTCACATGGGTTTGGTTTCTTTTGAGTGGAGGTCCCTGGAAGCTTTTTGGCAGTCTGAAACATTCAAGTTTGTTTACAAATATATAGGTCAAGTATAGGTGCAAGCACAGCTTAAACACTCCAACAGTGTTTAACAACAGACAGCAAAATCAGCTGCCTTACATCAGCTCTCCCTAGAAAGGGAGATCTCACCCCAAAACACTGTCAGCAGTAGAGAAGGAAGGATCTGCCAGTTTTGGTTCTTTAATTCACTTCTCTACTGTTCTGCAGCAATTTGCAATTTTTAATGAAAAAAATCCTCATGAAAATTCTTCAGGATCTTAGTGCCAATTTCTTTGAATAAACACCATTTTCTATGCAGTTTTGACTAATGTACACAATTTTGCAAGCAATTTCTCCTAATATAAAGCATTTTATGTTATTTTCACAAATATATTCATTTCATGCACATTTTCATCTGCATTTCTGTAAACATTGGTTGGAGAACTGCATTGCAAAATTCAGATCAGTATGATTTTGAAGGATGGCTGTGATTCAGTTCTCATATTGTTTTGGAAAGTGCACATTTGATAGATTCAACTTTAAATGTGAACTGAATCAAATTTCTCCCCCATCCCTAGATGACAGAGTCCCAAAACTCAACTATCAGTGGCAATCTTCCAAAACTGCAGTCAGTCTACGTGATTTCATATAGAATCTATATGATTTCATAAATTTTCCAAGAGGAATGAATGAAGATTCCAAGACTGTATTGTGCCAGAGCAGAACTTTCAAATAAGTGGTCACCATGCATGCTGAAGTTTCAGCACCTCAGTCCCTGCCTCAACTCTTTCTCAAAATATTAGATATGCCTAAGAGATCCACACACACCCCACTTCACATGGGTGTTTAAAAGCACTCTTCTTTACCTTCTTACCAGTGCAGCTACCTTCTCCACTTCTACAGATTTATATTAGTTTTCAGTGATATTTAGGATCTCATGGAAAGTGACATTTGCCATGTTTTTAGAGCAACTTAGGAACAATAATATTCTGCTAAACCTTTTGCTAGCCTCACCTAATCCTCATGCCCTGCTAGCTCTCTCAAGGATTAAAACAAAAACCCATTTTATTTTTAAAGTAATACCATTGTTCTTTTCATAAAACCAATAACAACCAAATCCACCCCTACATCCATTGGTCTAGGGCCTCACCTGGAGCAGACCAACATATTTAGAGAAGTTACACATCTCATTGCACCAGCTGTGGATGAGTTTCCTCAATGGATCCGGGCATCAGCTGGTTGGCTTGGCTGGCACCACCACACCATTTTATCCTCACATTTTAAAATAGCCAGAGCTGCTTTTTTATGCTGAATTTAATTGCAGGTTTGTTGTTTAGTTTTATGATGATGATTTCCGTTAGAGTATCATTCTATTATTATTTTTTTGAAGAAAATGAATGTTGAAAGGCAGTATAAGGGTAAATAATTAAATAAATATGCACAAACTGCAAGAACAATGTCAAAGGAAATATCATTACATAATTTTGTCACTAGGTGGCACTGGACTGAGCTGCATCTACGTGAAGTCAGGAGTTTCCTATTGTTGTTCTCTACTTGATGGAAAATGACAATAAAAAATTGCCTAGTCTCCTGACTGGTGTGTCCTCTAAGCTTTCTGTAAGTTTCTAAAGGAACTGCTGGAAAGGTTAAACACAATGCCATTTCAGGTTTCAGTAGTAGGGAAGGAGGCAATGAAATTTCAGAATGGGAGTAATATTTATAATGAGGTTCAAAGACCTGATCCTGGCATTATACATTTCAAAACAGACAAAGGGAAACTAGCATATATTGTATCAAAAGTATTTTTGTAAGTTCTAAAAATACTCTTTAACAACTTGCAGAACAGTTCAGTCCCCCCCCCATGTCTGGCTGTGTGTGCAGGGTGTTGGTGATGGACTGGCCAGAGGCATCTCTTCGCTTGTCTCTGCTGGCTGAGCTCTCCTCCCGCTGGCTGTGAAAGTGCAGGCAGGAAGCCTGCTGCCAAGATCCTCACCAGTAGAAAGCCCTGAAAGGGGGGCACTCCAAGGGCAGGAGAGAGCTGAGCTGACCAAGGATCTACTGGTGCAGGGATTGGGCCTGATCACCCCCCGCCCCCACTTTCCTTTGTGGCCACCGAGCTCAGCAGGGCTGCAGATGCAGTGGTGGCTCTGCTAGTCCCAAGAGTCCTGGTAGCAGTGGGGTTTGGAGGGGGGTGAGACTATAGTCTTAGAATTACAGTTTCTCCTGAGTTATAATCACATCTGGTTTGAAGCACTGGTTTGACATGAGAATCCCAACCTTCCGCGTCCCTAAATGGCTCTGAGAGTTGCACTGTTCTATAAATATGTACATGTGGACTATGGGGGAGATTTTTTATTATATATTAATAATATTATGTATTAACATCCCATCTTTTGCACTCGAGAGGAACCCCATGCAATGCAGCTAATAACACAGCCCAACAACAACAACAAAAATTTTAGTTGCCAAGGATGTTTGAATGACTTTAGGGTATTTTGGGGGTGCTAAATCCAAAAATGACATTAGTTTTGCCAAATTGGCTCTAGTTTTTGAGATAATGGATACCCCTCAAATGACAATTGTACACCAATACGACCTGTAGCTGCTGACATATGCAGCAGGGTTTGGTCTGTCTTTTTACTCTTGAACATTGTTTTGCAAGTTTATCCATTGCATATAATATCATATTGATACTTTTTTTTTTTTTAAGAGGAATATGAGTTCGTCATGAAGAGGCTGCTTAAACAATCCTAATGCATTCTGCTACATTTGTGGCGAATACACTCTGCAAAAACAAAGAAAAAGCATCACTGACTTTGTAAAACAAGCATATCTTGCTTATTTTGGAGTGAAGCTTGGAGATCAAGATAAGTCTTGGGCTCCCCATAAGGTTTGCAAAACCTGTGTAGAGTGCCTACGACAGTGGAAAAATGGAGAAAGGAAACGTTTAAACTTTGGTGTGCCTATGGTGTGGAGAGAGCCGCAAAACCATCACGATGATTGTTATTTTTGTGTTGTGAATGTGAAAGGCTTCAGTTGCTACAAGAAACATAAGTGGGAGTATCCTGATTTGGACTCAGCAAGGCGACCTGTGCCACACAGCGAAGACGTTCCCATACCAGTGTTTACCTCACTGCCTGACCTTCCATTGTCAGATGTTGAAGAAATGCTGGACGTGGAGTGTAGCACAGGTGGTAGCCCTGGAAGTGGATATGAAGAAAGCTTTTCAACACCTGAGCAGTTCTCCCAAAAAGAACTCAATGATCTGATACGAGACCTTAGTCTGTCAAAGCAAGCATCTGAACTTTTAGTATCCAGGCTCATGGAAAAGAACTGTCTACAGCCAGAAGCTAACATAACAGCTTATCGGACAAGAGAGGAGGGACTTCTTCCATACTTCAGCCAAGATGAAGAACTTGTATACTGCAATAACATTCCTGGACTTCTTCTCCAAATGAGACTACCGGAATATCGACCAGAAGATTGACGGCTTTTTATAGACAGCTCCACTAGAAGCTTGAAATGTGTTTTATTGCACAATGGTAACCGCTATGCATCTCTTCCAATTGCTCACTCAACAAAACTTAAAGAAGAATGTGAAAATATCAAAATGGTCTTGCAGAGGCTCTGCTATCATGAGCACCAGTGGTCTATTTGTGTTGATCTAAAGATGATGAACTTCTTGCTTGGGCAGCAAAGTGGATACACAAAGTACCCTTGTTTCATCTGCTTGTGGGATAGTAGGACAAAGCGAGATCATTGGAAAAAAGTGACATGGCCTTCAAGGGAACACATGACTGTAGGTGCAGCGAACATCATTAACAAGCCATTGGTTGACAGAGAAAAAATCATTCTCCCACCACTCCATATCAAGCTTGGACTGATGAAGCAATTTGTTAAGGCCTTGGACAAAGATGGTGATTGCTTCAAATACATTTGTAGATCGTTCCTTGGACTGACTATGGAAAAACTAAAAGCAGGAATCTTTGATGGTCCTAAAATTCGTAAACTCATCAATGATTTGAATTTCACTAAATTTATGAATGATGTTGAAGCTTGTGCCTGGTGCAGTTATGTCTCAGTTGTCAAGAACCTCTTGGGTAACCACAAAGCAGACAATTATGAAGAATTGGTGCAAAACATGCTCGCTAACTTTAAACATTTGGGTACTAATATGAGCATACAGGTACACTATCTCCATAGCCACTTAGACAGATTTCCAGATAATCTTGGTGATTTTAGTGAGGAACAAGGGGAGAGGTTCCATCAGGATATAAAGGTGATGGAGGAAAGGTATCAAGGCACATGGGACAGAAACATGATGGCAGACTACTGCTGGAGCCTCCAACGTGATTGTCCTGATGCCTCACATAAAAGAAAATTGTACACGCAGCGTTTTTCTATGCATTAATTGTGGTTATCTGAATCAGCTTACTTTGTTTTAATGTTATTCTACTGAATACAACGCCATTAGGTATTTCATGTGTTTACTTTGGTATGATTTGAGACAGTTTCCATGTCATTTGTGGGTAGGCTATGCCTGACCATTAAATTTTTTGAATTTATTATGTTTTTCAATGGGGGCATCCATTATCTCAAAAATTAGAGCCAATCTAGCAAAACCGATGCCATATTCGGAGTCAGCGACACAAAGTTACCCTAAAATCGATCAAACATCATTGGCAATAAAATTAGTGTTGACCAGTGTAACAATCAAAGTTTAAAGCACATCAGAACTAATCAGGGGAAGGGCCGTAGCTCAGTGGCAGAGCATCTGCCTTGCATGCAGAAGGTCCCAGGTTCAATCCCTGGCAGCATCTCCAGGTAGGGCTGGGAGATGCTCCTGCCCGAAACCCTGGAGAGCCACTGCTAGGCAGTGTAGTCAGTACTGAGCGAGGTGGACCAATGGTCTGACTTGGTATATGGCAGCTTCCTCTGTTACCGTGTAATCCGTAAAAATGATCATGAGCCAAAACAATTAGTGAAAAGGCAGAGACAGCAGCAGAAATGAATCCAGGAGAGGAGTTATTCAAGCCCATAAGCATAGCAAAATATGGTTGTTTTTGCCAAATGCCAAAACACCATCATGAAGGTGATGAACCTCCTGGGGCAAGGAGTTCCATAGTCTGTTGGATACACATACCACAATATCTGCGTCCAACAACCATACCTCCAGTGGTGTGGGATGTGGAGCAGAAAAGTGCTTTTTCCCAGTGCAACTTTGGCCCAGACTGGGACCAATGGGAATTGGATGTTCCATAAGTTATTTATTTATTTATTTATTTTATTTGTATCCTGCCCTTCCTCCCAGCAGGAGCCCAGGGCAGCAAACAAAGCACTAAAACACTTTAAAACATCATAAAAACAGATCTTAAAATACATTAAAACAAAACAGCATTAAAAACATTTTTTTAAAAAAACCTTTAAAAGGGTTAAAAACATTACTAAAAACATATTAAATAATTCTGACACAGATGCAGACTGGGATAGGTCTCAACTTAAAAGGCTTGTTGAAAGAGGAAAGTCTTCAAAAGGCACTGAAAAGATAGCAGAGATGGCACCTGCCTAATATTCAAAGGGAGGGAATTCCACAGGGTAGGTGCCACCACACTAAAGGTCCATTTCCTATATTGTGTCCTATAAGTTATCCCTTAGATCCTCCTCTGACACACCCAGGAACTCCCCTTTTTCAGGCCTTACACCAGCTTCTTCCGGCATCCCTTCTGCCAGGCTGGGCTTCCTCAGTGGACCCCAGGCTGAGACAGCAGGGTCCCAGCTCTGCCGCAACAGGCTTCTGCTGGCAGAGTCCAGTGGACCTGGGTCCCTGCCAGCTCAGCTGGCAGTCTGCCATATCCAACTCCCTTCAGCCTGGCGTAAATACTAGTTGGATTGTGTCCTACGTTTCTCATTTTTCTTAAATTCCGTTCTCCACATTTTTGCAGCAATTTGCCATTTTTTAAAAAATCCTCATGAAGATTCATCAGCAATTTAGTATGAATTTCTTCTAATAAACAGATTTGCATGCAGTTTTGACTAATATATACATTTTTACAAACAAATTTATCTAATATAATACATTTGTATACTTTTTTACTAATACCTGTGTTTCATGCACATGCACATTTTTGCATATGTTGTTTGGTTGCAGAACTGTATCACAAAATTTGGAAAAGTGTGACTTTCAAAGGTGGATTGTGTTTTGATCTACATGTTGATTCAAAGAAGGACAAATCCAGTAGTTTCCCATTAAAATGCAAACAAAATTGAATCCCCCCCCCATCCTTAAAGTGAGACAATATGCCCAACTTGAGATGGACCTAAATATAAGATAAAGTATTAATTACTTCAAGGTAAATGCATGTGTTTGAATTGGAAAGGTATTTGGCCTCTTGATGACAGGGATTCAGTGTAGAATATAAGGGGACCAAGCAGCCATCAAATCCCATGTCTGAGACTGAGTTGGATTTCTAGTTGATTGTATTTGGGGTGGGGTTATTCATAAACACAATATCCCAGACCTTGTTAAGCCTTGCTAGAATTGGATGGCAGCTCACGTGATTTCCACTTTTTATGAATGCACTAATCTGTATCAAGAGTCACCTTCCCATGTTGTGGACATGTTTGAAACTAGATTAAGCCAAGCTATGGCCTTGAAATGCAGCAAGCATTTATAAAACTGACTCTTTACACCAACTAGTAGTCCACTAGAAGCCAAGTGATGGTAAGTTTTTCATGGTGCTGGGAATCAGCATTTGTAACAGGATGCCGTGTTCCATCTAACGCTGGAGATGCAGGAGATTTGGCAGGAGCCTGGTCAGATATATCTCCAGCCCCATAGGAAGACAACATGAAAGTGTTAACATTACTTTCCTTTAGCCTATGATCAAAAGAAAAAGAATCACAGATGAGATAATCCTTGTTTAAATATCACAAGCAGCAGCTGAGTCAGTGGGAGCCTTACACTGGAAATGTCAGGGAGGAATTTAGATTCACTGAGCAGTTGAGAGTCTGCGATTATCATAAGTCACTTGTGTGGGCCCTCTTGACCTTCCTGGCCCCCAAACTGCCCATCCCCAGGAGGGAGGGGAAAAAACAAAGACAGGGGAAACAAATCACAAGGGACCTAACAAGGGGCAAGTAAATGAGTCAGATGTGACCCCAACAAAAGGATGTAATGAAGTCCCTTGCAGGCAAAAGGAACTGCAGCAGGGAAAGAATTACAAGGGTACTGTTTGTAGCTAGGTAGGAAGGTAAGGAGAGCCAGTGTGGTGTAGTGGTTAAGGTGTTGGACTACAACCTGGGAGACCGGGGTTCGAATCCCCACATAGCCATGAAGCTCACTGGGTGACCTTGGGCCAGTCACTGCCTCTCAGCCTCATGAAAACCCTATTCATAGGGTCACCATAAGTCAGAATCGACTTGAAGGCAGTGCATTTACATTTAGGAAGGTAAGACCTAATATGTTAGGAATCACCCTATGATCTCACCCAGCTGAGTTTCAGTTAAGAATGGCTGAGGCTAAAGTAACTGCCTTGGGATGGTTTATCCCAATCTCTTAGCAGCCCCTGTGAAAGGGGGCATGGAGAGGCTGCTGCCCTGGTTGTTGTTTTTCTGTGCCTCACAGTCCTGAACCTGAAAGATTTCGGTCCTCTCTTACTTCTCAGCTCTGCTACTTCTGTAAGCTGTGATGTGAACCTGTTGGCCTCTATTTCTTCCTGGACCTGTTTGTGCACCCACCAGCCTGCACTGGGTGCTCTGGTTTTCCTTTTCTTACAGAAGCCCCTTTTCCAAGACCCTGTCCCAAAGTAATGGCAGTCAAACATGCAGCCATCATCATCAGGGGTGTCATTGTCATTACATCTAGCAGCAGAGAATTAGACCATGACCAATTTTGGGAATAGGTTAATTATTATGAAATAAATATTTCAGTGGGGATAAGACAGAGTAAAATCCAGAAAAGCAAGATTTATTTTTGTCTGGAAATGTCATTTTTTTAGGTTGCCTAATAACAAAGGTTCTTTAGATGGTTTACAATGTAATTCCAAAGCAGAGGTTGCCAATATGGTGCCCTCCAGATGTTGTTGGACTCCAACTCCCATAATCCCTGGTTATTGGCTGGGGCTGCTGTGAGTTGTAATCCAACATCTGGAGGCCACCACACAGGTGATCCCTTTTCCATAGCATCAAATCCTCCAGATAACAGCATCAGAGTCTGAGTACTACAATGAAGGTGTAAAATGTTGCCTTGTCTTGCTTCCTCATGGAAAGCACGTCTTTCACCAGTAGAAACTCTGACCCAAGAAATTGTAATTCCCACTGAAGTAATAAATCACCTCAGCAATGTTCTCTCACTGCTGTGCATAAAATGTTCTATTTAAGTGAGTATGACTAAACACATGACTATCTTCATTTGAAATGATGGTATTTCCTATGAGTTCAGATCCTTGAGCCTAAAATTTCATTGTTCTTGTATCATGGGAGGTAGAAGAGTTGTGATAAACAGGGCCAGCTCTACCATTAGGTAACATGAGGCAACTGCCTTAGGGAGCAGATGGTTATAGTGACAACAGCTCCATGGCTGTTCCTTCTGAGCTTCTAGCCATACCCCTTTATTGGAGGAGAAATGTGTGTGCTACATGGCCTGTCCTGGCCCCACTAACTTGGCTTGCTGCCTCAGGCGCAGTGGAGTATGCTATCCTGTCAGTATTTAAACAAGATTCCACTGCTAGCCGAGTCAGCTTCTGTACGTTGAATGGGAGAGGACACCATCTTGTCCTTCACCTCAGGTAGCAAAATGCCTTGGATTTATCTGTTTTTCACCTGCCTGACTTGAAACTACTGCCCAAAGGCAGAGAAAGAAAACAAAAAGGTTGAGTTGGGGAAGCAGTATGTATGCATTTCAATAACATAATTATATGTTATTGAGGAAGGAAATTATGCAGTGAACACTGACAAAGAAACTGTATATAATTGGGGAGTGGAGAGGAGAAAACATGGCCCTTTCTGACCCTGCCATTTTTCATTTGCACCTGCAGCTAGAGCTAGGTCATGTTGCTTGTGGAAATGTTATTAATGTGTTCCATAGTATGCTGTAAACATATATTTATGATTGATCCACAGCTTTGCTCAGTACTATTCATCATTACAACTTTGCTGCATAGTTTACATTTTTTCCTAATTATTATGCAAGTTGTCCCCAAAGCTCCAGCACTGCAAGCAAAAGAGAGCAGCCACCTAGACTCTTCCTCAATCTTTCCCAAACTATAATAGCTATTAGGCATTATGGCTGTGCTCTGCCTCCATTGTTGGTAGTAGCATTCCTCTGAATACCGACCGGTTGCTGGGGATCACTAGTGAGAAGAGTGCTGTTGCACTCAGGTCTTGCTTGAAGGCTTCCATGGGCATCTGGTTGGCCACAGGGTGCTGGACTAGATGGACTTTTGATCTGGTCCACCAGGGTTTTCCTTATGACTTTTCCTTGTGCAAAAAGATGTTGGTGCCAGGTGAGCTTGCCTTAGGAAACCATTCCACAAACTTGGCAGCCACCACTGAAAAGGCCCATTGTCTTGTCGCCATCTTCAGGGTTGGCTACTAGAGGTTGGCACACAGTAATGTGCATAGGATCACACCTTAAGCATTGAATTCATGGATTCAATGGGACTCAGGCTTGGCTAAGTACCTAACCAGATGTTCAAGGGACAGGTGATTGTCACTATCTCACATCTCTCTCACATATTTTCCTAGTAATGTATGGTAAAAGTAAGGTGTAACATATATTGGACATCTTTTTGTTCATTCCACACTCATGCTCTGGAAATACAGGGTACAATGGCATAATGTCACACATTTCCTTTACCAGATGTTACTTGAGAGATTTGGGGACAGGCAGATTAGCAAAAGCCACATTTCCTCATAAAATCTACTTAGGTGCTAACTTTTTCTGGACTGAAGATCACTTCCATGCCTCACATTCTACTTGATATCAGATTATTCCCTGCCTTAACTGCCAGCATCTTTCTTTCTTCAACACCCATCTACTATAATTACCGTAGCAATGCATGTATCCTCATCTCTTCGCTTCTCAGCACTGACATTAATTTCAAATGACTGAGCAATATCCTAACTCCCCAAACCATCTCCTGGTCCTGAAACCTATAGTATTATAGGAGCCTACACAATATTTAACCGGTTCTAGTATGTTTTAATGCAGTTTGCTCAGTCAGAAAGAAGGTGACAAATGTAGTCAAAAGCGGAAGCCGGATGGGAGAAGCTGAAATGAGAGAGCTGGAGCATGCCAGCTGTAATCAGTCATGATTCCTTGTCACAATACAGCTGCTGATAGGCTGGACTGATTAATAAGTCTCTAACATGGTTGGAACATCACTTACTGTTTGGTACATCGGTAATCTGTCCAAAGCCTTGCGCTGAAATAATCCATCCAAATGTATGATTAGATTTCAAATAAGCTGTATACCAATTCACCTGATGAAGTCGAATGAGGTCTGAAAATACAGAAGTCAGCACAGGAGGGTTCCGATGACCCTCTCCCCATACTTTAAAAGAATGTGGGAGAATAGTTGTGAGGATGTATGGGTTAGCCCTGTCCCAACTGTCAATGTGTGCAATAGGCACTCCCCACTGTTTGCTCATTCAGTGTGTGAAGGGTATCTACACACATACGGATGCCTTGCAAGATTGTCAGTAATGGGGCTGTTAGCAGTTTCTAAAATTCTCCTCCATCCTCCAAAATGGCTCCCTATGACAATATTTCAATATGTAAAAAAATAGACCATAGGTTGGAATCATTGTCATGCCAGCTGCATTTTGTGTACACACAAGAGTGTGATTTTTGACTCCACCATTTTTTCCTCCAATGGGAGGCTCTTGAAATTCTCCCCTAAAAATAGGATTGGGGTTGCTCTTAGGTGACATATTATTGCAGGCATGTTTCTGTTAATGGCACGTATGGATATGCTAGTGCCAGATGTTGGCCTTGCACAAACTCAGCCAAACTACTGCTAAGGCATGGCTAGTGTGTGTGGACAATCATCTTCCAGTATCTGGGTCTTGTCACTCAAGGCTTTATATCCTAAAGTTAACACCTTGAATTGGGCCCAGTAGCAAATAGTCAATCATTGCACAGTTCATTATAAAACAAATACATTCTAAAATATAATCAGCAATGCAGTAAAGTTAAAATGAACAAACCATTGAGCCAGCTAAAAATACCACAACCCCAAATGCCTGAGCAAATAAAAAACATTTTAACTTGACAACGAATGAATACAATGTTGGCATCAGGAGTACCTCCCATGGGAAGGTATTCCAGAGTAAGGTGGCCACTTACGCATAGCCCTCCAAAAGGAAATGAATCACTAAAAAAAGAGGGGAAACCTATTTGCTTAAAATCTGCATATGCTTATTTATACGTATGGTTGCAAATTTAGAATCAATTTCTATAGTTCAGATAGAAATACATTACATCTCACCAAAGTGGAAAGACTGACCAGATGACTTGTATGGCATTTCAGTCTGCTGTTCAGTTGCTGCTCTCTTTCCTTTGTCTGGCCAGCACTTAGCTAGTGGTGAAGACTTATGAATGCGGTCTCCATTAGGGCCTCCCTGATGCCGAGGTCCACCAGGGACCATGGGAGCTACATTTTCTATGGCTCCTATAGGGCATTTTCCAGCATGTAGGGTCTAAATGGAGTCATGACTCTTCTCTACCATTACTGGGTAAGTAAGGAAAGGGTGGCAAAGGGCTCCAAGGAGCTAATAGGCAAATTGGGGCAGGGAGGCCATTAGGCATTGCTGTGTTCATCAATGGGCCCAATCTTTTGAATGGTCTCAATTAAAATGATTGCTTTTTCAATTTATTCTGAAAACAAATGGTGTTAGCTCCAACTTGGACCGATAAGAGCTTACTCATCATTACTTCATTCTGCTAAGCCTCCTACTCTTATCTTTTTTGCTGCAAACGTTTTGAAAGACCAAATTATACTTAATTGTATGCACATTGATTGAAGAGGAGATCAGTGTTATAGATTTGGCAGCGCTGTTTGAATAGCTGATACAGCTTTTCCACATTTTTGCTTCCGGGCTGTCCTTTTTCTGGTCCTTGTCGATTTGAATTGCCACAGTAACATGTCGACCTCCGAGTGGAGTCCCCTCCCCCCACCATTCTCATTTTCTCACTTAAGAACATAAGAACATAAGAAGAGCCTGCTGGATCAGGCCAGTGGCCCATCTAGTCCAGCATCCTGTTCTCACAGAGGCCAACCAGGTGCCTGGGGGAAGCCCACAAGCAGGACCCGAGTGCAAAAACACTCTCCTCTCCTGAGGCTTCCGGCAACTGGTTTTCAGAAGCATGCTGCCTCTGCCTAGGGTGGCAGAGCACAGCCATCACGGCTAGTAGCCATTGATAGCCCTGTCCTCCATGAATTTGTCTAATCTTCTTTTAAAGCCGTCCAAGCTGGTGGCCATTACTGCATCTTGTGGGAGCAAATTCCATAGTTTAACTATGCACTGAGTAAAGAAGTACTTCCTTTTGTCGGTCCTGAATCTTCCAACATTCAGCTTCTTTGAATGTCCACGAGTTCTAGTATTATGAGAGAGGGAGAAGAACTTTTCTCTATCCACTTTCTCAATGCCATGCATAATTTTATACACTTCTATCATGTCTCCTCTGACCCGCCTTTTCTCTAAACTAAAACCCCCCAAATGCTGCAACCTTTCCTCGTAAGGGAGTCGCTCCATCCCCTTGATCATTCTGGTTGCCCTCTTCTGAACCTTTTCCAACTCTATAATATCCTTTTTGAGATGAGGCGACCAGAACTGTACACAGTATTCCAAATGTGGCCGTACCATAGATTTATACAACGGCATTATGATATTGGCTGTTTTATTTTCAATACCTTTCCTAATTATCGCTAGCATGGAATTTGCCTTTTTCACAGCTGCCGCACACTGGGTCGACATTTTCATCGTGCTGTCCACTACAACCCCGAGGTCTCTCTCCTGGTCGGTCACCGCCAGTTCAGACCCCATGAGCGTATATGTGAAATTCAGAATCCCTTCCTGCAAATGTTAGTTCAGGTTCAGGGATCTGCCCTATATCTTCCACTGTGCAGACAGATGCAAAGAATTCATTTAGCTTCTCTGCAATCTCCTTATCGTTCTTTAGTACACCTTTGACTCTCTTATCATCCAAGGGTCCAATTGTCTCCCTAGATGGTCTCCTGCTTTGAATGTATTTATAGAATTTTTTGTTGTTGGTTTTTATGTTCTTAGCAATGTGCTCCTCAAATTATTTTTTAGCATCCCTTATTGTCTTCTTGCATTTCTTTTGCCAGAGTTTGTGTTCTTTTTTATTTTCTTCATTCGGACAAGACTTCCATTTTCTGAAGGAAGACTTTTTGCCTCTAAGAGCTTCCTTGACTTTGCTCGTTAACCATGCTGGCATCTTCTTGGCCCTGGCGGTACCTTTTCTGATCTGCGGTATGCACTCCAGTTGAGCTTCTAATATAGTGTTTTTAAACAACTTCCAAGCCTTTTCGAGTGATGTGACCCTCTGGACTTTGTTTTTCAGCTTTCTTTTTACCAATCCCCTCATTTTTGTGAAGTTTCCTCTTTTGAAGTCAAATGTGACCGTGTTGGATTTTCTTGGCAATTGGCCATTTACATGTATGTTTAATTTAATAGCACTGTGGTCACTGCTCCCAATCGGTTCAACAACACTTACATCTCGCACCAGGTCCCGGTCCCCACTGAGGATTAAGTCCAGGGTTGCCGTCCCTCTGGTCGGTTCCATGACCAACTGATCTAGGGAATAGTCATTTAGAATATCTAGAAACCTTGCTTCTTTGTCATGACTAGAACACATATGCAGCCAGTCTATGTCCGGGTAGTTGAAGTCACCCATTACTACCACCTTTCCTAGTTTGGATGCTTCCTCAGTTTCATATCTCATCTCATGGTCTCCCTGAGCATTTTGATCAGGGGGACGATAGATCGTTCCCAGTATTAAGTCCCTCCTGGGGCACGGTATCACCACCCACAACGATTCTGTGGAGGAGTCTGCCTCTTTTGGGGTTTCGAGCTTGCTGGATTCAATGCCTTCTTTCACGTATAGAGCGACTCCGCCACCAATACGTCCTTCCCTGTCCTTCCGATATAGTTTATATCCAGGGATAACCGTATCCCACTGGTTTTCTCCATTCCACCAGGTCTCCGTTATGCTCACTATATCAATGCTCTCCTCTAAGACCAAGCACTCCAGTTCTCCCATCTTGGTTTGCAGGCTCCTAGCATTAGCGTACAGGCACTTGTAAGCAGTGTCTCTCTTCAAGTGTCTTTGGCACTTGTGGTTAGGCCTGTGGTAATTTTGCTCTTCTGAATTTATATCCTGTGCCCCTGCTCTCACAATGCCTACTTCTAGGCCTACCCCTTTTAAAATTTCATCATTTCTTTGGTTTTTATCCCAGGGGGGAGGTTTATTCCGAACCGGACCTTTCTCAGCTCCTGTCGGGTTTCCCCCCTCAGTCAGTTTAAAAGCTGCTCTGCTACCTTTTTAATTTTAAGTGCCAGCAGTCTGGTTCCATTCTGGTTCAAGTGTAGCCTGTCCCTTTTGTACAGGCCCGGCTTGTCCCAAAATGTTCCCCAGTGCCTAACAAATCCAAACCCTTCCACCTGACACCATCGTCTCATCCACGCATTGAGACTGCGAAGCTGGGCCTGTCTGGCTGGTCCTGCGCGTGGAACTGGTAGCATTTCAGAGAAAGCCACCTTGGAGGTCCTGGCTTTCAGCATCCTACCTAGCAACCTAAATTTTGCTTCCAGGACCTCACGGCTGCATTTCCCCATGTCGTTGGTGCCAACGTGCATCACGACCACTGACTCCTTCCCAGCACTGTCTACCAAACTATCTAAACGACGGGCGATATCCGCAACCTTCGCACCAGGCAGGCAAAACACCTTGCGGTCTACACGCCCATCACACACCCCACTGTCTATGTTCCTAATGATTGAATCACCCACTACAAGGATCCCTCCACCCCCTGGAGATATATCCTCGGCACGAGAGGATAGCTGCTCATCCCCCAAGGAATGGGTCCCTTCTAAGGGATCATTTCCCTCTTCCTCAGCTGGATGCTCTCCTTCCCCGAGACCATCGTTCTCCATGATAGCAGGAGAGCTATCATCGTTGGAGTGGGACACAGCTATAATGTCCCTGAAGGCCTCCTCCACACACCTCTCTGCCTCTCTCAGCTTTTCCAGGTCCGCCACCTTGGCCTCAAGGAAATGAAGTCGTTCCCGGAGAGCCAGGAGCTCATTGCACCAAGAGCACACCCACGACTTCTGTCCAACAGGCAGATAGTCGTACATGCTGCAGGCGGTGCAAAACACTGGAAAGCCCCCACACCCCTGCTGGCTTCTTACCTGCATAGTTTTGTTTAAGGTTTATTACATCAATGGGTTGGAGACTGCGGTTTAGTTGAGGTCAGGGAACAGACGGGCAGAGTAGGGGGCCCTGGCCTCCTCGCCCTGCTGCTGAACTCGCTCTGCTGCTTACCTCGCCTTGACACTTCGTCAGCTGGGGCTCCCTCTAGCTCGTGGAGCCACTTAGAAGTCATCACTTATTTCCTAACCATCAAATAGGGCCAAACCACTGATTTGGTTGTGTTTACAAACATAATATTGCAACAAATGTCATGCAGCCGAAACCACGGGCGTTTGTTCAATGTTATGGGAAAACTAAGGCAAAAGACCTACTCAGAAGGTTGGCCCCTTCCTGATTCACCTTGTTAACAGCACAAGCTGACTTGGTGACATGAAAGACTACCCCAGATTACCCCAGTTTGCCTCATTATTTGGGGTACACACAGAGCTGATGAACACATTAGTTAATGACTACATACACTCTACAGTATTAAAACATTTAGAAGCTAGTAATAATAGATACTGTTATGTGAATCTGGATTATTGTCAGAATCAGTGCTGAAATAAATCAGGAGTACAACCACTGCAACAATTAGCCTTTTTGTGGAGGAGCCCATAAATGTCCCCCACATCATCAATACTGTCTGTATCTTTGTTTGATTTGAATTCCCCCCCCCATTTTTTAAAATTGTTGATCACTTTGGGATGTCTCATGGGAAGGGATTCATAAATGAAATGGAAATTAAAAAAACACCACAGGCAATTATTACAAGCAAGAAGGTTGTAATACTGTTTGTTTGTTTTGCTGTTCTGAGCAGGCTTTGTCGTGTAGTTAGCATTCTTACCTGCCATGTTGGAGACATGGGTTTGATTTCCTGATGGGGATCCCACACTTTTTCCCACAGGGGGATGTAGCTCAGTGATAGGACATATCCTTTGCATGCAGAAGGTCTCAGATTCAGTCTCCAGTTTGAAAAGGAGAAAAGTATAAGCAGTAATAGCATTTTAAATTATCAGTAGTTGACTAGGATACTATTTACTTATTCAGATTTTCATTTAAGCAGCTAAGCCAAAGGTGGAAAACTTTTTCCAGTCCAAGGGCCACATTTCTTCTTGGAAAACCTTCTGGGGGCCACATGCCAATGGTTGGCAGGCCAGAGCACAAATGGGTAGGATCAAAAGCAAAATGGATAGAACTTTTACCCATGTATGTATGCTATATTCCAGCCATGCAAAAATTAGATGTTTTTACACTTACCCCCACAGTATATCGCTCTGTCCAGGCAAGCAAGAGGCAATATCATGGTCCAAGGACACATTCCATGCAGGCAAAAGCACTTGAGGAGGGTCTGGAGCAGTCTAGTAATGGGGTGGCCTAGGTGGGGGCATGGCCTGGGAAGAGAGCCATAGTTAGCCCTGAGGCCTGAGCTTCCCCACCCTGATCTCAGCTGTCACACTCTTGTGCTTCACATTACTTAATGTGGATGAAGTACTATCTGTAGCCATCACTATCCTGACCATAGATTAGCCTGCCCTTTTCACTTACAAGCTGCCAGTGCAAAGTGAAGAAAGCCACCTTTTTACCATTCCTGCACCCATCCTGCATGTGAATACCACTTGCCCTACAAAAGTCTGTTGAGCACCGAAATGAAAATGAGCAGTTTGGCTCTTTTGATTAAATAGATGTGGATGGAGAGATGAAGAAGAGACACCTGGGAAGCAGGGACCATCACACAGCGAAATGAATGCTAAGTTACCTTTGAATATCCTGCTAGGAGACTTGGTATTCAAGAATGTTGGTTTTCCTTTCTCTCATTCCAAGTCCCTGCAATTTTGAACCCGGGTATTTGGTTCAGCACTGTGGTAGATCTGAGGGCCGGGGAGGGGGGGTCGCTGTGGTCTATAGGAGTTCTTTCCCTCTCACCAAGCACCCTGTCCAGATGGCGACTGGTCTGGAATGTCTCCACCTTGTATTGGGCCAGGGAGACAGACTAGGAATACTGTTGGTGTACCGTCCACCTTGCTGCCCAACAGCTTCCTTAGCTGAGCTGACAGAGATAGTCTCGGAGGTGCTCTTGAGATCCCCTAGACTTTTGGTACTGGGGGATTTCAACGTCCATGCCGAGGCTGTCTTATCTGGCGCAGCTCAGGACTTCATTGCCTCCATGACAACAATGGGGCTGTCTCAATTTTCTACCGGCCCAACGCATGTGTCGGGACATACTCTTGATTTGATCTTCGCCACTGGACATGGAGATGGTGATCTGGTGGTGGGGTGTTTTTCATCTACCGCATTGTCATGGACAGATCACCGCTTGCTGAGATTTAGACTTACAGCGGCTCTTTCCCTCTGCAAAGGTGGAGGATCTATTAAGTCGATCTGCTCCCGGAGCCGGATGGATCCTGCAGGTTTTCAGAGGGCTCTGGGAGATTTTCCGGCTGATAGGACTGGTGCTCCTGTCGAGGACCTGGTCGCACTGTGGAATACGGAAATGACCCAGGCTATTGACACGATCGCTCCCGCGCGCCCCCTCCGCTGTAGAGCTCATACAGCTCCGTGGTATACCCCGGAGCTGAGAGCGATGAAACATGAGAGGAGGAGGCTGGAGTGCAGATGGAGGAAAACTCCCAGTGGATACAATCATGCTTTGGTAAGTGCCACCAATAAGTTGTATACAAAAGCGGTAAGGACAGCAAAGAAGCTTTATTTTGCTGCCTCTATTAGATCATCCCTATGCCGCCCAGCGGAGCTTTTTAAAGTTGTGCGTGGGCTCTTACACTCTGGCCCCCACGATACTACAGAAACATCGGAAGCCCGCTGCAACGAAATTGCTGGACACTTTCAAGATAAGATCGCATGTATCCGCAGGGATCTTGACTCCGATGTTGCGACAGATGAATCCATTGAAGTGTCCGGAGCACGGCCTTGTCCTTTATTATTGGATGAGTTTCAGTTGGTGCAGCTCGAGGAAGTGGACAAGGTGCTTGGAATGGTTCGGGCAACCACGTCTGTTCTGGATCCTTGCCCAACTTGGCTAGTGAAAGCTACCAGGGCTGGGACCACCGGTTGGGCCAAGGAAGTGGTTAATGCCTCCTTGAGGGAGGGAGTAGTTCCTGGTAGCCTCAAGGAGGCAGTAGTGAGACCTATTTTAAAGAAACCCTCCTTGGACCCAGATAACTTGAACAACTATAGACCGGTGGCGAATGTCCCTTTTTTGGGCAAGGTTTTGGAACGGGTGGTTGCCGGCCAGCTCCAGGCGCTCTTGGATGAAACCGATTATCTAGATCCGTTTCAATCCGGTTTTAGGCCCGGTTTTGGCACCGAAACAGCCTTGGTCGCCCTGTATGATGACCTTTGTCGGGAGAGGGACAGGGGGAGTGTGACTCTGTTGATTCTCCTTGATCTCTCAGCGGCGTTTGATACCATCGACCATGGTATCCTTCTGGGGAGACTCGCGGAGTTGGGTGTCGGGGGCACTGCTTGGCAGTGGTTCCGCTCCTACTTTGCGGACCGTCACCAGAAGGTAGTGCTTGGGGAACATCACTCGACACCATGGACTCTCCATTGTGGAGTCCCTCAGGGGTCGGTCTTGTCTACATGCAGCCGCTGGGTGCGGTCATCAGGAGTTTTGGAGTGCGTTGCCATCAATATGCTGATGACACGCAGCTCTATTTCTCCTTTTCATCTTCTTCAGGTGAGTCTGTTGATGTGCTGAACCGTTGTCTGACCGCAATAATGGACTGGATGAGAGCTAATAAACTGAGACTCAATCCAGACAAGACCGAGACACTGCTGGTGAACGCCTTCCCTGCTCAGATGGTGGATGTTCACCCTGTTCTGGATGGGGTTACACTCCCCCTGAAAGAACAGGTACGTAGTTTGGGGGTTCTTTTCGATTCTTCCTTGTCTCTCGAGGCCCAAGTGGCCTCGGTGGCACGGAATGCATTTTACCATCTTCGTCTGGTAGCCCAACTACGCCCCTATCTGGACAGGGACGACCTCGCCTCAGTTGTTCATGCTCTGGTAACTTCAAGATTGGATTACTGTAATGCGCTCTACGTAGGGCTGCCCTTGAAGACAGTTCGGAAGCTTCAGCTGGTGCAGAACGCGGCTGCCAGACTATTGATGAGGACCAGTCGGTCTTCGCATATAACACCTATTCTGGCACGTCTGCACTGGCTTCCTATTTGCTTCCGGGCGAGATTCAAGGTGCTGGTTTTGACCTATAAAGCCTTACATGGCGTGGGACCTCAATACCTTGTGGAACGCCTCTCTCGCTATGAACCTACCCGTTCACTTCGTTCAGAATCTAAGGCCCTCCTCCGGGTACCAGCTCATCGGGAAGCCCGGAGGGTGGTTACTAGATCTAGGGCCTTTTCTGTGGTGGCCCCTGAGTTGTGGAACAGCCTCCCCGAAGAGGTACGCCTGGCGCCTACACTTCTATCTTTCCGGCGCCAGGTAAAGACCTTTTTATGCTCCCAGGCATTTTAATCTTTTAATTTTCTTAATCTTTCTACTTTTAACATGTATCCTTCTTAATTTGTGTTCTATTTTGTTTTTGTTGTGCTTTCTGTTGTTTGTTTGTACATGTTTTTGTGATTTTTTTACTATGATATATTGTATTTTATCTTGTTTGTTCACCGCCCTGAGAGCTATTCTGCTAAGGGCGGTATATAAATTGAAATAATAAATAAATAATATAATGGCCAGTATCAGCAGTGATGTGATCTGCAGGCATAGATTTAATGAACAAATGAAATATGAGCTGTTGCTTTGGAAAGCCCCTCAGTCTCAAATATTTGGATGCAGACTCCGGTTGTGCACTAATCAGGGTACATTCTCAATGGCATTTCTTTCTTTCTCCTTCTTTCCTCTATAGGGGCAAGAGATTGAGGCCAGTCCTGTGTGCTCCTCCTCCAACAGTGCAGGTAATGGTTATCTCTCCAAGAGATTTACATAGCTGAGGCAGGTGGGCCTGGGATGTTGGCACACTCCCCCCCAGTAGCCGCCTACTAGTTTACCTTGATCTGTGGTGGCCAGCCTTTCCTACAAAAAATCACTGTCCAATCCACTCCACCAAAGAGGAATAGTGACAGATTAGAATAGCATCAGAAAATGAATCTCTGGCAGCATCCCACTCTTCATGGGCCCAGCAAGCACGGTCACTTAACAGGTTATGTGAGGACATAGTCTGAAGGCACTTGCTGCAGCAACCTTGCTGACTCCTAGTGTATCTGGGTATAATCAGGATCTGGGTGGGACAATGGTTGGGCACCTTATCTATACAACTGGGATTTCCATGACAGAAAAAAGATGGAATATAAGAAAGAAATAAGGTCCACTCAGGTATCTGTACCCGAGTATGAAGTCTCTCATGAAGTAGTCATAGAGGACAAGGGCATCAAAGGCTACTAGCCACGATGGCTACACTCTACCTCCACAGTCAGAGGCAGTATGCTTCTGAATACCAGTGCCTGGAAGCCACAGGAGGGAAGAGTGCGCTTGAGCTCAGGTGCTGCTTGCGGATCTCCCGCAGGCATCTGGTTGGCCACTGTAAGAACACAAGATGCCAGACAAGATGAGCCATTGGCCTCATCCAGCAGGCTCTTCTTTTGTTCTTATGTTCTTTCGGAGTGTCACAGGCCTCCCCATCTCTGCATTAGACTAATTAATATCGGCTCTTGTTAAGAACCAAGGCAGAGCTAACCAATTTATACATGTAGGTTGCACAATTCGAAAGACTCAATTCTACTGCTAGCTGTTATTGGTGTAACATCCTTGCCATGCCATGCTTGGTCACTGGTCATCCTGACCTGCATCCTTTGTAACTTTCTGTGTGAGATCAGTCCTTTTGCTATCACTCCATCTATTACCCTGCAAAGTTCATTTGGAATTGAGATAGAAGCACAGAATTGCTGGGCTCAATACTAGGACTTTGAGAAGTCTTTGTGGTGCAGTGCAGAGCTTGGAAAAGTTACTTTTTTGAACTACAACTCCCATCAGCCCAATCCAGTGGCCATGCTGGCTGGGGCTGATGGGTAGTTTAAAAAAGAAACTTTTCCAAGCTCTGGTGCAGTGGTTAAAGTATCAGATGAAGATAAGAGAGATCTCAGTTGAAATCCCTGTTCAGCCACACTGCTTAGTCTCTGCCTCCTGTGGGAGTGAATTCCATACTTTAACCATGCACTGTGTGAAGATGTACTTTCTTTTGTCTATCCTGAATTTGAGGGGTGGGCAAGGAGAACTGAGTAGAAAATGGCTAGAGGAGAAATGGTTGATTTCTAACCCCTCCATTCATCTGCCTAAACTGGCAGCCTCCCAAAGCTGCTTTTGTTGTGGTTTTTAAAAAGTTTTTAACCCAAGCAGCCTGTATGTATTTGGAGGGGGGAACACAGGTGCTGAAGGTCTTTAAATCACCCATTCTGGAGTGGTCCCATTGAGATGAGACAGGAATATGTTGTTTGCAGGCTGCATCCAGCAGCTGAGTTACAATATAATGAGAGGCTGTGAAGTTTGTGTAGTGATGTGGATTTTAATTCTATTTTTCCTGTTGTTCCTCAAGTCCCAGAAAGTTTGCTGGTGATGCTATGGCGTGAGTTATCATTATGGGTTATTAAACTCTATTCCTTTTGGTTCGGTTGATTGGAGCTGCAAAAGCAGAATGGCACTGTTTTACAGTGAAAGCTCAACTGTGCTGTAATTGCTTCAAGTGACATACTGTAATTATTCAAGATTATAGGAGAGAGGAGGAGGGGGGAGAGAGAAGAAAAAACTGCATGGAGATTGAGCTTTACTTATGAACATCAGTGACATTTTGTGTTGGTTTCATCCTGTCACCTGGTCATCAGCAAGTAGTTGCCACATTCACAAAATTATATACAACCCTCAAAAATATATGGGGCAAGAGTGAAAAAATTTTTGCTGCTCAAGGGCCACATTTTCTTATGGCCTTCTGGGGGCCACATGCCAGTGGTGGGAGGGGCCAAAGGAAAAAGTGGACAGGCCAATGTGTGTGACTCCTACCTTTGTACAGTAGGCTAAATTCTAGGTCATGCAAACATCAGAGGTTTCTACACACACAAATAAATGGCATAATCACAATTCAAGGGCACATTCTAGCCAGGCAACAGCACTTGAAGCGGGCACAGAACAGACTAGTGATGTATATGGCCTGGTGGGAGTCCCAAGGGCCAGATAGAGAGGCATGGAGGGCCACATTTGGCCCCCAGGCCTGAGGATCCCCCTGATATATGATAAGATTGGATTTTCCTGGTCAGTGTCAAACTTCAGAGCATAATCCAGCCCCTCCACTATCATACAGTACACATGCTCAGCTCTGTGTGCTTTTTTAGGAGCAAGGATCTCTCTCTCTCTCTCTCTGCTTATGAAACACTTGTTGCAAGGTGCCATATATAAGAACATTATATTCTTCGCGCCTACTGAAGACCTTCCTCTTTCAACAAGCCGTTAAAGTAGAGACCTTATCCCAATCTGTGTCAGAATTGCTTTTTAAGATGTTTTTAAAGCTTGTTTTAAAAGGTGTTTTTAAAGATGTTTTGTTTTAATATATTTTTAAAGATTTTTTAATATATTTTAATGTCTGTTTTTACAAAGTTTTAGAGTGTTTTTAGTGTTTTTCTTTGCCACCCTGTGCTCCTACTGGGAGGAAGGGTGTGATATAAATATAATAATAAAAATAAACAACTCAAAGCCTGCCACCAAAGAAGTGCCTGCTTCAAATCAATATGCGACTTTTAGCCCCTTGTTGCCCCCTTGGGGATGCTCTCAAATCACTCCACTACTGTGATAGTAGAAGCCACAGGTGGCAGAATCTGCCCTGCCTCCTTCTGTGCAACAGTGAATGACACAATAGTCCTGCCAAGGTCTCCAATGGCCTATGGGCCTGCACCCTTCAGCTTCTCTTGCTGATCCGCTTCCTAATGACCTTCTGTGAAGTTTTGCCCCTCTCCCATTTTCTCCAGCTTCATACATCCAGCAGCCATCCTTTCCTCTGGCCCCTGCTTTCAGCCTACTAGCATCTTTGCCCCCAAGAGCCGTGTGGTGCGGTTGTACAAGTGTTGGGCCAGGCCTAGGGAGGTCTGGGTTCAGTTTCCCACTCAGCCACAAAGCTCATTGTGTGATTTTGAGTCAGGTACACACTCTCTCTTGTCTAATCAACCACACAGCGTTGTTGTGATGATAAAACAGAGGAGGGGAAGCCATCTAAGCCACCCTGAGCTATGTAGAGGAAGGGAGTTCAAATGTAATTTTTAAAATCCTGTTGTTACTCAGTCACTTGCCCAGCTTCCCAGGAACTGCTGATGCCTCACCACTAGGGTTGCCAGGCTCAGGGCCTCCAAGAGGTCTTCTGTATCTTTAAAAGTTGTACAGGGGGAAGGGAGAATTCCACCTTGTGATTTTCCCCATTATAGTGTTGCAAGAACACCTGCACTTGGCTGACTTTCTCTTCTCCTAAAGATACAGGATCAGTCTCAGGCCCTGAACCTGGCAACCCTATTCACCACTCCTCATGTAGCAGGACCTTCTTGAGTGTAAAACACCATGAAGTTGCTTCAGAGACTCCTGTCATTGCTCCTTGTTTTGTTTTCTCCATCTTTTTCCTTGTGCCTGATGTTCCCCCACCTACCCTTACCCTTAAGCTTCTCACAGTCCATTGCCTGCTTTTCAGCCATCTTGCCTTGGCTCCCTATCTTTTAGCTTCACAGATGTCCACGCATGGCTGAGGTTTAATTTTAGCCAAACTGGCAGCTTTCACATCTCTCACACAAGGGCAGAGAAGTGGGTTCATAGCATCTTGAGCAATATCATGGTATGAGCCCAGAGAGCACGGAAAGTCAGGGAGAGAACCTAAGAGAACACCTTTTCATCTAAGGTGAACAGTTTTGTGCTCCAAAGTCCCTCCCACTGCCAGCCTCCATTCCAGCAGCCTTCTCGGCCTGGCTAAGCCTCACCACAGTCCTTCACTGCAGGCGATCCTCATGGCCAAAGAAGTTGCCATTGGCTAGCCTCGTCATGCTCAGATCAAAGGGTGGTGTCACTATCACCTTCACCTGACTGCTAACCAGCCAGTTTCCAAGGGCTCTAAGCCAAAGTCTGGGCCCCAAAGCAGTGCTGGTATCTACTATACAGCTGAAGCCACCCAAAGCCTCAGAGAGAAGGGCTGTAGCTCAGTGGTACAGGGTGTTTTGCATGCAGAAAGTCCCAGGTTCAATCCTCAGCATCTCCAGGTAGGACTGATAATGTCCCCTGTCTGAAACCCTGGAGTTACCCTGTCAATCATTGTAGAAAATACTGAGCTAGGTGGATAAGGCAGCTTTCTATGTTCCTAACCCTAAGAACTGCTGCTTCTGCTGCCACCTACTATCCTATGGTGTGGATGAGAACAGGGTCCCTGAGGGAAAGGCAAGGCACTGGTGGGCAGGGTGACCATTTGCATCTTTGCATGTGTACAGGAGTTGCTTCCTCTTCTGCCCTACCAGAACTAGAAAATGTTGGCTTGGGGACCTCAAGTTTTACCAAGAAGCCTGAAGCCTTGTCTGAGGGTGAGCAGCAAACAGGCTCCTGTGCAGTAGGAGCCCCCTATCTGAAGAGGACCCAGGAGTCTAGGCAGCCCAAGCAGGCTTGACTAACCTGTACAAGGCCAATGCCCTCAAATGCCAAATTTCACTGTTTCCCATTGCCTCAGGAACCAACAGGCCTGTCAAGAGCCTACGGATGTGCTAGGGTACAGCTAGAGTACAGGCATTTTAAGAGTTCCATTCCTCCAGGCAAAGTGGTCAAAACTGTGTTTGGTACTACACAACCATTTAGGACTTAGGGTGCCAGAAATAGGTCTCTCCCTGGGAGCCATCCACCGCCCTACAAATTCTTTTGTACTTCCCTAACTCCCTGCCCTGTCTCTTTTTTAAAGCTCCACCCACTTTACTACAATAGATATTTGACCACAACACACTGCTGCCTATTGCTTCTGCATGGTTTTGCCCACTCTTCAAGGGCTCAGTCTAGCTCCACAGGCTTTTATTCGCCAATATAGAATGGGTAGTGGAGTTCTATTCTTTCAGCAGTATTAACAGTTGCAAGGTAGTCAGAGGGAAGGCAAGGAGAGATACAAATGAAAGCTTTAGTTTAGGGGTGGGGTACCGTTTAGGCTCCGGGGGCCTGTGGGCTAACTTTGACAGGTGGGTGGGGCAACCTACCTGCCAATCACATTATGGCATTATGACATCATTTGACTGACAGGAGGGTTGTCCCACCCAGCTGACAAAATCTATTATGGGGTGTTCCCAAGCTTGGGAACCACAGGCAAGAGGAACTGCCAGCCCTATGATTTGCAAGCCTCCCTGTGCTTCTCCCTTCCAGCTCACAAAGCCCTTTGCAAAAGTCCCTCCAATGTTGAAAGGGAAATATGTGGGGCAGCTTCAAAACCAGCTCTGGGAGAGAGAAGTGGTTTCCACTGAACAGAAACTGCCTTCCTCTCCCTGAGCTCCTACCACCCATCAACTAGGGCGGTGGGTGTGTCTTCATCAAAATGGCCTCATGGGTTAAATGGGGAGGCCTGGCAGGCCAAGTTTGACCCACTTGCTTGAGGTTCTCCTCCTCTGCTTTAGTTGATTAATCTAGATTGGGCATGGGGAACCTGCAGCTCTCTAACTGTTGTTGGGCTCCCATCGGCCCCAGCCAGCATAGATGTGGGGGAATAGGATACCTGGCTTGTTTGCCAACATGGAGGCCACACTTGTGTGCTCACTATCATCTGTATCGAGCAGCAGATGATCCATCTGACATGAACAGGGAGCAGCCTCGGAATGAGAGCATCCAGTGTCTGCCACAATCAAGGCTCACTTGGGCTTCAATCCTTATGAGAATAACATTAGCACACACACAAAAAAACCTGCACAAGTACTACAAGTCTACAGACATTCTTGGAATTCCTAGAATTCAATCATTCAGAACTTTTTCAGCAAACAAACTCCAGACTGAAGAACTTCAATGAAAGTATTTAATAATTACAACATTTTAAGATGACAGAGCCTAAATTAATATGCCTGGAAGGTCTGAAAATGAGTGATACTATTCTGGTTCCTGCCCTTTATATCTGAAACACAATGCTCTGGAGGCAGTGCAAGTATCCAAAGGGTTGGCATTGATACACTTGATAATGCTATTCCTTTCATCTCCTTTGGCCCTTTGTTTGAGTACAGCCTGGATTGTTTCTCTCTCTCTTTTGATCGGTTTGGCTAAGCCAACCCCCAGGGTAGTTTTCTATTTTCCACTTGTCTCAGGAACCACATCACATAAATTCCTTGATGCATGTGCTCCAGTACCCTTTCAGATAGCATCTTTTTATTTAAATGCTGGAGAACAAAATCCTAATCAAGACTGGATGGTTTTCATTCATGTGTAATTCCCTTCCAACTCTTCCTACCAGCTTGTCTGTCTTCATTAATGCTATGACTACCTAGGCAAACCACAGAGATCCAAATGCTATGATGGGCGTATATACCCACATCACATTTTTTGGCATTAGCACTAAATGTACACCAAACAGGTTAGACAAATAATAGAGATACCGAAGTACCTGATCAGTGCAAATACAAGAGCAGTAAGTTGCTTTATTGTCATTGCTGGCAAAGCCCTGCTGTACCTTTCCAAGCATCAGTTATCATGGCAGCACTTGCAAAGGCTGCTTGGTAGTGGCTGCAAACCACACTTTTGCAAGGGAACCACATCTTCACCCACCTGATACCTGATCATACTTATATGATGCCAGGTATAGGGCAGGTGAGTATGGCTTGGCAAAAAAGGCCTGGTGAGCCAAATGGGGAGGCCTAGCAGGCCTGATTCAGCCTGTTGGCTAGAGGTTCACCACCACTGCCTTATTGTCACTGACAGAGTTAGTGTTTCTTTCCTCCTTGCAGCTGAAAGACTAATGGCTTGTGTACTGGAAGGGACAAACAGACTTGCCTTTGATTTAGGCTGTACTGAGGCTTCATCTATGTTGGCATTCACAATGGGAAGTGTGAGCTGGTAGTTCATATATCACAGCCATTACAAGTTCTGGAATTTCTGATGCTCCAAAATTGTAAGTCTGAGAAATCGCCATGGCTATATCAAGTCCCATTTTCATTGGAATGAAATTACAGGTCTGGCTCACTACCCACAGTCATGGCACTGCTATGTTTGGTAGAATAAGAGTGGTCATTCCATGTCAGTGGGATGGTGGAATCTACTCTGGCTTGTAGTTCAAATGTCCAAGGAGCGGATTCCAGTGCCCCACTAACATGGAGCCACCAAGCACCACTGAGGATAAGGCTGTTTGTGAGGGAAAGGGTTGACAAACAAAGATGTTTCCAAAAGACCTCCCAATAAAACATTGACCCTCAATATTTTGTTCTGGTTCTGACTGAGTCCACCAGGCAGCACCACAGATAATTTCATGTGAGATACTTGCTCCCATGAAGGCTGGTGGTAAGCTGAGGCCTTATAAGCCCCTCTCAAGTTCTGCCTCACTTGTTCAAGGAATGGATGCTCTTAAAGGACCAGCTGCTTGGCCTAGAAATAGGCACTTCTGTCTGGGGCCTCCCACCTGGTGGTCACCCTGGTAGTGTGAGACGCACATGGCTCCTCAGAATCAGGAAAAATAACTTGTGAGAGTTCTGGCTTCACTTTAGTAGTTTCTGATTCAAATGTTTGGCTTTAAGCTCATGGTGTGTCAGCCTCGAGTTCAGCCAGCTCTGCCTCTGATTCTAAACTTGAGGCTGGGGTGTGACACTCTGATCTTCTGGTAATATAAAAAAACGTGCATGAAATTCTCACCATCGTCTCATTGTAATTCTGAGCTGCTGTTGACCAGGACACACCGTCAAAACCCAAAAAGAGATGGGCCATTAAAAAGTAGAATGATTTCCCCCAAAAAACAACCTTCTTTTACTTATTAGGGGAGGTCACCTATATATTACGAGAGGCATGAAGCTGCTGTGCTCACTGTCATGGTCCTATTCCTCCTTAGAACATCTAGTTTAACACACATAGAGGCTGGGCCATAGCTCAATGGCAGGACACAGCTTTGTGTGCAAAAGAGATTCAATCTCTGGTAGGCAAGACTAGGAAAAGATTACTGTTTGAGGCCCTGGATAGTCACTGCCAGTCATTATTGGCAATACTGATCTAGCTGGACTAATGACCTGACTTTGTATAAAGCAGTTTCCTATGATGTCATTGCACTGTGAGTTGCACTGCCTCAGCCTCACATCACTGGCTGGCAGTGAATAGGGGAGGGACATGTTCTCATTTGCCTGCCATTTAGATCAGTGAGCTTGATGGGTTTTGTCTGTGGTAGCCCAATGTCTCAGGAACTGTCTGCCAATGGATCTCTGGAAGGCTACCGTACTTCAGTCGATCTTGAAGTCCTTGAAGACCTATTTCAGGTGGCCAATACATCAACTACAACTAGGTTGACTATGTTTTGCATTTTAACTATTGATATTGTGTCAGTTGTGTTATGAGTGGAGTATGTTTTACTACTGGTTTATTAACAGTATGGGGATTGTAGTAGCTTTATCTTGTTTCTGTGTTGAAACTCACTTATTGATGTCCTAACTGTGTTATGTAAGTCATTTCAAAAGAGTTGCACTCAGAAAGGGGCCTATAAATCTTTTTAAATGAATAAAATGCAATGACTTCACATCACACATTTTTGTCAAACTGGATTGGGGTGGGAAACCTTAGGCCGGGGGGGGAGGGAATGCGGCATTCCAGGCCTTTCTGTATGGCCCTTGGCACTCTCCCCAGGCCTAGGGTTACCAACCGTACTCTTTTAAGAGTACATGTACTCTTTTTGAAATGGTGCAACAGCATACTCTTACTTTTCACTTATCAAAGCCAAATGTACTCTTTCTGAAATGACAAAATGATGGTAACCCTACCCAGGCCACACCCCTCAATGGTCCTGCTTTGCAGCCTCAAGTTCCTTTGCTTGGCTGGATGTATCATTAAACTGTGATCATGCCTCTTGCTTGCCTAGACGGAAGATGGAAGTGTGTGTGTGTGTGTGTAAAAACATCTGACTTTTGGATGACTGGAATGAATCCTACTGTACAAAGATAAGAATTGCATTCATTGCCGCATTCAGTGGAAAAGAAGCAGTGCCTCTGGCCCTACCTGCTGCTGGCATGCAACCCTCTGAAGGTTGTCCACAAGGGAATGTGGCCCTCAGGTTATAAATGATTCCTCGCCTCTGAACTGGATATTATGAAGAGGAGAAGGAAACACACTGAGCAATGTCAGCTCCATGTCATTCATAATGCCTAGTTCTACTGAGATAAGAAAAAGAAAAAAGCCAGTGTTAATGCATATCAACATTATTGGGTGGAGGTTGATTCTAGTGATTAAGAGTACCTAAATTTAATCTGATTTAGTAATCTGTATTTTAGTAAAAGTGAAGTTAACTTGTTTAGTTTTGTAATCTTTGCAATGGGTGTTTGTGGGTGCTTATTGCTTTTGCAAACTGCTTGAATCTAAGAGAGCTCTCTGTGTAGAACAGCAAGCTGAAATTGTAGGCTTCCTGAAGCTGTTTAGGAGACGTTTTTCACACTGCCTATGCTGAATAACAGAGGCTGGAAACAACTGCTTAATTTGTCAAAACAGTGAGTCTTCCCAGCTGCACATTCAAGGACTCACAGGGAGAGACAAACAAACATCAGAAGTAAAAGCTGGAAGTATGAGATCACAGACCCTAACTCCTAGAAAAGATAAACATCTCACACGTATAGGTGTCACCTGATGCCCCCTCCCAGAGGGTCTTTTGGGTGTAAATAAAATTGAAATTGTTTGGAATTCTTTTTATATTGTTTTAAATTTTAAAATTGTGTTTTAAATTGTTTTTAAAATATGTGTTTTAAATTGTATATTTGTTTTAATGTTTTTGATTGCTGTAAACCGCCCAGAGAGCTTCGGCTATGGGGCGGTATACAAGTGCAATAAATAAATAAATAAATAAATAAATGGATTAAAGTGATACAAGAAAATATGAAAGTATTTTTTAAAAAAATATAAAAAGAAGTTATGAGCCACATGGAAGGGCTACTGTTCTATAGCTATTCCTTGCTCATAATGATTATAAAGAAACATGGAGCAATTTAGTTCTGCACTGAGTGAACAGTGGCCCTTCGTGAACAGGCTAGGACAGGCCTAGGCCAATATGGTACCCAGGCCCAGCACCAATGGGAGGCCAGTTAGGCACAGGCCTGAGGGCCCCTGCAGCTCAGAAGGGTCCCTGTGCCTCAGAATGGCTCCTCCTAAATGTGTAGACTGGGGCTGGGAGAGTGGAGCTCCCATTCCACAATCCATGGCAGTGTCAGGTCGTGGGGCGTGATTTGCAGTCTAGAGTTGCAGGAGCTCCATCCTCCCAGTCAACCCCTCCCCCTCAATCAGCCAGTGCAGGCTGAAATAGGCCCAGCCGCTCCACCGCCCACATCACCACCTCAGTACACTGGCATGCTGCATATGTATGCCAGCCATCTAGGATTGCCAGGTCTCCGGTTTTTGGCCAGAGTTTCAGGGAAAAAGGGGCCGTCTCCGGCCTCCGGCAATACTTTGCTTAAACTGGATGATCTCCGGCTTTTCATTGGCCGCCTTCCCGCCCTTTGTCATTGAGGCAGAGAGAGCTGGTGCCGCCGGAGCCGGGCTCTGTCTTCCCAGACAGCAGCCTGTCTTGGACAGGGGCGGGCAGGAGCGGCAACGAGGGGCTGGCCCTGGGCGTGCGAGGCGGGCGCTGCTTAAAAGGCCAGTCGGGCGAGCGTGGCGCTGTCATTCTCCCTCCTGCTGTGGGCGCCGCTGGGCGGGAGTGGCCGCGATGGAGCTCGGCAGTGGCGGTGGCGGCGGCCGCAGCATCTCTGGCTGGGGAGTGCATTGCGGCCGCTGCCGCCCAGCGGCGCCCACAGCACGAGGGGTGAAGCAGCCGGGCGTCCTCGGGGCTAAGAAGGAGCTGGCCCCATCTGGCATCCACTGCTGCTGTGGGTAGCAGGCTGGAGAGAGAGAGAGAAAGAGAGAGAGGCTGGAGAAAGAGAGAGATGCTGGAGAAAGAGAGATAAAGAGAGAGAGGCTGGAGAAAGAGAGAGATGCTGGAGAGAGAGAGAGAGATGCTGGAAAAAGAGAGAGATGCTGGAGAGAGAGAAAGAGAGAGATGCTGGAGAAAGAGAGAGATGCTGGAGAAAGAGAGCGATGCTGGAGAGAGAGAGAGAGAGAGAAAGAGAGCGATGCTGGAGAAAGAGAGAGATGCTGGAGAAAGAGAGCGATGCTGGAGAGAGAGAGAGAGAGAGAAAGAGAGCGATGCTGGAGAAAGAGAGAGATGCTGGAGAAAGAGAGAGATGCTGAGAGAGAGAGAGATGCTGGAGAGAGAAAGAGAGAGAGAGAGAGCGATGCTGGAGAGAGAGAGAGAGAGAGAGAGAGAGAGAGAGAGAGAGAGAGAGTGATGCTGGAGAAAGAGAGAGATGCTGGAGAAAGAGAGAGATGCTGTGAGAGAGAGAGAAAGAGAGAGATGCTGGAGAGAGAGAGAGAAAGAGAGCGATGCTGGAGAAAGAGAGAGAGAGAGAGAGAGAGAGAGAAAGAGAGAGATGTTGGAGAGAGAGAGAAAGAGAGAGATGCTGGAGAAAGAGAGAGATGCTGGAGAAAGAGAGAGATGCTGGAGAGAGAGAGAGAGAGAGAGAAAGAGAGCGGTGCTGGAGAAAGAGAGAGATGCTGGAGAGAGAGAAAGAGAGAGAGGCTGGAGAGAGAAAGAGAGAGTTTGGCCCTAATCCTCAGTTTCTTACTATTTCCTCTGGATAATTGCACTGCTGGAAACGGACAGAATCATCATGTAATTGTCTTTTCTTGACAGGATGTGGGAGTGAGATTGAAATGACAACAAATAGGAATGTGTGCCATTGTTCCATTTTTCTGCACATTTCCCATCTCCCCAAAGCAGCCTTCCCCAACCTGGTGCCTTCCAGATATCTTTGGGCATACAGCTGCCACCAGCTAACATCTGGAGGGCACCAAGCTGGGGAAGTCTGCCCTAAATTGTCAGCTGCTTCAGGTCTATCAGATCTAAGCATATGGTCACCCTGTTGTAGGAAAGTTCCCAATAAACTGACTCGTGTTGTCTCATTAAGTCTCTAATGTGGCAATTTAAGCGAACAGACATGATCTTGTTCTGGGTTTTGGACTTCCAGCAGGGGCTTAGACTAGAAGGACTAAAAGGCCCCTTCTAGCTCTGTGATTCTATGCTACATGTAAGTGTGTGTGTGTGTGTGTTACACACAAACGCACAGGCACACACACAAGCATACTTTTTTTCTTTGATCAATTTTGCTTAGAAAAAAAGTGTCTTGTTCTTGTCAGTTGACTTCCTTTTTTATTCTTTGTATGTACTTAAACAAGCTGGTCTGTTTTAAAAGAAAAGCTTGGTGGTGTTTGTGAGAGCCCACGAAAGAGCAATTTCAGGTAACTGCCACAGCCAAATGGTTAAGAATTGGCCTTATGACATAATGTGTACTGGCTGGTCTCTACAGAATTCCAAACACCATTTCAGACTTAAGGCTGCCATCTATTATCCCAAAGGCAGCCAAAGTAGCATCCTCCAGATATTGTACTAAAACTCCCATGAGCCCTATCCTGCTTGGCCAGCAATCACAATAAAGTCCAAAAACTTGACTGCATCTGTTTAATTATATGCATGGAAATGGAAATGGACTGCCTTCAAGTCGATTCCGACTTATGGCTACCCTATGAATAGGGATTTCATGGTAAGCGGTATTCAGAGGCGGTTTACCATCTAAGGCTAGTACTCCCCACCTGGCTAGGGCCTGCTCAGCTTGCCACAGCTGCACAAGCCAGTCCCTTCCTTGTCCACAACTGCCAGCTGGGGGAAATGGCTCCTTGCGACTATGCACCTTGCCCACAGGTGGCAGGGCACATAATCCCTGAGCCACTCACTGTGGGGGTGATCTTTAGCTGGCCCTTGACATCCAGGAGACACGAGTAGGGATTTGAACTCATAGACTCTGGACTCCCAGCCAGGCTCTCCTCCCCACTGTGCTATACCATCTGTTGCATGAGCATACAGTTAACATACAACTGACTTCATAGCACCATGCAGATAACAACTGGCTCACTCTGCATTAGCATAGCTGCTGCAAGCACTCTTAGTTCATTTTTACAAGATAGTTCAACATGCTATCCTGTTCATTAAAAAAATGCATTCATTCCTGACTTTATCTCTTACCACTTCTCCAGGCTGTAAAAAATAAAATAAAACACCTTCCACTTTCCTTTTTTGTATCTTTAATTCAGTTGTTGTTGTTAATGCGCCTTCAAGTCAATTTCAACTTATGGTGACCCTATGAATCAGCGACCCCAATAGCATCTGTCATAAACCACCCTGTTCAGATCTTGCAAGTTCAGGTCTGTGGCTTCCTTTATGGAATCAATCCATCTCTTGTTTGGTCTTCCTCTTTTTCTACTCCCTTCTGTTTTCCCCAGTGTTATTGTCTTTTCTAATGAATCATGACTTCTCATTATGTGTCCAAAGTATATGTGTCCAAAGTCAGAGGAAGGCAATGGTAAACCACCTCTGAATACCTCTTACCATGAAAACCCTATTCATAGGGTCACCAAAAGTTGGGATCGACTTGAAGGCATTCCATTTCCATTTTCCATCCATACTTCCTAAGATGGTGAGAAGGAATGACCTTGTCACTTCAGCTGGACCTCTTTTAGGTAAGATTTCTATTTTAATTTCCAATCAGAAATTTTTTTTTGAATGGTATGCTGCACGCAAGCATGGTTGATACAATGTATCATGCTTCATGATATCACTAGGGCCTGCCCCATGATGTCACCAGGGCCTGCCCCATGACATCACTAGGGCCCGCCCCATGATGTCACTAGGGCCTGCCCCATGATGTCACTAGGGCCCGCCCCATGATGTCACTAGGGCCCGCCCCCATTTTCTCAGGTTTTTGGATGGTTTCGACCTGGCAACCCTACAGCCATCACCCAAGATGGCAGTTAGGGACTGATGCAGAGACACAGGAGAGGGGGTGGGAGGGTGTTGGGGAGCAGTGTGACTCTGTACCACAGGGCCAGAGCTTGGAAAAGTTACTTTTTTTAAACTACAACTTCCATCAGCCCCAGCCAGCATGGTCATTGGATTGGGGTGATGGGAGTTGTAGTTCAAAAAAATAACTTTTCCAAGCTCTGTGCAGGGCCCACTCATTCTGGGCACCGGCCCTGATGGTACCCTCCAGATGTTGAGGACTTCAACTTATTTATTTATTTATTTATTTATTTATTTATTATTAATTTGTATCCCGCCCTTCCTCTCAGCAGGAGCCCACGGTGGTAAACAAAGCGCTAAAAACACTTTAAAACATCATAAAAACAGATCTTAAAATACATTAAAACAAAACAGTGTTAAAACATTAAAAAACAACTTTAAAAAAGGTTAAAAACATTATTAAAAACATATTAAGCAATTCTAACACAGACGACGCAGACTGGAATAGGTCTCAACTTAAAAGGCTTGTTGAAAGACGAAAGTCTTCAAAAGGCGCCGAAAAGATAGCAGAGATGGTGCCTGCCTAATATTCAGAGGGAGGGAATTCCACAGGGTAGGTGCCGCCACACTAAAGGTCCATTTCCTATATTGTGCAGCATAAACCTCCTGATAAGATGGTATCTGCAGGAGGCCCTCACCTGCAGAGCGCAGTGATCGACTGGGTATGTAAGGGATAAGACTGTCTTTCAGGTATCCTGGTCCTGATCTGTATAGGGCTTTGTACACCAAAACTAGAACCTTGAACTTGGCCCAGTAGCAAATGGGCAGCCAGTGCAGTTCTTTTATTTTATTTATTTATTTATTTTATTTTATTTATATACCGCCCTAAGCCAAAAAGGCTCTCTGGGCGGTGTACATAAAAGATAAAACAAGCAAGATATATAAATACAGTAAATATAACAGAATCAAAAATCAAAACAACAAGCAACAAAAACCAAGCAACATCAAAATATAACAATAATAAGATACTGTTTAAAATACACTATAAAAACAATTATTAAAATACATCTTAAAATGCCTGGGAGAATAAAAAGGTTTTCACCTGGCGCCGAAAAGATAGCAGCGTCGGCGCCAGGCGTACCTCATCGGGGAGACTATTCCACAATTCGGGGGCCACCACCGAGAAGGCCCTGGTTCTGGTCACTACCCTCCGAGCTTTTCGATGGGATGGCACTCGGAGGAGGGCCTTAGATGTCGAGCGCAGTGTACGGGTAGGTTCGTATTGGGAGAGGCGTTCCACCAGGTATTGCGGTCCCATGCCATGTAGGGCTTTATAGGTCAAAACCAGCACTTTGAATTTAGCCCAGAAACAAATAGGAAGCCAGTGCAGACGGGCCAGAACAGGTGTTATATGAGCGGACCTTCTGGTCCGCGTCAGTAGTCTGGCCGCTGCATTCTGGACTAGCTGTAGTTTCCGAACTATCTTCAAGGGCAGCCCAACGTAGAGCGCATTTCAGTAGTCCAACCTAGAAGTTACCAGAGCGTGAACAACTGAGGCGAGGTCATCACTGTCCAGATAGGGACGTAGCTGGGCTACCAGTCAAAGATGGTAAAAAGCATTCCATGCCACCGAGGCCACCTGGGCCTCGAGAGACAAGGAAGGATCGAAAAGAACTCCCAAGCTACGAACCTGTTCCTTCAAGGGGAGTGTAACCCCATCAAGAACAGGATGATCATCCTCCATCTGGGCAGTGAAGGCACTCACCAACAGCGTCTCGGTCTTGTCTGGATTGAGCTTCAGTTTGTTAGCCCCCATCCAGTCCATTATCGCGGTCAGGCAACAGGTTTAGCACGTTAACAGCCTCACCTGAAGAGGATGAAAAGGAGAAATAGAGTTGCGTGTCATCAGCATACTGATGACAACGTAGCCCAAAACTCCTGATGACCGCACCCAGCGGCTGCATGTAAATGTTGAAAAGCATGGGGGACAGTACCGATCCCTGCGGGACTCCACAATCGAGAGTCCAGGGTGTTGAGCAGTGTTCCCCAAGCACTACCTTCTGGTGACGACCCACCAAGTAGGAGCGGAGCCACTGCCAAGCAGTACCCCCGACTCCCAACTCCGTGAGTCTCCCCAGAAGGATACCATGGTCGATGGTATCAAAAGCAGCTGAGAGATCAAGGAGAATCAACAGAGTCACACTCCCCCTGTCCCTCTCCCGACAAAGGTCATCATACAGGGCGACCAAGGCTGTTTCGGTGCCAAAACCGGGCCTAAAACCGGATTGAAATGGATCAAGATAATCAGTGTCATCCAAGAGCCCCTGGAGCTGGCCGGCAACCACCCGCTCCAGAACCTTGCCCAGGAACGGAACATTCGCCACAGGTCTATAGTTGTTCAAGTTATCTGGGTCCAAGGAGGGTTTCTTCAGGAGCGGTCTCACCACCGCCTCTTTTAGGCAGTCAGGGACCACTCCCTCTCTTAAAGAGGCATTTATTACCTCCTTGGCCCAGCCGGCGGTTCCGGTCCTGCCAGCTTTCACCAGCCAAGAGGGGCAAGGATCTAGAACAGACGTGGTCGCCCGCACCAGTCCAAGGATCTTGTCAACATCCTCGAGCTGCACCGACTGAAACTCATCCAATAAACGAGGACAAGACCGTGATCTGGATGCTTCATTAGGACCAACTGCTATAATATTGGAGTCTAAGTCCCAACAAATGCATGCGATCTTATCTTGGAAGTGCTTGGCGAACTCTTCACAGCGGGCTACAGATGAGTCTATAATATCCCGAGGGCCAGAATGTAAAAGCCCTCGTACAATTTTAAAGAGCTCCGCTGGGCGGGAAAGAGATGCCTTAATTGTGGCAGCAAAATATCTCTTTTTTGCTGCCCTCACCGCTACTATATACCGCTTAGAAGAGGCACTTACCAAAGCATAATTGCATTCGTCAGGAGTTCACCTCCATCTGCACTCAAGCCTCCTCCTCTCTTGCTTCATCACTCTCAGCTCCACGGTATACCATGGAGCTGTATGAGCTCTACATAGGAGGGGGCGCATGGGAGCGATCGTGTCAACCGCCCGGGTCATCTCCGTATTCCACAATCCGACCAGGGCTTCGACAGGAGCACCAGTCTTCTCAGTTGGAAAATCCCCCAGAGCCCTTTGGAAACCCTCAGGATCCATTAGTCTCCGGGGGCGGACCAATTTAATAGGTCCCCCACCCTTGCAGAGGGAAAGGGTCGCTGTGAGCCTAAACTTCAGCAAGCGGTGATCTGTCCATGACAATGGGGTAGATGAAAAAACCCCAACCACCAGATCACCATCTCCATGCCCAGTGGCAAAGATCAAATCAAGAGTATGTCCCGACACATGCGGGGTGACATGTTGGCGATACCCTGCCCCAGTGAGCAGTCTCGCTGCCGCATTTTGCACCAGCTGCAGCTTCTGGACCAACCTCAAGGGCAGCCCCACATAGAACGCTTTACAGTAATCCAGCCTAGAGGTTATCAGTGCATGGACAACAGTGGTCAGGCTATCCCGGTCCAGAAATGGCTGCAGCTGTCTCACCAGCTGAAGCTGGTAAAAGGCACTCCTAGCCACTGAGGTCACTTGGGCCTCCAGCAACAAAGATGGATCCAGGAGCACTCCCAGGCTACAGACCTGCTCTTTCAGAGGGAGTACGACCCCATCCAAAGCAGGTAACTGACCAATTATCCAAACTCGGGAACCACCAACCCACAGCGCCTCTGTCTTGCTAGGATTCAGACTCAGTTTATTGGCCCTCATCCAGCACACCACCGAGTCCAGGCAGTGGTCCAGGGCTTGCATGGCCTCTCCCGATTCAGTTGTTATGGAGAAATAGAGCTGGGTATCATCAGCATACTGCTGACACCTCGCGCCAAAGCTCCTGATGACTGCTCCTAAGGGCTTCATATAGATGTTAAACAGCATGGGGGACAAGATAATTAGGGGGGCTTTGCCCCCTGCTTGCTTCACTTGCCAACACCCCTTCTTGGTCCACTCACAAACCAAGGACTCACTCACACTCTCTCCCACACACACACACACATGCACGCACACCACACACACAGGGACTCCCAACCCCCCTGACACACTCACTCACTCTCTCTCTCTCTGTCTCTGTCTCTGTCTCTCTGTCTCTGTCTCTGTCTCTCTCTCTCTCTCTCTCTCTCTCTCTCTCACACACACACACACACACACACACACACATACACACAGGTCACCCTCCCCTGCATGGGTTGCTAAGCTTCCTCTTCTCCTCCCCTTAGACGTTCTCCTGTGAGCAGGAGGGAGGCGGCTGTCTGCGGTGAGTGGCACAGGGACAGTGGGGAGTGGCCAGGGCATTGCCTCAGCAGCCATCCTTCTCTCCTGCTGCTCCCTCCTCTTTGCCTTCAGCCACTGAGGCTGTCAGTGAGATTGGGGGGGGCAGCAGCAACAGAGCAGGGCGGTTGATAAGGAGCTGCCCCGGGCTGTCCTGACTCTCCTGTTTGGCTCTCCTGGGCTTCCTCACTCTCCCACCTTGCTTGCTCGCTCACCTCATGCCCGCCTCTCTTGCCCGCTGGTCTGCCATTCCCACTTGCTTCACGTGCTCCTGCTGCCACCACACACCCCCATGGAATGATGCTATTACACTGCATGACGGTGTGACAACTTACAGAAATACTATATGTATAGATAGATAACGTAATTAAGACTGATTCCTCCCATGTATCATGCTGCAATTTCTATGATGATGAACTGAGGGTACCCCTTTAATGGACAGCAAGGCGAGCCTACTCTGTGTGGTGGTTGCTCCCTTCCAGTTAAGGAATTATCCCCCCATCACCCTCCTTTTTACAAGTGTAGAAAGAGACATACCAGTCTGTATTGGCTTTTAAGCCACATGGTTAAGTTAGTAGAGGGTACAGTTGCCAAAAAACAAACAGTCTGACCCTTAAAAAGAAAAATGTGACAGAATACAAGGGGCAAAGCTGCTCTCCCCACCTCCATCAGCCATTTTAAACATTGATCACACCTCAGGAGAATAGACATCTTTGGATCCTCCTCCAGATCCAACAAAAACTGCTGGGCTCTGATTCTGGATCTATGCAACACCACAGACGTTGAGCTATGCCCTGGCTTCACCACCAGATTGTTCTGAACTCTGCCCCTGGCCCCGAGGATGCCCCATACCAGGGCTCATCCTGGTATCAACATATACCAATGAGGTCTGATGGGGATGGGTGGTTAAGGAATATGAATATAAAGACTGACAGAGTTGCTGGGATTCAGTAGTATGAGTTACAGTTAGTGCCAAAGGTCGTAAGTGCTATCCTCAGCGAGTCCTACTGAGGATGATGGGGTGGTTATATCCTTTCTTCATGAGGGACAAGTTGATTGTTCGTTATTAATCATGAGATTTAATTAGAAGCTCTGTGTTCAGAAGCAGTATGGTTCTGTGCACCGGGTGCTAGGGATGGGGGATACAAAGTCAATAGAACAACACCCATTTGTATCTGGGATTTTGTCTTTGGTATTCACCGAATGGGACAACCCCCACACCGGCCTCTGTGGCATTTCATGCACCCCTTTCTGAGTAGCTGTGGATGAACAGGCTGCTCCACACAACACAGGGCCAGCATTTTGGTAAAATGTTCCATTTGCCATTTGAGTGACCCAATTTACCAGCCTACACTCCCACTCCTAATTAGGGCTGCGGGATACATTTGATTCAGTTCGCATTTAAGGGCGAACCTGCCTAATTCACACTTTCTGAAAGAATATGTGAACCGAGAGGCAGCCATCCTTCATCTGCACTTCTCCAGATTTCGCAATGCAGAGCAAGTAAGCTAAGTAATGTGTGCAAGAATGCACATGCTAGAATAAAATATGCATACATATTCATGCATTCATGAAAATAACGTGCAAAAATGCATTAGGGAAAATTGCTTTGCAGAACTGCATTGAAAAAGGTGTATATTAGGAGAAATTCCCACTAAAATGCTGATGCATTTCCATGAGAAATTTAAAAGAATATAATAATCATGAACTGATGTGGAAATATGAGGAACTGTACATAAGACTAGAAAACTGAGAAACGGAGAGAGCCCCAATAGACTGATTCACCTATCCCAATGCTTAATACTGCTCCTAGGTCCTAGATCTTATCTAAAATATCTTTGTTTACCCATACAGAGCCATATGATTAACACAATATACCTCTCGTTTGTTTTCTCCTCTTCATTTGTTGTTTGGCAGTGTTAAGACGCCCACATTAACGGTAATTCACACTGGAACAGAGCCCTAGGAATATACAGCATACACAGTGTAAGCTGCGATAAAGCACAGGGGGGAGCATTTTGCCTATCAAGTACTTTGGGGTGTAAGAGAAGAGTCCGTGGTGGATTTGCAGAGGCTGGGTGCCTGTAATCTTTGCATCAATTAGATTTAATGGGATACAAGTGCTTCTTTCCTTCACATCTGCTCCCTCCTCCTCTTTTCTCCCCCAGGCTGAAGAGAGGGAGGTGGGCAGAGGGGGATCAGAAAGGGTCTTTGACGTCAGACTTGCCCTATAAAAGTCTAGGGAAGGGAAGGGAGAGGAAAGCTGAAAGCTGAGCCGGTGCACCAGCAAGGATGCCAACCCCAAACTCCTCCACTTCTTTGGCCAAAGGCTTCCGGCGGGCAGTGTCGGAGCTGGACTCCAAGCAAGCCGAAGCCATCATGGTAAGAGAAGACCCCTCTAATCCCTTTCAGTCTAGCCACCTCCAGCCACAACTGCTCTGTCTGAGTAGCCATGACTGGCAAATGGAATGGTGGGAGAGAGAACGGCCTTTTTTCTAGAAATTCCAGAATTCTAGAATTTCTAGAACATCATTCTGTGTAAGAGAACCCAGAGGCTGGACAAAATCCTCCATTCGAAATGCTTCAGGGATTGTGTCAATAATTTGCATGCAATGATAATATAGCTGCCAAAGAAAAAATGTCACTTTTAAATGCAGAAATAAGATGCTAAAGAAAAATAGTAAAGAATGGCAATGACAGTGGTATGGTGTTAAGAATTATGTTCTAAGTAAAATAATGCCAAAGAGTTTTATTTACCACCATCACCATCTAATAACTAAATTTCCATGAAGGGATTTTGATTTCGTAATGTTAAAATGAGAGGTTTGTTCTATTCAAGTGCAATGGAAATCTCCCCCTCTTTTTTTGCATTGAATCCACAAGACAGTGGGGACTCAGACCAACTTTCTAACTGTTACTATGCGACACTACAATCCTTTCATTTTTCTCACTATGGTTTGTGACTCTCATATCTGTGTTATATTAGGTTTTTGCGTATAGCAGATATGCAAGGAGAAAAAGACATAAAATGAAGACTTTGTGTACCTAAACCAGGTTGAGTTAAATTTTCATAAATTCTTCTAGCCAGGTTGGGAGTATGTGATCCTTGGTTTTCATTGTCATCTTCTTTAGTGGATATGTTCCTGCATGCTTCTTAGCTTCTGCATCTTACATAGATGTCACAGAAACTTCATGTCAGCCTTCCTCAGTCTGGTGCCCTTCAAAAACTTTGGTCTACAACTCCCATCAGCTCCAGCCAGCATGGTCAACAGTTAGTGATGATGGGATTTGAAATCCAAAAATATCTGGAGGGCACCAAGTTGAGGAAAGCTACTTTTGGAGGTTCACACATGCATGTTCTTCATTGTATGATGACTGCTACATCAACCCATGACTCACATGTGTGAGTGAACACCACAGGTCAAATGCCAAAGGTAGAAATCACCGTATGCAAATATTTTTTTTATTTGTTCAGTTCACATACTAGGTTGCCTGTCATCAAGTGTATAGAAATAAAATGAAGTGTACTGCATGCCTTGTGTGAACCAGCCTTCGAAGGCTGAGTCAGGAAGCTGCTTACCCTGGAATTTTATCATAGATTACAAGGAGGTGTCAGACATACTAAGCAGTGTGAGAGCTTGAAACTAAGGGCCAAACAACATGAGATGTTAAATGTGTGGTCCTATTTCATTGGCTTTTTGGGGGGTAGGGGCAGCTAGGAGGATCAAGGTGGTGATTTTATGTCAGGACCATGATGCAGGAGGGAAGAGTTTAAGTGCCCCTCTCCAGGTACACCATGGTTCTGATACTGAGGACCATTCATAGCTGCTATTTAACCACCAATCAAAATGTATCATGTAGTTTGGCTCCTAGATGCTAGATTTCAGGTGAGGCGGTTTTCTTTATGTTTAGATAAAGATCTCCTTCAACCCATTAGTGGCTAGTATCTCATATATTTGTACAAGATTCATTCTGGCTTCTTCACAGGTTTTTTTTGGGGGGGGTATGTGGTGCTACACATGAAGGACTTCCTTGAAAGTTCTGCTGCATAACTCCCAATAAAATGAACTGAAGTTTCATAACTTTTCTTTTTATGGGCGTTGGGCAAAATAAATCCCTCGTGGATTCTGCCTTTGGGCATACAGCACAGCTCCATGCTGTCTTTAGAACCACACAACTGCTTTTCTATACAGAAGTCACTTCTTTGAAGAATGATGTACATTCCCACTGCAGATAACAACATATGATGATCCTACATGAGTGTATCCCACTAAATATTTACATCTCAGAAAGCCATAGCCAATTGTGTCTGCCCACCATGGGCACGCATAGCAATTCACACACATTTTGGATCATCACAAATTATAACTTTCAGTGGAAATCACACAGAACCCTGTATCTGTTCCTGTGCACTTTCCATGCAGGAGTGTATAAGATCAAGCTCTTAGGCACATATGACATTGATAGATCAGCTTAAATCAAACCATTGCAGGCTCACTCCTTTGTGAATTACAGCCTTCATACTGAAGTGGATATATTGAAAGTACTTGAGCTATCTCAGAGGTAAGGGGTTGAAGACTGCATATTTGTCTTTGGGAATGCAAATATTATTCTCCTGACTTAGAAATAGACTTAGACTTAGGAATGTAATGAGGTACAATAACTTGTAAAGGTCTGTGGTCCCCAAATGGGTACTGCTCCTGCACGACCTATACTTGAAATAATGGTCTCCAAATGTTATATTAAAAACAAAACCCAAAGGGACCAGTTTCTGTTACCCTCAGTGTTGCACCTCTTTGATTGTAAGCACCTATCTAATGCGGTTGGATTTAAAAAAACAAAAAACACCTGCATTTCTGATCATTGGTGTGGTATAAGAGATATATTTCTGCAAATTGATTTGCATTAGTAATAGTGGGCACTGATCTGCCTCCAATGGAAAATGCATCTTGCCTAAATCTGAGTGACTGTAAAAGCTGTATCTTATGTTCAGGGAGAGGTGAGAGCCGCTGTAGCTTCTTCAGTAAAAAGCTTTTCACAGAATTTAGCAGCCAAATGAAATCTAGCAGAAATCTGCGGCTAGTATCTGCAGAATAGCAGGCACTAGGACCCTGCAACCAGGACCTAGATGGGTGCCCATAGTCCACCCTACATTTGCTTTCACAGGCTGACACAGTACTTCCTCCACAGTGCATGCTACTCCATATAAGTGTTTCTCCATCCCAAACCAAGGAAATTGCATCACACATTATGTAAATTATTGATATTCCTTTATTTGTGACTTTTTTGTGCTGCCTTTCTCCATACCTTGCACCCGAGGAGGGCTACCTGCCAGTAATAAAACAATACATCAAGTCAAAATACTAAGCAAAGGGCTACCATAAAAGAAGGCAACCAAAACACTGACATAACCTAGATGGCAAAACCAACAACAATGGGTAAAACTATGTTCACGCTGCTCTACCTGCTTTTTGAAAAAGAAATATCTTTATGCTCTCTGGGGATTTGTTCAGGCAGTCCCCAAGATATTCTTGCAGCTGAATTTGGGTTCGTTGGAATACTTTAGCACAGATTCTGCCTGCTCACTGTATGCCTGCTCACACTCACATATACAGATCTGGGTATATTTTGCTATAACCTTTTTTTTTCCCCATAGCCAAAGGACACATCACTTTTTTATCACATTTTTCAAACTATAATTCTTTTCCCTCTCACAACAGGTTGCTAAACTTCCTCTTCCCTTTAGACATTCTCCTGTGCGGAGGAGGGAGATTGCCATCTGAGATGAGTGGCACAGGAACTGTGGAGAATGGCCAGAACAGCACCTCAGCAACTGTCCTTCTTTCTCACTGCTTCCCTCCTCCTTGCCTTCCGCCTTGAGGCTGTTGGTGAGATGCAGGGGGAGCAGCAACAGAGCAGGACAGTTGATAAGGAGCTACCCCTGGCTTTCCTGACTGTCCTCTTTGGCTCACCTGGACTGCCTTACTCTCCCACCTTATATGTGCTGGTCACATACCCATGTGCTTGGCATCATTGTGAAGGAGGTAAAAAAGTGGAAGGCATCCAATAAAAAGAAACAGAAAAAAGGTTGCAAACCAAGAATGCCAAAGATGAAAAATTAATTATTAATTAATAAAAATATATATTTATTGTAAATCCTTATTAAGCTGCCCAACGCGTTTCAGCCAAACATAGGCTTTCATCAGGGGCTAAAATTAAACAGAAAAAACGTAATCAGACCAAATATATATATAGACAGACTTATATAGGATACATAACAACTATAAAATTCTTTAAACAATACAAAGGAAACATATACTGTTTTTCCAAAACATGTTCACTTTGGAAAAACAGTATATGTTTCCTTTGTATTGTTTAAAGAATTTTATAGTTGTTATGTATCCTATATATGTCTGTCTATATATATATTTGGTCTGATTACGTTTTTTCTGTTTAATTTTAGCCCCTGATGAAAGCCTATGTTTGGCTGAAACGCGTTGGGCAGCTTAATAAGGATTTACAATAAATATATATTTTTATTAATTAATAATTAATTTTTCATCTTTGGCATTCATGGTTTGCAACCCTTTTTCTGTTTCTTATCATTGTGAAGGAGCCAGACATGCACATGTATGTAGATTAGAGTTCCTGTACCCAGCAGGGACTCTTGGTTGTCTCAGGATTCCCTCTTGCATAGAGCAGCCCTATGTGCAACATCTGTATGCGTGCATGGTCCCTCCACATTGACACCAAATACATGGCCTGGGGGGGGGGGCTGACTGATGCATGCATTGGTATGGCTGGTGGACATGACCCCCTTATGCATTCATGAATTCGTGAGAAGGGGAATTTGAACCTCCCCCTGTATTCAGCCCCAACAGCAAAGTGAAAAGCAAAACAATGCCAATTAGAAACAATATTGCAACTCCAATGGCCACTTCCACAGGATTCTTGGCAAATCCAGCCCCCACCAATTATGATATTGCTCGCTGATCAGTCCACACAGAGAGGTCACCGACAGATGCATAGCAAAGGCAGGATGCCATGATGATATCACACTATACAATCCACACCTCCTCTCCCCTTTCAGAGCTTCTGATGTCTCACTGCTAAGGAGAAGGACAGCCAACACCTACACCCACCAACTCCAGGACTCCCTCAAACAAGAATTTGAACCCACCAGCAGCTCAAACACAGCCTTCAAACAACCCTTTTCACAGGGCCAGAGCCAGCCAGGGAAAGAAGCGCCATTCTAAACACAACATGTTCACACGGTAGCCCAATAGGCAGTGGAGACAGTTGCTCCGATGTCAGTGGGGCAGTGAATCTGCTCTGGGTTTTAGTCTGGACTTTCAAGGTGCTGTCCAAGGTGCTAAAATCTATTCCCAGACTATTTTCAGCACACAGGACAGTTCCTCGAAATTTCAGATTAAAACCTGGAGAAGATTAATTACTCCACTGATATTGGAGCCAACAGTCTCCACTACCAATAAGTATGAGGTGTGGCCTGTAGGTAGGGATGAATAGATTAGTCTGTGGGCCATATCAATTCCATATATATTTATTCATAAACCCATTCCATCCTGCTTCCACATTAATCTGTGATTGAAAAAAAATCCATACAAAAAATCATTTACATATGCACTTAAATCAGTATTTTATCTCAAGATATGTATTTAAATACAAATTTTTATCTCAAAGTATGCATTTCTAAACATATTTTATCCTAAAATACACATTTAAAAATGTATTTGGTTACTTTTGTAAAATTTGGAGAATTTATGTATTCATATCACATGACATTGTTTCCTAATTATATGTGCATTTCAAACAACTCACATGAGAGTAAGGGCTTAACAATAGGTTGCAACATTGCTCATTTGCATCTAGAAAATAGCTGGCTTTGGACACCTGGTGTGCTGAATACTGACTCTTGCATACAGTGGCTCCTTAAAAACATTCCAAACCAGAGAAGACCTTCAGAAGACTTCTGGTGTAAAACTCGTGGTGAAAACAAGCTGAAATTTGTATCTAGCTAGCAGAAGTGAAACCTACATCCAGCAAAAGTTCTCGTGGCATGGAAATTGTTGTTGTTGTTTGACTATTAACTGCCACAATCGCTCCTGCAGTTACCTTTTCTACCCTGACATAAAACAATAAATACTAAAGACAGCAAAGAAGGAAACAGCATCATGTTAGCGACATGCATAGCAGAGGTGTTGAGGCTGAAGACAGACAAACAATAGTTATTTCAGAGAGTTGAAGGTGGTTCAGGCATTCATAGGTGCTTTCGCTGTGTGCACTTATCTCACTGCCATCACAGTTTATAGTGTTAAATACTGCTTTCCAAACCTGTATGATGACCAGCAGTGACAGTGAGATAAATATAAGTATGCAGGCAACTGTCTTCAAAGCCCTTGTCTGTCTCTTCTCTAGCCACATTCTTTCTTCCAAAGGACTTATGAAAGGCAAACAAAAAAAGTCTCAACTTACCAGTGAAGACCAGATGCTTTTCCAGGTAGAGAAAAGAGCAGTATGAGACGGACTCCCTTTTCAAGCTACTGCCTTCTGAATCACATCAGTGATCATCCTTTCTTTCACAGAGCAGCAAGTTTTAGACCAGCCGTGATGTCAGTGTGGCTGGTAATGTTTGAGGCTGAGGTTTTCTTTTAGCCTGCCTTGCTGAACCCATGCAATATACTCTGCAGGTACCTTTAGAAAAAGACTACCTTGCAAGGAAAGTAGATTTATTCATTTCTACCCCACCTCTTAGGGCAAACCCTCACAAGGCAACTTACAATGAAAATGTTAAAAACAGAACAATGGATGTTGCGCAGTAAAATAGCATTAGATTAAATATATTTAGGGGGCCAACAATAAGGTAAATAAAAACTCAGCAGATTTTTTTTTTAAAAAAAGCTACGGCAACTAAGCACATTTACAGAGCGAGTGTGGTGTAGCAGTTAGAGTGTTGGACTGGGACTTGGGAGACCAGAGTTCAAATCAAATCCCTGCTTGGACATGAAGTTCCCTGCGTGACCTTGGGCCAGTCACTGTCTCTCAGCCTAATCTACCTCAAAGGGTTGTTGTGAGGATAGAATCAGGAGGAGGAGAACCATGTTTGTACACTACCTTGAGTTCCTCAGTGAGAAAAGGTGGGATATAAATGTAATAATAAATAATTTAAAAATTACTAGAAACTTTGTTGAAATGTAACATGCTTGTTATTTATATAACTTCATTTCATTGTTGTTATATTTTTTCTGCTTACTTCCAAGTAACTGTGCCTAAAATACTAATCAAAAACAACAAAGTTGTTCACTGAGGTTCTTTCTAAGAGACATGGATTAGTATATCTAATTATTTAAATGTATTTAAGGCACTATCTGTTATTACATTTCTTTTTTAACATTCTTTTTATTCAATTTCTTAAGTGTACAGATCAAATTCTTCAAAGAAATATAGATACCTGCTACAATATACTAATATATATAGCTTATACAATCAAAGCATGTATACATATATAAATAAAGGGCGGGACACAACAAGACAAAAAATAAAAATGTTTCAAAATTATAATAGTAATATAAAAGGGGGGGTTCAAAAATTAGAGAGCTGCTGAGATTAATGTAAGCCTTAAAAACCATAGCATGTAATACACTAAATCTCTAAGTAGAGATTTAGGAATTCACTTTTGGTAGACAAGTTTAACCACAGTAAATTCCAGATACTATCCAAAGACATCCCTCCATAAAGAGGCATGAGTTGATGATGGACAGAAATTAGACTCACCCACAGTTACATAGCTTATAAACATAAACCAGGTAATATGAAAATTATCTTTTTTATTTGGGTCCTGCCTCGCCAACCTTTGTTGTGTTAACTTTTCCATCAAAGCTATGTTCTAAACCTAAGAATACCATACATCTATACTGCAGTCAATCCAATGACGAGCAAGTACAATTCTTGCTGCCACCAGTAAAGTAACTCTTAAATCCTTAGAGAGCAGTGATAAATTATCTTCTTGGAAAATAGACAAAAGAGCCATAAGAGGGTCAGAAGTAATGTTCTGCCCTGTAATCAACCCAATCTCATGAAACACATTTTCCCAAAATGTCTCAAAAGCAGTACACACCCACCATGTATGAAAAAAATTCCCAAGCACTTCACATACTCTTCAACACATCAGTGTAATGTTATTATTAATTTTATGCAGAATTAAGGGAGTTAGATACCACCTATGAATAATCTTATATGAGTTTTCATGCAGTTTCGCTGATATTGAATGAAATGGGAGTTTATCCCATAATTTTTCCCATTTTGCAGGATCCATATCCATACCCACATCTTCCTCCCATACTTGTTGCAGACTATCTAGATTCCCAGCAGTTATATCTAACAATATTTTATATAAAGAGGATAGAGAACCCTTATCAGTGAATGTTTCCATCAAATACTTCTCAAACGAAGTCAATGATTTCCATCCCTGCTCCTCCACAGTACATATTGTTGTGAAGTACTGAACCTGAAGTAACTGATGTCAAGTACATTGATGTGGATGTAGTTTATCCTGAATTTGTTTCAATGTAAGTGGGACTCCATTCATGATTATGTCAACTAATGTGTAAAACCCCTTCATCTCCCAAGTCTGATAGCTTATTCTGATAATAAAATAGTGGATGATAAAGAAATTGAATAATAGGAGTTGGCTGAGAAATCAAAAGCTTTCTCCATGACCTCCAGAAAGACAAGTCTGTTATTACATTTCTGATGTACAGATTTCAACTTAATTCAGCACAGAAAACATATTCATTTGAAATTCACTCTTCAACATTTTTATTAACGACTTGGATGAGGAGGTACAGAGCATGCTTATCAAATCTGCAGATGATACAAAATTGGGGGGGCACAACTAATACTGTGGAAGACAGAAACAAAATTCAAAGGGACCTTGATAGACTGGAGCATTGGGCTGAAAACAACAGAATGAAATTCAACAGGGATAAATACAAAGTTCTACACCTAGGAAAAAGAAACCAGATGCACAGTTATAAGATGGGGGTTACTTGGCTCAGCAATATGACATGTGAGAAGGATCTTGGAATTGTCGTTGATCACAAGCTGAATATGAGCCAACAGTGCGATGTGGCTGCAAAAAAGGCCAATGCTATTTTAGGCTGCATTAAGAGAAGTATAGTTTCCAAATCGCGTGAAGTATTAGTTCCCCTCTATTCAGCTCTGGTTAGGCCTAATCTTGAGTACTGCGTCCAGTTCTGATCTCTGCACTTCAAGAAGGATGCAGACAAACTGGAACAGGTTCAGAGGGAGGCAACAAGGATGATCAGGGGACTGGAAACAAAGCCCTATGAGGAGAGACTGAAAGAACTGGGCATGTTTAGCCTGGAGAAGAGAAGACTGAGGGGAGATATGATAGCACTCTTCAAGTACATGAAAGGTTGCCACACAGAGGAGGGCCGGGATCTCTTCTCGATCATCCCAGAATGCAGGACATGGAATAATGGGCTCAAGTTGCAGGAAGCCAGATTTTGACTGGACATCAGGATAAACTCCTAACTGTTAGAGCCATGCGACAATGGAACCTATTAACTAGAGAGGTTCTCTAGAGTGGGCTCTCTGACACTGTAGGCATTCCAGAGGCACATGGACAGCCAGCTGTTGGGAATGCTTTGATTTGGATTCCTGCATTGAGCAGGGAGTTGGACTTGATGGCCTCATAGGACCCTTCCAACTCTACTATTCTATGATTCTATGAAATAAGTTATTTCTCCCTTATTCTTAATGGCACTGCAAGAACTATCCAACATTTCTCTTGTGCTGGATGCAAAATCCCAGCACCTGTAATGAAAAGTATAAAACTATTATTTCCAAGACAGCATTTCCATAAGACAGCTCACAGTGGTTTATCATGAAATAGAAGAAAAACCCTTGTGAAGTACCCAGGGGTCCTTAACAGAGTCCTTACCCCTCTCTGTACCTTGGCACCCCCTGGCAGTCACTAGGAAGGCCAATTTGCATAGGCATCTACATAGCCCACTTTTGATACTGGCATTAAACCCACAATAGAATAACCCGATGGATTGTTAGCTGCCAGGATCAACAGGATATGGAGCAGTAGGACTCTACTGTAGCTTGGCTAAAAGGCTCAAAACAAGGATGTGGGGTGAGATAATACAGATTATTCAGAATCCAGTTAAACCACACCAGCTGTACTTTAACCAAAAAGACAGATTTATTAACAAAATAGACAGGACATAGGATTGCAGTCTGTTGACATAAGCAATAAAACGTTGCTCTAGCTTCTGCACTTGCCCTCCTTACCAACATAGGCAGGCAGCTTCTCTTATGTGCCGCAGGATTAGATCAGCCTAGAAATAGCAGTCTTTCCTTCTTTCCTTCTGGAGGATGACCAACGTGTACTTCAAGTAGCTTCCCTACAGCTAACTCCAGGTGAAGACCCTGGACACGGGGCTTGGCTAAACCTATATATGTCTTTGCTGGTGAAGTTGACATAATGACCTACACTGCATCAGGATGTTGGCAGGGGTGAAATAAGGCTCACAAAGGTCAACCTTGATTGCTCATTTAGGAAGGAAGAGTGAGAAAGGAATGCAGGACAGACCACCAAAGTCTTGCCATGAAACTAAAGATCAACTCAACCATTTTATGCATTTTCTACAATTTAATGCTAACTTTCCCATTTTGCTGTGATATCCCCGATAATCCTGTGTGAACAATTTTTTTTAAAGGCATCATGGTAGTCTCTAATCAAGCAGAAAAAGCAAGTCAGTGGCTACTGGGGCATGCTGGTACAGCAATTGCAAGTACTCTTGAATGAAAAACATTATCTTAACCCATTCCAATCTGGGTTCAGGCCTTGTTATGAGACTGAATTAGCTTTGGTCACCCTGATGGGTGACCTTCATTGGGAGAAGGACAGGGGGAGTGTGACTTTGTTATTCTTACTTGATCTCTCAGTGGCTTTTGATACCAATGCCTATACTATCCTTCTGGATCAGCTTGATGAGCTGGGTATCAGAGGCACTGTTTTACAGTGGTTCCGATCCTATCTTCAAGGTCATTTTCAGAAAATAGCATTGGGTGATTGTCTTTCAGCAAGTTGGAAGTTGTGCTGTGGGGTGCCGCAGGGTACCATCTTGTCCCTGATGCTGTTTAACATCTATATGAAGCTCTTGGGAGTAGCCATCAGTAAATTTGGGGCAGTTCACTGATAATACCCAGCTCTATTTCTCTGTAACATCTGAATCAGAAGAGGCTGTGCAAGCCCTGGACTGGTGCTTGGGCCAATAAACTGAGTCTGAATCCTAGCAAGATGGAAGTGCTGTGGGTTGGTGGTTCCTGTGTTCAGATCCATTGCCTGCTTTGGATGGGGTCGTACTCACTCTGAAAGAGCAGATGGGGGTGTTCCTGGATCCATCTTTGTCACTAGAGGTCCAGGTGACCTCCATGGCTAGAAGTGCCTTTTACCAGCTTCAGCTGGTAAGACAGCTGCGGCTGTTTCTGGGCTGGGATAGTCTGACCATTGTGGTCCATGCACTGGCAACCTCCAGGCTGGATTACTGTAATACGTTCTATGTGAGGATGCCCTTGAGGTTGATCCGGACACTGCAACTGGTGCAAAATGCAGCAGCGTGACTGCTCACTGGAGCAGGGTATTGCCAACATGTTACCCTGCTGCTGAAAGATTGCACTGGCTGCCCATTAGCTACTGAGCCAAGTTCAAGGTTCTGATTTTGGTGTACAAAGCCCTATACAGCTTGAGACGAGGATACCTGAAAGTTCATCTTACTCCTTATATACCCAGTACATCACTGCACTCTGCAGGTGAGGGCCTCCTGAAGAAACTTATCAGCAGATCTGTTCCACACAACATAGGAAATGGACCTTTAGTGTAGTGGCACTGACCCTTTGGAATTCCCTCCCCTTAGATATTAGACACGCGCCATCTCTGTTATCTTTTTGGTGCCTACTGAAGACCTTCCTCTTTCAACAAGCCTTTTAAGTTGAGACCTATCCCAGTCTGTGTCTGTACTGAAACTGCTTTTTAAGATGTTTTTAACACTTTTTTAAAAAAAAGATGTTTTTAAAGATGCCTTGTTTTAATATATTTTAAAGTCTGTTTTTAAGATGTTTTAAAGTGTTTTCATTGTTTTTGTTTGCTGCCCCGGGCTCCTACTGGGAGGAATGTTGGGATGTAAATTTAATAAATAAAATAAAATAAATAAATATTTCCCTCTTGCATTCTTTCTCAGTCCCCACAATTCATTGGCAGACGACAGAGTCTCATAGAAGATGCCAGAAAGGAGAGAGAAGCTGCGGCTGTGGCTGCAGCTGCAGCTGCTGCCTCTGAGGCTGCTGAATCAACTGAAACCATCGTCTTCGAAGAGAAAGATGGGATGGCTATGTTAAACCTTTTATTCACACTCAAAGAAGCGAAGACTTCACTGCCATCCCGTGCCCTAAAAGTATTTGAGGTGAGCCGATGATGTTGCATTTTTGGCTAAAGCAAGGGCACACTTTTTGGGGTGAAAAAGGACAGCCTAGTAGTTCATATGTTTCTAGACACCTGAAATTAAATTGAAGGTAGGACTGGGTCTCAGTAGAATGAGTTATTGCCCAGAGCCAAATTCAGCATACTTGTTTTCATACAGGAGGAATCAAGATTATGTCCCTAATTATGCAATGCACCATTTACAAGTGTGCTCTTTGCATATTGGTAACAGAGCGTGCCACTTTTGTGAGACCACTTTGGTTGGAGGGGTTAGGAAGAACTGATGCGCTGCAGTTCTGGTGAAAGAGACTAACCAGACTGTGGAATTAGGAAACTCTTATGGAGGACAGCCTTCCAAGTCCCAGGCCCTGCCTGTTACTTATCTGGCAACCATACATCTAATGCAGTAAACGGACCTTTAGGATTATGGCACACACCCTTTGGAATTCACTTCCTTTATATAGTAGACAGGCACAGTCTCTGTTGTCCTTTTGGCACCTGTTGAAGATCTTCCTCTTTCACAAGCAGAGATCTTATGCCAGTCTGCATCTGTGTTGGAATTGTTTTTAAAATGTTTTTAAAGGTATTTTGTTTTTAAGGTGTTCTTTATGCTTTGTTTTTAAGATGCTTTATATATGTTTTTAGTGTTTTATTGCTTGTTTGCCACCCTGGGATCCTTCTGGGAGGAAGGGTAGGATATAAATTTAATAACAAATAAAAAATAAATAAATGGAAGTCACTGATTGGTCCACAATTCTTGGGTTGGGCATGCTCAGTGGTTCTGGAATTACTTGATCTGTCTCTTGTTTGCTCTCTGCTTCCTCATACAGCTACATTCACCTAGGCTGGGGATGAGGAATCTGTGGTCCTTCAGATATTGTTGGACTTGTATAATCCCTGACCATTGTCTGCACTGCCTGGAGTCAGTGGGAGTTAGAGCAGCCTTTCCCAACCTTTGCTGGACTACAGTTCCCATCATTCCTGACCATTGGCCATGCTGGCTGGGGCTGATGGAACTTGTAGGCCAACAATCTGGGGACCCAAAGGTTGGGAAAGGTTGAGTTAGAGTCCAAGAACAACTGGAGAGCCACAAGTTCCTCATTTCTGGCCTTGCTGTTTTCTTGAAGGTATCTTTTCCTTTAAGTCCCAGTTCTCACTTGCTTTGCTGTTTGCAAACTTCCCTTCCTCCCATCATTGTTCAGGTCAAAAGTCACTTGCAATGTTGTGCAGACCAAGCAAGTTGCTTTCAACCTGGGAAGAGAAGGATGGTTGATAAACAAAATGATGGCATGGCCACATGTGGCCTAAAAGCTACCAGTTGGCCACTCTTGACTTAAAGTCTGTTCCATGCACAAAAGGCCATAATGAATGATGAGACAGAGAATGAGGTAGGGAGATGATAAACAGAATAGAATACTAGATTGATCAACAACCCTCAGATCATTGTGTACCTATCCTTAATATTTGTGTTCTTTTAATTTAGAAGTGAGAAGAACTCAGTTTCTGCTTCTATAGTTCCAATGAAAAGCTCAGAAATTCCACACCATATGACAACCTCCAGAAGTAAATTGTTACCAAAGAATCCTAAACATTTCCCAGTATGTACTTCCACAATTCAAGGCTGTATGTGTGCACTAATGTGAAGCTTATTTTACAGTCAATTTAATACTATGAACAATATCCCTCCCAGAGAGAGAGAGAGAGAGAGAGAGAGAGAGATCAGTTTGTGAAGTTGTGTGAGATCAAAGGACAATGATTGCTCCAAATGGCATTCAGATCCTCCATGGGAGATTTACATGAGTTGAAAATCTCTCTTGGTTTATCATGATGACAGTGCTTAAGCAAAGCAAACACCAAAGCAGGTCAGGCTTCCACTGTGAAAGATTCATTTCCCTGATCCCTCCGGCACTGCAGGTACAAGATATGAAAACAGACGGGTGTAATGACATTTGCCTCATGATGAAACAGGTTGTGGGGAGGCTGGTTTCCCTCTGCTGTTTTACATTACATACAACTCAAGCAAAGGTAATGCAATCAGATCTGTCAGATTAATGCTAAGGTATTGATTCTTGTGGAGGGGCAACATCCTAGGGATGCATTAGAAAACATGGGACTAAATTGAATTTGTCGGTGACATTGCCTTCTGTTCCCTTTTTGTCTGTCTATCTCTGATTGAGTAAAAATTGCAGCCTTTCCCCTGCTGAATCTCTAGGAGAAACTAGTTTAACTCTTTAAGAAGTGAAAAAAGCACCAGTTTTCAGTAAAGAACTTGAATGTAATCATGAACTTTGTACTAGAGCCAACCAAGATTTATTTCAGAGAGAATTAGAGGCCAGCAGTGGCCAGAAGGTAGATTGGAATCTATTGGTAGATTCCTGGGTGATTTGCAGTAGATCAGGGAGGGTTGTGACTCCCATTTCAGATGGCAACAACAAAATGACTTTTTCCCATCTAAACCGAGCTGCTGAAAGAAAGCTAACCAGCTGGAGTGGACTCTTGTGTAAAAGGACTACAAATTCAGTTCTGGTGCTGAAAATAAATTCCTAGACTCAGAATGTGCTCAGGGCCTCCCTCTTATTGAATTCAAGTCGTATACACCTGGCTCTGGTTGGTAGATCTTGGGATTGTAGTTTTTTTTTTTTTAAGCATAACGTAGATCCATCAAGTGTGAAGTCTGCCCATTCCAGAACTGGGCAATAATGGAGTGTGACATGTATGGATTTCCAGGGGGAAATCACCAAGTGGAAGGAATGGTGTTTAAGCCTTTCCTCCATCCTCCATTTTCTCTACAACCCTCCACCCTCCAGCTACTTTGGTCTCAGGGAAAACTGATTCCATGGGGGTGTTCTAGGGAAAACATGGTGGAGGGAGGAAGCTTGGGATCCCATCTCCTTTCCAGTGTCCCCCCTGCAAATAGCCTGTGTCCAGTGCTGCTTTGTAGAGAAGTGATATCTAAGGAGTCAAGAAATAAGATGAAACTTGTTGCAGCCTTAATTTCACACTTGCTTTTCTTTTCTTTTTACATTCAGCACCTTGGCCAGAGCATAGCATTGAGGCTGATAAAAAAAAAGGGCGTATGGAAAATTTAGCTTCTTTCTTGGAAACACCCAGGCTTTAATTAACCTTGCACGGTCTTTTTCTCCGGCTGTAATGTTATGTTGCTGTTTCATTATCGTTGCTGTCTTAAATTAATGAATAAATAATAGTTAGCATCCACATAATACTTTGCCCTACGTTGTCAGAGAGTATTCCCATACATTCTCTCAGCAAACCTTGCAATAACCCTGGAAGCCAGGGTTGGCTAACCTCCAGATCTACCCCCTCCCTACCTCCCTCCCAGACCCTAACAATTTTGGTGGTGGTAGCAAAAAGAAAACAACATAAAACACAGTGCTGGGATGGACGGAGGCCAGCACCGTGATGGTGATGCAAACCACACCCTCCTTGGTCATCAGATACATCTGATGGTGGTGGGCGGAGCTAGAGGCAAAAGCAGGTGGATAAATGGATGTGAATTTACCTTTGCACAATAAGCTAATTTTTACACTCCTTTGTCTCTGTACCCCTTCCAGATTACCAAGAGCTCAAAAGCAGTTTCCAGCCAGGAAAACACTCTAGGAAGGCAGAAAGCAGGAGCAGTGAAGAGCCCCAGGAGCCTGGGGAAGGGGTGTTTAGCTGTGGATGAGGTGTGGATGGGGAAGAATCCCAAAGGCCAGGCAGAGAGGCCTGGAGGGCACATTCAGCCCCTGGGCCTGAGGTTTCCCACCCCTTGTGTAGACCATACTGAGCTAGATGGACCGCTGGTCTGACTTGGTGCAACACAGCCTCCAGTGTTCCTGCCTCTGCGTACCATTCCTTTGGGTATCTAGATCTCTCACTGGCCCTCTGCTAAGAAGAGAGGAAGGTGCATGTGAGGCCTTTCTGAGTTGCCCGACCTAAACTGTGGAACGCCCTGCCCTGTCAAATTCCTTTGGTCCCCTCTCTGATGACATTTTGCCACCATTTCAATAACTTGTCACTTTGGCAGGCTTTTGCTCTTACTGATATTTGTTTTTATGATACCTTCTGCTTGTACTGTTGGGTTTCTTTTGATATTGTGCCCCATGTGTGTTTCTGTGTTTTGTTCTTTAAAAGGCAGTGCTGTAGTTGTTAGTGTAGGTCACTTTGGGTGGAACAGAGTGGGAGAAAGGATGCTCAGGGGAACAACGTCAGTATGACGGCTGGAAATGTTTGCAATGCGACACTGCTTGCAAAGAATGTGATTGACTGGGGAGCTTCCAAACTGAGCATGCAGAAGAGCAGCTAGAATTAAAGGACTTTGGGCATGACTTTCGTGAAATAAATGCAGATAAATCATTGCAAAGATATCAGAATTTGTGGAATGCCTTTTCCTTTAGTAAAATGTGAGCAGCTTAAAATGGATAGCATGTGCAGCCTATGTGCTCTTCTAAATTACCAGTTGGTGTACATTAGAAGTATGGTGATTTTGTTGGTAAAAGTAGTGCTCCTGGTCCAGTTTAAGGAAACAGCAATGCAAGAAAAAAAAAACAGGCATGTTTCTGACCATCTGTCTGATGATCAGAAGCTAATGGAGGAGTGGGGAGTTCTTTCGCTCATTTGAAAAGAACCTGTTTATTGAAGGGTTTTTTAATGCAGTGCTTAACTGATATTTTAGATGGTGGGTGGGAAATCTCCTTTATTTTAAAATATTGCATTTCCTTTCCCCTCTTTTTAAAGACATTTGAAGCCAAAATTCATCATCTAGAAACAAGGCCCAGCAAGAAACTACAAGAGGGCTCTGCTGATCTGGAATACTTTGTGCGATGTGAACTCCACAGCTCTGATCTGAGCACCCTCATCAGTTCTCTCAAAAGGGTTTCAGAAGATGTAAGGAGCACAAAAGAAGACAAGTGTAAGGAACTGGTGCTTTGGTTAATAAAAAACATGACTGAAGAGTCGTCGTCATCCCCCCCCACACACACATATGTCTCCTTAAATACATTATGAGATAAACTTGAGACAAAAATAATGTCATGGGTGAAAACCTTCTCCAAGTGTATGCTTTTTAGACTGGTATTAGAAATACCTGGAATGTGCACCTTTGAATATTGTTTATTTATTAGAAGCAAGTTAAGACAGCATCATGGTATCTTCCTGACAACCTTACAGAACAATTCTGTGTGTGTAAGTACCGCTGTATTCAATGGGGCTTATTCCAAGGTAAGGGTACATAGGAATGAAACCTTAATTAAATATAGTAGGTAGGTAGGTAGGTAGGTAGTTGGGGGGGAGAGAGAGAGATCAGTTCAAATAATAGTGAATTACTTAAAATGCTGAAATTATTTAAAAATCTGAATAGTTTAGGTACCTGGGAGAGGAGGAAAAAATACATACTTTGTTTTTCGAAAACTTTTCCTTATTCTTTCCTATAACTAGCTGGTTTAAAAAAAAAATCTCACCCTGCTTCCTCTTTTTTTCTTTGGATTTCAGTTCATTGGTTTCCAAGAAAAATCTCCGAGCTAGACAGATGTCACCATTTGGTCACCAAATTTGACCCTGATTTGGATCTGGATCACCCGGTGAGTGAATAAGCCTTCTTTCCTGAATCCTCTTTCATCTCTCCTCCCTGCCTGAACCCATTATAGCTGTCTCCTTGTGGGATAGCTTGATTTGCTGTGCTTCTGAATAGCCTCAAGGGAGGAAGCTGTCATTGCAATTCTAGTAAAAAGATTGCTCAGTACACAAGATTGCAGACCTGCAGAAATATTCCAAGTGCTCTGTATTAATTTACACTTGAGCTTTTTGAGAGGAAGAAGAGGAGCATATAAAGTGTTGACTTGAAGTGCAATGTCACACTAAGTAGAAAACATGGGAGGTTCTTTTTTTTCCTTTTTTTTTTTTTTTACAAAGAAGCAACTGCTGGTGAATATATCCTTGCCTCTCTGCTATGAACAACCTGTAATAAGAATTGTCCGCTGTCAATATTAAAACTGTTCAGTGCAAAAATGTGAGGTAACATTCTTGCTCTGTTCTTTCCTCCAAGGGATTCTCTGATCAAGTATATCGGCAACGGAGGAAAATGATAGCAGAAATTGCCTTCCACTATAAGCAGTAAGACTTGCTGCCTTGCATAGCATCACCTGCTGAAACCTCCATGCATACACTTACTTATCTCTTTGCTCTCCGTGCTTTGCCCTTCAACTCTCTTGGTTCTCCTGTTTCATTCTCTTGCTTCGTGTTTTCAGTGCTCCATGGCTGCCAATTCCATAGAGCTTTTGCAGTCATTCCTGAAAGGCCCAAATCAACACTGATAAGCAATCCAATAAGTGAATTGTTGAAAGCAACCATTTCAATGATATTTATGGTGTCTTCTTTTCATCCTGTCTGGGATGCTGTTGCAGAAAATGTGTACACTTGAAATTTTTACCCATTCAAACTCAAATTAAAAGATTGTAACAAAATCTGACAAAAGTCAGGTTTCAGGGCTGGTTTCTCTTCTCAGTACCCAGAGGGATCCAAATTTGAAATAGATGGTATGAAAAATCAAAATCTTTTTCATCTGGCTATCATTTGTATTTGTGGTTTAAAATTGAAGTGTGTTTTCTACATTCATAGTAGCTATTTATACTATATACCATCGGTATGAATTTTTTCCCGTAGTGAAATGAGTAGTGTATACTGTGACCACAGCAAGGGTCACACTGGAGACTTATCATGAGGCAGAGGATCACGTTTCCTTGAGTGACATGTTTTGCACTACAGTTGTGTGCACGGGCAGGTGCTTGGTGGTGGGCAATTGTTGACTCAGCAACATAGGCCATGATCCAAACAGCCCTTGAAGGCACAGACAAGGTAGGACTGAGTATGCACACCTATGCACACTGTGGCAGAGCTCACTGCACAATCCTTGGCTGAATCTTCCTAAGATCTTGGAAACGGCCCAAACAATCGCCCCAGATGCTCAGTAGTATGAACTGGCTAGTTGAAATGAGATGAATGATAGACATTTACCTTTGAAATCATAATAAAGCAATGATTCTTAATTAAATATATTTATTTTCAAAAGCAACCAGTATTAGAGATAGGGATATTGGGTAGGGGAACATGCTAAAGAACGAAGGGAGCTTTCTTTTGGCAAGGCATTTTGACAAGGTTGTTGTTTCTCCCCCTCCCATTTTTTCCTCTAATCGTTATATCTGAAATAACAGCAAAGGGAGAAGGGATTCAACTCTTCCAGATTAGCTGGTTCCCATCCTTTTGTCATTATCTGACCATCAAGGTGATTAAAGTGTGTTAAAGGGCTACTGAATTACATTATGTGTCCTTAAGTGCCCCCTATAATCTAAACGATGTAAGTTAATTTGCATTATGTGCATTAGTGGAGCCTGCCTCCATGTAGGGGTTGTTTTTCAATCCTACTAGTCTTTGCTATTCGGTCTGTGTGCATACCTAGCGTGCTTATGCTTCTCTGCAACTATGAGGGCTAGAAACATGCTTTAAAAAGTAACTTTCAAAAGTTGGAAAGACTTAGTCCAGGGGTTTCTCATCTTCCTAATAGACAGATCTTGATCAACAGTGTAAATGTGCACTGTCTGTTACGTCTGGGCTGATCCTTTGTTCATGTATTAGCTTTGTGATTTTAAATACCATATATCCTGTATAAATCTTGTTCTATCTCTTAGACATATGATAGCTCTATAATCATGTCTCAGACATGACTGGATAAACATTGAACTAAGTTATACATTACAGTATATTGGCCCCTAATATTTGCTGCATTATTATTTCGTATCCCTTCTTGTTCTTTTCACTAATACCTCTAATAGTGGTGACCCAATTCCTCGAGTGGAATACACAGCAGAGGAGATTACAACCTGGTGAGTAGGAATGCACCTTTCTTATTTTCTACCAGACACAGAACAAATGAGATATTCCAATGGACTCTCTCACCTATATCTGTACCCCACAATTTCCACTGGGTTTGTCAAACACAGCACAAATCAGATATTCTAGTGGACTCTTGGCTATATCTGTTCCTCACAACTTCCATTGGGTCTTTCTGGCTGGATTTACTCACAGTCACTATGGCTTTTTTGATTGCTGGTGTTTTACAGCTAGAGCAGTTTCAACAGCTTGTTAGCTTTGGGGGACGGGAGGCGAATCAGGTCTTCATTCAGCCCATTTCAAAACGACTTGTCTGGTAGGTTGTAGGCTTCTTTGGTGCTTTATTTAATAATAGGAACTTCTAGATACACCCCTTCATCATGATCAGTCTCAGGATATACACACTCCATATGGGATGCAATCTTTCTAGGAACTCTCTACAGAACCTTGTGGCTCTCTCCATTCAATATCAGTAAAGACCATATGGGAGAATATTTTGAGTTATATATGAGTACTGGTTTTAGTTTTGTAGAGCTTGGTCCTAAGTTCAGATACTCCTCCTCCATGATTTCCATCTATCAAGATGGCTATATATTACCTATAGGATTCAGCGGCAGTATGTATCAGAATACAAGTTGCTGGGAATCACAAATGGGGAGAGTGCTACTGCACTAATGTTGTGCTTGTGAGCTTCCTGACTGGCCACTGTGGGACCAGGACGATGGACGCAATGAGTCTTCAGTCTGATCCAGCAGGGCTCTTCTTATGTTCTTATCATTCTGAAGGCGGGAGGTGTACAGTACACTGAAGAGTCTCTATCCCACCCATGCCTGCAAAGAACACCTGGATGCCTTCCATTTATTGGAGAGATACAGTGGTTACAGTGAAAATAATATCCCTCAACTGGAGGATGTCTCCCACTTTCTAAAAGGTGAGTACTCAGACACTTTTAGGACCAGGAGTGAAGTGGCTTTGTTCTTCACTGTGATGAATTTCTATTTATACCAAGGGTGGGGAACCTTCTTCATTCTGCAAGCACTCTGGAAGGGTTTATTCAGATAACAAGTGCTGCATACATGAGCAGAGCTTGTTATCCAGGGACAAACTCCATACAATGATATAATACATTGCCATTTAAAGCATAATATTCCATGTATTAATTAACACAAACCTGGGGTTACAACTCAATGGGAGAGCATGGGTTCTGCATGCAGAAAAAAAATCCACAGTCAATTCCACCCCTGACATCTCCATTTAGAACAAGGATGGGGAATCTGTGGTGGCCCTCCAGATATTGCTGGACTACAACTCCCATCAGCCATAACTATTGCCTAGGCTTGCTGAGGCTTGTGGAAGCTGGAGTCTGGAGGGTTGCAGGCTCCCCATCCCTGATTTAAATGAAACTGAGGCTGCAGAATTAAGAAAGACCTGCCTGACGCCTTGGAGAGTCATGGCCAGTTGGAGTAGACAGCATTGGGAGGGGCTAACAGTTTGACAGTGATTAGTGATCATATAAACATGAAGAAGTTGTTATGGTATCTTTGAAGATTTGCTTAGGTCTAATAGGAAGCCTCCAAATTGCTCTCTAGAAGGCCATAAGTATGGGTGTGCATCCAAAATGGTGCCATCCATATCAAGAGATCCTCAAGGAGGAATTTGATAGGCTCAACTTACCTGATTATTTTACAGGGCAGGCTCAGTTTATGTAGATGTTATTATATTGGGTTTGCAGTGTTTAACCTTTTATTTCTGTTAGGTTATCAGTTAACCTTTTACTTCTGTTGGGTTAACAGAAAGCAGTGGACATTTGGAAAATTAACTTTCCATTTATCTTTTAAAATTTTATATTAATCAAAGGTTTCACACACACACACAAGGTTCCGGAATGCTTCTGATTTTCTGTTGTACATTTGTTTGGATTGTCTCTTTGCCTGTGAGGAGCCACCATTTATAGCAATGTACAGTATTAGGTGCCTCATACCTTCTTCCTGAGTAAGAATTCCACCTCTGGAGGAACTAGAATTATCCTATTTCAGAGATGCTGCAAGCCAGAGGTAATTTAATTTTGCACCTCCCAAGTGTCTAAGAGCTGCCAGGGTGAAACCTCCTGAGGGAATTTTGCAGGAGTTTCCACACAGATGTCAGGGATGTGCATCAACCACAAGCTTGGGACCCTGATTCAGCTCATTGGAAAACAGCCCACCTAAGCCTGATGTGTTTCATAGGCTGCCTGATTCAGTGCAGGATTCACCCTTCTCCATTACATTTTGGGTCCCCATTTAAAATTGGGAAATTTTAAAAATCTATATTATTTATTTATTTATTATTTAATTTGTATCCCTCCCTTCCTCCCAGCAGGAGCCCAGGGCTGCAAAGTGCTAAAAACACTTTAAAACATCACAAAAACAGATCTTAAAATATATTAAAACAAAAGCATTAAAAACATTTATAAAAACTTTTAAAAGGGTTAAAAACATTACTAAAAAACATATTAAACAATTCAGACATAGATACAGACTGGGATAGGTCTCAACCTAAAAGGCTTGTTGAAAGAGGAAAGTCTTCAAAAGGCACCGAAAAGATAGCAGACAGCTCCCAAGGGCTTCATATAGATGTTAAACAGCATGGGGGACAAGATGGTACCCTGCGGCACCCCACAATTGCCAGGGAGCCGAAAGACAGTCACCCAATTCTATTATCTGAGAGCGACTCTGGAGATAGGATCAGAACCACTGTAAAACAGTGCCTCCAATACCCAGCTCACCAAGTCAGCCCAGAACAATACCATGGTTAATGGTATCAAAAGCTGCTGAGAGATCAAATAAGAATAATAGGGCCATACTCCCCCTGTCCTTCTCCCACTAAAGGTCATCCATCAGGGCGACCAAGGCCGATTCAGTCCCATAACCAGGCCTGAACCCAGACTGGGATGGGTCAAGATAATCTGTTTCATCCAAGAGTACTTGCAGTTGCTGTGCCACAACCCTCTCAATCACCTTCTCTAAGAAGGGGGTATTTGCAACCGGTCGGTAGTTGTCACAATGGGCGGAAAAATGGCAAATGCAATTCAATATAAACAAGTGTAAAATTATGCATATTGGAGCAAAAAATCTTAATTTCACATATACGCTCATGGGGTCTGAACTGGCGGTGACTGACCAGGAGAGAGACCTCGGGGTTGTAGTGGACAGCATGATGAAAATGTCGACCCAGTGTGCGGCAGCTGTGAAAAAGGCAAATTCCATGCTAGGGATAATTAGGAAAGGTATTGAAAATATTTTTTTTTCAATTAATTTTTATTCAGATTTTCAAAACCAAAACAATACAAAAAGAAAAAAAAACACAAATCAATAACTAATACAATAAAAAAATAAAAATAAAAACAAAAACAAAAATATTGACTTCCGATTTGTCGTAGTTCAGCTATAAATCTATAATATATAACAAGCCTGTCTCTTAATAGATTATAAAATCACCTTCCTCCAGCGGTCATCTTAATTGGTTTCAAATCTCATTAACATCATATCATTTCATTCTTCCACAAAAAGTCAAAAAGAAGTTTCCAATCTTTGAGATATATGTCCATCAATTTTTTTCTAAATAAACATGTCAATTAATCCAACTCATCAAGTCTACTAAGTCCAGTAATTTCAAATCGCTCTTCTTCCATTATCCATATTGGTTCCATCTTCCATCTTCCATCTTTACGCACCCAATAATCTTGCTGTCATAGTCATATAATAAAAGTCTGATAGGAATTTCCTTTATCACAGATATTTTCTTGCCATCAATTCCGAACATATCACTGAAGTATTGTTGCAAAGCCGCATCTCTGTTCCTCTTTTTTACATGATACACTAGCACATCTCTTGAAGATTTTTCCATTAACACAGAACAGGGATTAATTCTGTTAACTTTCTCCATTTCAAGTTCCATCAAATCCTTCCAGTCCAGGAATTTTTTTGAACCGATAATATCTTTATCTCCAATCTCTTCAATTCCTTCAGGGACAGCACTGATTTCCAAACCATAATATTTGTCTCCAGGATCCATCACAACCAGGAAATCCAAATCTTTTTCCAAGTCCATATTTAATCCAATCTCCATAGTTTGAACCTTGCCTTTAATTTCTCTTTCATCCTTTTTTGGTTTTCCAAATCTATCTTTATTCTCCTTTCTCATAGAATCCTGAATTTCTTTCAGCTCCTGTCTCATTTCATCAAATTCAATTCTCCACGCTTGTCTATTATTTCTCAATTCTTGTTTTATTGACTTAATCCCGTTCATTATTTTCTGAAACATGTCTAAAGATAAAGTCCCTTCTTGTACATCCATGATCTTCTTAATTGTCATTCTTAAGGCCAAAGGAACTAAACTCCTTCAATTTTCAATGTCCCAAGCAAAGAGCAGTTTATTTCTTTATCCAGTTATAAAGGAGTTAATCTTTCAAACCAACTGGCGTCACGCTCTAGACAGCCCTTATCTCTTATATGCCCAGAAGTGCAAAAACAGCTTTAGTTCACAGCGTCCTAATGACTAGTAGCAACGAGAATGAGCAGATTCGTCAAAAAAAAAAGAAAAAAAGAAAAAGTAGATCAGGAAAAATAGTCCCAGACATATATTACACAAAAGTCTTATAAATCAAAAAGATTTTTCTTTTCTCTTGCAATCAGAAACCCCTCATCTGTTGTAATCTTTACAATGCCATTTTCCATGTCAGCTTTTTGCAATAGGAAAAAGCTAGGCTATTTTTATTTTCCTCCCCCTTAGTTCCGTGAGTAAAAAAGAAGGAAAGTTTTGGCTCACCCAGGTTTTCTTAATTGCTGATCCTTTGACAAATCTCTTTAGCTGTATAGATAAGAAAGTGATAAGCATAGACAGGAGGATGCTTGCCTGTTAGTCCGTTTTTTTAAAAAGGGGAAAAAAAATGGGTCACTTATTCAGCTGAGCTGGCTATAAATCCTCGCTCTGTCCGAGCTGCTGGAAGACCTTCTTTCACAGACAATTCTGACGAATTCCAGTCTCCCACAACCACAACAAAGCTGTGTGGGAAATCTCACGTTTCTTCCTTGTCCGGAAGAAATTATCCCCAGTCAAAAGAGACACTTCTGACTGGATTTAAGGCTGAAAAAGTTTCATCCAAGATGGGAGCCCGTCTCAGAGCTGCACAGGCGGAGGGATCCTCCTGGGAAGGAAAGGTATTGAAAATAAAACAGCCGATATCATAATGCCGTTGTATAAATCTATGGTGCGGCCGCATTTGGAATACTGTGTACAGTTCTGGTCGCCTCATCTCAAAAAGGATATTATAGAGTTGGAAAAGGTTCAGAAGAGGGCAACCAGAATGATCAAGGGGATGGAGCGACTCCCTTATGAGGAAAGGTTGCAGCATTTGGGGCTTTTTAGTTTAGAGGAAAGGCGGGTCAGAGGAGACATGATAGAAGTGTATAAAATTATGCATGGCATTGAGAAAGTGGATAGAGAAAAGTTCTTCCCTCTCTCATAATACTAGAACTCATGGACATTCAAAGAAGCTGAATGTTGGAAGATTCAGGACAGACAAAAGGAAGTACTTCTTTACTCAGCGCATAGTTAAACTATGGAATTTGCTCCCACAAGATGCAGTAATGGCCACCAGCTTGGATGGCTTTAAAAGAAGATTAGACAAATTCATGGAGGACAGGGCTATCAATGGCTACTAGCCATGATGACTGTGCTGTGCCACCCTAGTCAGAGGCAGCATGCTTCTGAAAACCAGTTGCCGGAAGCCTCAGGAGGGGAGAGTGTTCTTGCACTCGGGTCCTGCTTGCGGGCTTCCCCCAGGCACCTGGTTGGCCACTGTGAGAACAGGATGCTGGACTAGATGGGCCACTGGCCTGATCCAGCAGGCTCTTCTTATGTTCTTATGTTCTTAAACCAATGGGTCCAGGGTGGGCTTTTTCAGGAGTGGTCGGACACCGCCTCTTTCAAGATGGCTGGAACCATTCCTTCCCACAATGATGCATTGAGCACACCCTGGATCCACTCGGTCAGACCCCCTCGGCAAGCTTTAATAAGCCAAGAAGGGCAAGGGTCGAGAGGACACGTTGCTGGCCGCATCATCGCAAGCACCTTGTCCATGTCATCAGGCTGCATCAACTGAAACCTATGTGTCGGGCCAGTAACAACTTGAGACAGCCCCATTTTTTTACGGTAGTTGATAAAATTTCCATGCTTACTAGCCCCTACAGAGTGGACAAAGCCTGCCAAATTACAGGTGACTAGGACTAGGGACTTTTGTGCTGGATACCTTGAAATGTGATTATTATTTTTTGAAAAGGAATCGCCAATAATGTTTTTTTTTTAATTTTGGGGCAGAATTGGATAAAATTTCCAGGTTAGGCCACACATTCTGCTTCAGCTAGGTATCTTCAGTCCTTTTACTGCAAGGGCAGCCATTACATTTTTGGAGTGGGTGCAAAAGAAGGCAATCCCCTGTAGTTTTTTGTGGCCAGTTAGCCTGAAAATTGCAGACATGAGAGACGTGCCCCAGGTACGAAATCTACCAAATTGCAGACAACTTATACCAGGACCGTTTTACGTTGATATTGGGGTGGAAAGAACTAAAATGGATTTGCTTTCTGGGGGAAAAATCATTCCCTGTGATTACAAGCCTGACCTATCAGTGACAATGGAGCTCTCTCCTGCTCTCTCCTCTCCCCATCCTGGCGTCTTCCTTAAGATTAGAGGCATACAGTTTGCTCTTGCAAACCTGCTCCCTCCCTCAAAGCAATGGGATTTGAGAGTGTCTGTAAAAGAATTTCCTCTGATTACAAGCTAGACCTGTCAGCTGTGAAGGAGCTCCTCCTCCTGACCATATACATATACTGTATATGTTTGATTTTGCAAAGCTTCTCTCCCCTCACACACCCTGTTATTTTTCATATGCAGTAAGGTTAGATACAACATTTTACTTCTACTAAATGCTTGTCTGCAGCATTTTATTATTTTTAAAAGTCTGGATCGCTGAAGTGCCACAAAGCACTCCAGGGTTTGGGGACCCTGCTTTGACTGCTGCAGCCTTGAATAGATGCTGCTTTGTCTTGAATAACCCCCAGATCCCTACATGGCACCCTGCCTTGGCTCAAGATTCATCCAAATCCAATGCACATAAAATATAATTTTAAAAATGGATCAGAGTCTCCTGTGAGAATTCAGGTGTCCTCACAAGCAACCCTCAGGTTTGTATTGTCAAATAGTATATTCAGATCATTCCACACAGAAAGAACTTGCAAATGGATTCAGAGGAATTCCACATGAGTACATCAAGTAATCTTTAAAAAAAATCATAACTTCATCACAATACAATATAAAATATATCAGAATGTTTTTATAAGCACACATTTGTAAAACAACAAACTGTGAAACAGTCCTATATGAATAGGAAAATGATGTGTCAGATTTCTAAAATGAACAAATCCAATTAAACCATATACATGGCAATTACTATGGTAACTGATATTTTAGAAAAACTAGTATTTTTCTCCTTAACACTAAGTTTCTCTCTCCCCACCTCACAACTGTTTATGAATAGAGGTTTTTTTCCTGAGTTCCTATGCAGCCGGTAGTATAGCTCTATAAAATGTGGCACAAATGCTACACTCAATTACAAAGAGTGGTTTGGTCTATTTCAGAGAGAACTGGGTTCCAGCTCCGACCTGTAGCTGGCCTTCTATCTGCTCGCGACTTCCTAGCCAGCTTGGCCTTCAGGGTGTTTCAATGTACACAGTATATCCGCCACGCCTCTTCTCCCATGCACTCTCCAGAGCCGTGAGTAGTACCTTGTAGAACAGCCTTCCTTATATTAGAGTTTTAGTGTTTGGCTTGCTGCTTCAAACTCAGCAACTAATCGGTTGCCTTTCTTTCCATGCAAGGGACTGTTGCCATGAACTTCTGGGGCATGTACCGATGTTGGCAGACAAGACATTTGCACAATTCTCCCAGGTGGGCAAGATGTGAATTGCCTTATGCTGCAAGCACAGCCTGCACTTCACTAGTTAGTAAATGATATTTACTTCAGAGTAGGCATGCATAGTATTGCACTGTAAATTAGGTTAGTTGGGTGATCAGCTAAAGACCTAGAAAATTTCTAGCACAAGGAGTGTTCAAATACAATGGATAGGAGAAGTCCCATCTGTGACTGAGTTACTGCAATAGACATTTAAACCAAGTGCAGACAACATGGTGCCCTCCAGATGTTCTCAGACTCCAACTCCCATCATCCCTGAACATCAGACGTGCTGGATGGTGGAGCTGACTGGGGCTGGGCTCCAACAACACTATGTTGGGTATGCTTGATTTAAATTGATGAGGGAGACTTCCCATTGGGATGTTCCATTAAAAATGCACACTGGGACTATTTAAATGACACCACACAGACAAGGCTTTTCTTTGCTTCATGGGGTTTGCAGGCACTACCAATCAGCTGATCATCAGCTGATAAGTGGTGATTGCAAAGTGCTGTGACTTTGTCTGTATGGTTTGGCTTCAAACCATGCAGGCAAAGGAAAATGGGTCACCTACCCTGATAACCTGTCAAAGTTGGCCCACAGGGGGTGGGGAGGTAAGGATCTGGCCACTGGCTGGATCCAGCTCCCCATCCCTGCTATAAAATATAAAATATGCCTTGGGCCTAGGTTTGCCTGAAGTAAAAGCCTTCTGTCTCAGCCAGACTGGGATATTTAGTCTTTGAAGGCGGTGGAGATTTGCTTCAGAAGATTGCGCCTTGTTTTCCCCATATGAAAACCCTGTTCATGGCTATGGCCTGTCCAACCATCCCAGTAGACAGAGTTAATGCCAATAAATCCTGGGGACTTAAAAGCGGAAGTGGGTTGCCTATACATTATTCATTGACTAGGCAGGTAGCAGAGTCAAACATTTTCTGAAAACCAGTTGGCATAGTTTCTCAGCTTCATCTTTAGTCTCTTTATCAGAAGAAACTGTTCAGTGTGGCAGGAAAACAATAATTATCAGCAGAATTCAGAACTGAATTAGTGCAACCTACTAAGTGTGATGTACTAACTCAAAGGAATATGGGAAATATGCATGTAATATACATAACTATTCGAAAAACTACCTTAGCCATCCAAGCCTTTGCCTATACACTATATTCTTCATTTTGCTCTTAGGACATTGGACTTGCATCTTTGGGAGCAACTGATGAGGAGATTGAAAAACTTGCAACAGTAAGGCCCTAATTCCAGGATTTAAAAATAACCTTTGCTTTCACTTTATCTGAATCTAGATAAATTTGCCTTAATTATAACTGTTTTTATTAAATGCTGGGGAAGGAGAGCAACCCCAAGTTCTTTGCCTCCATGGCCCTCTGAGCAAGTCTGGTGCTTTGCCCTCCAAAAGTAACGGAATAGCTGGGCCCAAAGTAGCTTCCCAGTATCATCTAGCCAGGTTAGCTATTTCTTCCAAGATCAAATCATGGATGATAGATGTTTTGTTGATCACTGAAGATGCTTTGTTGATCATCACTAGAAAGGGCCAAAGATCAAAGATGTCGAACACTCCTTACCTTACTCCTCTTTAACCTTGCTGAATTTTCCTTGCGCTGTACCATCTCTGTATGTGTCATATTCAATACAACCATTTCTCTTTCACCTGCCTATTGACCTTTCCAGAGGGACATCTCACAACAAAGGTGCTATGAGACAACTATGGGCTGAAAAGAGGAGACAGAAATATATAGAGTAGACAGTTGGGTTTTCACTATATGGATTGGGATAGCCAACATGGTGCCCTCTGGATGTTGAATGACTCCGGCTCCCATTAGTTCCATCAGGTAGCATGGCCAGTGGTGAGGAACGGTGGGAGTTGTAGTCCTAGAACATCTGGAAGACACCATGTTGGCTACCCGGGCATTAGAGGATGGTATAATTAGCAAAAAATGATGTAACAAGATCCAGTGAAATGTAGTTTCAACTTGATAAACATTTGAGAATAGCTAATTTTAAGAAACACAATGATTCACCATTCACTGATGACTCTGAAAGGAAGACATTGTTTGTTTCCAAAAATGATCAAGTGAGATTCTCATATTGAATGTGCATGAATATTTTAAAAATGCTAACAGTTTTGAATAGCTGACTTCTTTTGGGATCCCATTTTCTCCCCAGCTTTATTGGTTCACAGTGGAGTTTGGGCTCTGTAAACAGAATGGAATCATCAAAGCCTACGGAGCTGGGCTCCTCTCTTCTTATGGGGAGCTAATAGTAAGTGCTCACCTATTCTACTCAGCTCTTCTCTTAGCTAAGTGAAAGCATATGGCTGCCTCTTAGCTTGTGCCATCCTCTTGTCACAGTCAACATCTTAGAGATTTTCCTGCAAGAAACTAACATTTTCCCCCCTCCTTTCAGCACTCTTTGTCGGATGAGCCAGAGCTACGGGACTTTGACCCTGATTCTACTGCTGTGCAGCCCTATCAAGATCAGGCTTATCAGCCAGTTTATTTTGTATCAGAGAGCTTCAGTGATGCCAAAGCTAAACTCAGGTAAGATATAGTTGGAAACATCCCAGCAATGGGGACCCACATGTTGTAATAGCACCTGTATTGTCAGTTTTTGCTACAGATCATTTATGATCTTCCTAATTAAACCTTTATAAGAACATTTTTATCCCCCACAAAAGCCTTAAAACTAAGGTTTTATCATGACTAGTTAAGATGAAGTGCAGATAAGTCACAGTGCAATATTAAGCATGGGTTCAATGGAACATCATATAAGTATGTTTAAGATTGCAACTGTAGGGTTGCATCCAGTGTTAGCCCTGCTCAGAGTAGACCAATTGCCATTAATGAACACGGCTAATGTAGGTCTATTAATTTCACTGGGTCTACTATTAATTTCGCTGAGTAAACATGAGTTGGCTGCAACCCTTGGTAATTTTCCAAAAGTGTAAAGTTCATTATAATTCAACTCAACTAACTACTGGCTCTGCTGTTTTCCCTCTCAATGAGAGAATTCTGAAATAGCCTTTGTAGTATGGGGAGAATTGTATAACCTTGCTTCCAATATAGGTACTAAAGAAATAGCATATATTATTTGACCATATTATAGGACAACTTAATGATGTGATTGTTTGGATATTTAAGTACGCGACATGAAAAGATTTCAGGTTTTTATAATCAGTTACCGCTTCTTTTTAAGGACAGATAGTTTCCTCTTACATTAAGATTTTTATCATTTTAATCACTGCAATTAGGGATAGAGGTGAAGTTTGATTTTGTTTGCATTTTGATGAGAAACTACCTAATTCACAGTTTTTGAACCAATATGCAAACCATAAAATTTAGACTTTTCTGAATTTTGTGAGGCAGTTCTCCAACCAAACAATATGTTAAAAGTGCATATATTAGTGGTAAATAACATAGAAACATATATTATATTAGGGGAAAATGCTTTCAAAGGTATATATATCTGTCAAAAACTGCATACAAAAATGTGTTTATTAGGACACATTCACCAATGAATTTTCATGAGAAGTTAAAAATGCAAATTGCTGCAGAATGGTTGAGAATGGAATTTAAGATTGGAAAAATGAGAAACTTGGAAAACCAAAATTGACAGATTTGGCCATCTCTACCTGCAATATGTCAAAACAAGAACAAAGTGCTTCCAGGGAACTGACAATTCAGCTGGGCACTGGTGAAATGCGGAACTAGAGTTTGGGGGGAAAGTAGGTAAAAAAAAAGATGCTAACTGGCATGGATTTTTATCAGTGAACTCTTATCACAAACATACAATTAAAATCCTCAGGGGCAAAAGCTGCTTGGCAATCTGGAGCAGGGAAATCAGGGTGCAAGAAGTGTTTAGCACCCTACTTGCTACTTTTCTATTTTCAATTGCCCCTACTAGAAACACCTTTTCTCTTCCAAAAGGACCATTGGGCAACAGTTACACCCGCTTTCCCACAATGATTTTTCAGTTGTGGCAGGATGCTACAACCTCAGACAGACCTTTATCAGTTAACTCTCACAAGATGATATTTACAATTAGCATCCATAAAGAGCTTAATTTTAAATACAAACAGCTGTAAGATCCAGGGGCCAAAGGCACTAACCTAAGCAGAACAACACAACTATCCGGGGAAAGATGGGCATTTTCCTGCACATTTTTTTTGCAATGGAATATAATTAAAAACACCACTAGAGGGTATCACAACATAAGCAATAACACAGTCTTACAGCAGTATAGAGAATTCTTCTATTGCCTTGTGAGGTTTTTGACCCTATTTCATCAAATAAATCATGTTCCTTCATGCACAAGGCATAAACGTTCTTAAAACCAAGATTTATGCTCCTGGTGGTTACCCTCATTGGTCTTTCTGCTTTGTATCTCATTAAAATATTTATTTTTGGTTACCTTTCTGTCCCATTGTTTCTTCCACCATGGAACTCAAGATGGTGGGATCCCCAGACTCAGATCTGCTTAGTTTAAGCTTGTTGAATCAGATGCTTTTAGACCATGCTCCAGGGCCCTATCTTGCTATAATTCTCTGTATTGGATTAGCATAGAATAAACCAGCCTTCTGCAACCTTTGTGCCCTCCAGATGCTTTGGAGTACAACTGGACATATTGACTGGGGCTGATGACAGTTGGAGTCCAAAACATCTGGAAGGCATCAGTTTATGGAGGGCTGGAATAAACCAAGGTTTTTGTCTATGTGGGCAGTTTTCTAGCTGAACTTAGTTAACCAGCTTTCCTTATTGTGCTTGATGTACAGACAGCACCTGCTTCCTTTCCAGTTACTAGCTTATTAGCCAGGGCTGGGGAACCTGTGGCCCTCTAGCTGTTCTTGGACTACAGTCATCCTTGACATTGGCCATGCTGGGAGGGGCTATGGAGTCCAACAACAGTTGAGGGCCACAGATTCCCCAACCCTGTCTTAGGCCCTCTTACAGTTAGCTGCTGGCTATTTGTAGTTCCATCCCAGACAGTGGTTTCCTTTCTTCTGCCACATAGTGGCCACTCACTTCTCTCTGCAAATCAAAAATAATTCAGATATGGATGGTGTTGGGTTCCTTCACTATTATCTGCCTATAGAGTAGTAGAATGGAATGTAGAAAATGTTCCTCTTTAGACATAAACCAGTACCAAGCACAATTTTGTTAATGATGGGATTAGCCATCACATTGAGTGTTTTTTAAAAATTAAATAAATGCCAGCCATAGGACCCCCTGATTGTTATCAGGACCATAACATGTGCAGAGGGGAGGTTTAAGTCTTCCCTTCCCAGCTGGAATCTCCATGGAATTCTCCATGAAATTCACCCTTCCCACATTCTCTCTCTCTCACACACACACTCACAAGCATTAGGATAAAACCTCCAGTGGGAGTTTCCCCCACTAATGCTAATTACTGCATGGGGTGGAGGGTTGAATTTCATAGAAACAGTGACTGCAGAGGGGAGGTTTAAGCCTCCTTGCAACCCCTCTCCCTGCAAACTGTGATCCTGATAACAATCACATATACATATATCACACCTGATATTTAATTTTTTAAAAAACGTTGTTGTTATGTGCCTTCAAGTCAATTACGACTTATGGCGACCCTATGAATCAGCGACCTCCAGTAGCATCTGTCGTGAACCACCCTGTTCAGATCTTGTAATTTCAGGTCTGTGGCTTCCTTTATGGAATCAAACCATCTCTTGTTTGTTTAAAAAACATACAGATTGCTAATAACAATGTTGACATCAGGTGTACATAGGTCGCTTAGTTTCCATGAATGGTGTCACACTAGTGAATTGTTGTGATTTGTTTGACTTGCTAAGGTGTAACTTGGTTAAAGGATAATTGTTGCATAGCAAAAGATACTAGCAGAAATAAACATCCTTTGACGGGAAAAAGAAAAGAAAATGCCACTTAACCTTTGCAAAAAAAAAAATACAAAAGTCTTATTTATTTTAAAATAGTGTGAAGGAGACATTAATTGTTCTCGGAATGTAATTATATTTTAAATACAAATTTTAGGCTTAGAGTTAGCTCAGATTTTGTTACTGCCATGTATCTAATCATGGAAATTGCTATAGCTCAGTGGTAGAGCAACCGCTTTGTACGCATAAGATCCCAGGTTCATTCCTGGGTGTCTCCAGGTAGGGTTGGGAAAGATTTGTGCCTGAAATCCTGGAAAGCCACTGCCAGTCAGTGTAGACAGTGCTGAGCTAGATGGACCAATGGCCTGACTCAGTATAGGGAAGGTTCCTGTTTAGGCACTGTTTGAAATGTTGACACAATCTATCAGGACCGGGGAACCTTCAGCCTTCTATATATTTTTGGACTCTTAACTCCCTTCTTCCGTAGCCGGCATTGCCAATGATTGGTGATGGTGGTAAGCTGGGATGCAACAATATCTGGAGTCTTTCCTTGCCCCCTCTGCCCCTGAGTTTTAGTTCTGGCCTATCTATGCAAGCTGGCTTTGATGTTTGTACTCTCTCTTGCAGGGCCTACGCAGCACATATCAAGCGCCCATTTTCTGTGAAGTATGACCCATACACATATAGTATTGAGCTTCTGGACAACCCACAGAAGATTCACCAGTCCCTGGAGACTGTGCGCGATGAGCTTCACTCATTAATTGATGCACTCAATATTATCAGCTAACACAAATATTCTGCCTTCATGCCAATGCCTATTCCTGCAATTGCCAAATTGGCTTCCATTTGGGCCAATAAGGTTTGTTTTAGGGGTTTTGTTGCTCTCCATTGCCATAGTAATGGTAGTGGTTTGTGTTGCCATATGCCAGAGGGGAGAGGCATATTGAGTGACAAGTTAGATTGAAAAAAGCATTAAGGAAACTTAAGAGCCTTTTTTACTACCTTTAAGGGAAATATGGATCAGGCAAAAACAGTGTCATGGTACAACAGTGAAGAAGTGCACTACCTATTATTAATCCCCCAAAGAGAAAGAAAAGACATTATTCTTTTATTAATATTTTTGATAAGGAAATGCACAGAACAATCCTACATATGCTTACACTGAGTAAGTTCCATTGATTTCAGTGGGTTGTATCTGACTAACCATGTTCAGAACAGACCCATTGAAAACAATGACTAACTTAAGCCCATTGATTTCAGTGAGTCTTCTCTGAGGATGACCTAGTTGGATACAGCCCAAAGAGGAATTACTTCCTAATAAAAGTGCTTAACATGGCCTTTTAATTTTGCTAGAGAAAAATAAATAAATGAGAGGGCAACACCAAAGAACAAAACATAAAGAGGAGAGATATTGCCATACTGGGATACCTCAACAAATACAATTTTTGGGCCCCTGGAGAAGGCTTCCATTGAAATAGGTTGGGCCATTTACTGTTTTTGAAAAAAGGTCCCCTACATTTCTCAGTACTATTCTGAGCTCCCCCCTCACACACACACACACACATTTGCAACATACCCAGTGACTTCACGGAAAGACAAAACATTGCTTTATAGATTCCCAGTTATGGCAAGAAGTTGCCTAACCATGTTTTTAAGTGAATTCAGACAGGTATAAACCTCAATATGCAGACCCAAAATACAATTCTGATGGCAGGATGAGCTCTTAAAATTTCAGTAGGATGACTCAGTACAAGGTCCAGAGCATGTCCACTATCTGATTGGAACAACCTTCTCACTGATCCTAATCCCTCAGTCTGGGAAAAATTCCTTCAGAATGAAACAAACATTTGACTAATAGATCCTGGCTGCAATTCTCTGTGTACTGGTTAGGAGCAAGTCCCGTGGAACTCAGCATAGCCTATTCCCAAGCAAGTGTGTGCAGGACTGAAGCATTGCCTTGTTAAAGCAAAATGGAGTCCCACACCTAGCAGCAAATGCAAACAACTCTTAGGGACAATTGTATTGGTCCTGGTCACAGTACTAGGAACCATGTAATGGAAAAGAATCCTTGGTTTGGAATGTGCAGATCTGCTTCTGTTGAAGGCTTCTTAATGAGGTTAAACACAAACTGTATATCTCAGCTTTACAGTATTATCTATAACCTAGAGCTCTACATTGTGTACATGGCTGGTGTTAGATGCTGGTAGTGTTGGGCACTTACCTTAGGTCCGAAATAGCTGCTGTTTCCGACCTTATCAGGCTCAGGATGAAGTGAGACACACAGAAAGACCGCTGCAATGGTGCAGTAGACTCTCACTTCATTTGGTTGGCCTACCTTAGTTGGGATTGATGTATGCTGCCTCTGACCTGAATGTATGCTCCAGAATTACTGGTGCTACTGTAGAGTATTTACGCTGTCTATTTGTGCAGGGTCCAGCTAAATGGTAAACAAGGGAGCTACTGGGTGGTGCTCTGCTCAGGGACCAACAATGACCTAGAACTGTCCCTGGCTCCTCTTTGCTAAAGTATTAGCTCTGAAGCACTTTCTACAGTTCTGCATATGAGAGTGGAGGAGAAGGAGAAGGAGAGGTTAGATGGGTTTTATATTTTTGAAAAGGAATGGAAGACCTAGGGGGCAATTTAACCCCCTGACTGGCAGCAGCGGGGCTTAATGGAGCAGCTTAGCTACTGCTGTATCCACAGGCCTGCCACTCATACCAGCCAGGACAGATGGGGGAGATGCCTCTTCGCTAGGCCAGTTCCTAGGTTGGTACAGCAAAGAAGCCTGGTTCAGGGCCATCGCTGTTTTGTGATGGCAGCAGAGCTGGCCCATGGATCATGTGCCAGCCTGGCCCACCCCCCGTGCCTGTCCCTAAATGCCCCATTTCAGCTGTTTCCACTGGCTCCTGCCAATTGGGGATACTGCTGGTGGTAGCTTCTGGGCATGTTGGGATGCTCCTTGCTGATGGGACTTGCCTGCTAGCAAAGGCTGGCAGATCTGACAAGTTTGGGCAGAGGGACCTCTTCACCTCATCCAGAATGGCAGATGAAGGATTGGGATTGTTGTGTTATACAGTATTTCTCTTGTTCCTTTTCATTTTCATAGACAAGGGAATTAAAAGGAACATCCATTTTTAGGCAAATTATATTATCAGGGAGGGTGTTTAAAGAAAGTTCCCAAGTTAATGATACATATGCTCATTTTTAAATGTAGGAATTGGCACTTTGGGGTGGTGAATTGTTCATTAGCTACAAAGGACTCAGGCTTATTGTGAACATCTCAGAAGTTCAGAGGTTTCATTTGTCCTATGGTATTGGCAAAACCATCTTGGTAGAATATATACACACAAGTAGAAATGCAAGTATTGTGACATTACTTGACCTCATTACCCTATAATGTATCTGGTTCTTTCCTCTTGGCTTGTAATAATCACTAGATACACACATGTCCTCAGAGGCTTTACCATATATATCTCATTTCTGCTCATGCGAAACTGATAGATGTACCAAATGGCCCGCCTCCTTCTCTGGGCTCTTTAGGGAAATGTTCTGTCATGTGTGGATGGAAGGGAGCATCCTTCATGGAAGAGTGCCATGGTATTATTGCTGCAGTGGAAGAACATCTGAAGAACAACAGCTACTATGGAAACAGAGATGGATGATATTGCAAGGATGCAATTCTAAAATGTGTTGCTATTAGCTATGCAGCTGGTGCAATGTCTAAAAGTTGTCATACATTGTTTCTACATTGAGGAACAATGCTGGAGATGTTTGTATCAAAATGGCCTGGAGAGATGGATAAAGAATCAGGTCACTAGTTCAAATTCTTCATGCAAAGAATGAGACTCAAGAGGACATGAAAGAGAAGAAACACACAAAGCCTCCCTTTTCTGTCTGGCTTTGGTTTGCTCATAATGTTTGTGTGCACTAAAGCCTCAAGGAATGGATCTCACTGCTATTGCTGCTGCTGTGTGGGTGGATCTGTCTGTCTTGCTGCATAAAGATATTTATTTCTCAGTATTGAGTCATGCTGCTGCTGAGATGCTAGGATTATTCATAATAAAATTATATTTCTGGTCTAGCATCTTGGGTTGGTCTTCGTGATCTCTCTCCTTTAAAACAGCAACAATCTGATTCCAGGCCTCTCTTTTTCTGTCTGTTCATTTATCACACACATACCCAGTGTGTTCCTCTGAAAAGCTCAAGTGGTTCTCAAATGGTTTCCCATTCAACCATTTTATAGAGCCAGCCCTGATTAACATAAGTGGAAGAACTGCACCGAGTGCCTCCAGAGCACTCTTTGATGTCAATATGAGCACAAAAGAGATTTGTTAATCTCTTCAGATCAACCTCTCTCTCTCTCTCTCTCTCTCTCACTCACTCACTCACTCACACACACACACACACACACACACACACACAGAGAAAATAATTAAAGGCTTCTCACTTTTCCCTGAGCAGTAAACAGTTGGTGATCTTCCTCACCCACCCACTTGCCCATTTGCAATCATATGTGGAAATATCCACGAGAACTGGGCTATACATAACTGTTCTACTGATTGTAGTGATGGGGAGGGGGGTGCAGCCACAAATATAGAAAGAATGGCTGCTGGCTATCCCTGGGGAAGGGTCATGGCTCAGTGGGAGAGCAGCTGCTTGGCACACAGAATTTATTTATTTATTTATTTATTTTATTTAATTTATATACCGCCCTAAGCCCGAAGGCTGTCTGGGCGGTGTACATAAAAGGTAAAAGCAGGCACAATATATAAATACAATAAATATAATAACTCAAAAAACAAAAACACACAAACAATACGAGAACCAAACAACATCCAGAATACAACATAGTAATAAAATACTGTAAAAATACACTTTAAAATGCCTGGGAGTATAAAAAGATTTTCACCTGGCGCCGAAAAGATAGCAGCGTCGGCGCCAGGCGCACCTGGTCCCAGTTTCAATCCCTGGCATCTCCAGGTAGGGCTGGAGAGACTCCCCCCTGAAACCTTGGAGAACTGTTGCCAGTCAGTGAAGACAGTACTGAGCTAGATGGACCTATGGTCTGACTTCTTGTAAAACAGCTTCCTATGTTCCTGTATATCAGGGGAACCTGTGCCCTCCAGATGTTGTTGGTCTACAACTCCCATCATCCCTCTGGTTGGGGCTGATTGGAGTTGTAGTCCAACAACATTTTGGGGCACAGGTTCCCTATCCTTGCTGTATACAGCATGGTTCACACAAACATTTCCAGCATGATCATAGCACCACATCTGTTTGCGCATTGGGGTTTGTCAATATGAACTGGCTCTAAGGCACTACACTGTGCAATCAATGGGACTTACTTTTCAATGAATTTATTTATTTATTTATTTTATTTAATTAAGCTTATATACCGCCCGACTAGCAACAGCTCTCTGGGCGGTGAACATTAAAAATACAATAAAAATAACACAAAACTGTACACAAAACTGTACAGTCTAAAATCAAAATATAATAATTTACAATTAACAGGAATTAAAATGCCTCAGAGAAGAGAAAGGTTTTAACCTGGCGCCGAAAAGATGATAGTGTCGGCGCCAGGCGCACCTCCTCGCGGAGACCATTCCATAGTTCGGGGGCCACCACTGAGAAGGCCCTAGATCTTGTCACCACTCTCCGGGCTTCCCTATGAGTTGGAACCCGGAGGAGGGCCTTCGTAGTAGACCGTAGTGTACGGGCCGGTTCATATCGGGAGAGGCGTTCCGACAGATATCGTGGTCCCGCGCCGTATAAGGCTTTATAGGTAAGTACCAACACTTTGAATCTGGCCCGGAAGCATATTGGAAGCCAGTGCAAACGGGCTAGCACAGGTGTTATATGCTCAGACCGCTTAGTTCTTGTTAGCAGTCTGGCTGCCGCATTTTGCACTAGCTGTAGCTTCCGAATCGTCTTCAAAGGTAGCCCTACGTAAAGCGCATTGCAGTAGTCCAGACGCGAGGTTACCATAGCATGTACCACTGATGAGAGGTCCTCCTTACTCAGATAGGGACGTAGCTGGGCTACCAACCGAAGTTGGTAGAACGCATTCCGGGCCACCAAGGCTACATGAGCCTCAAGTGTGAGGGAAGAGTCTAAGATGACTCCCAGACTACGCACCTGTTCCTTTAGGGGGAGTGTAACCCCATCCAGGACAGGGTATATATCCACCATCCGATCAGAGAAACCATCCACCAACAGCATCTCGGTCTTGTCAGGATTGAGTCTCAGTTTGTTAGTTCTCATCCAGTCCATTGTCGCAGCCAGGCAACGGTTCAGCACGTCGACTGCCTCACCTGAAGAAGATGTAAAGGAGAAGTAGAGCTGCGTGTCATCAGCATACTGATGACAACACACTCCAAAACTCCTGATGACCGCCCCCAGCGGCTTCATATAAATGTTAAAAAGCATGGGAGACAGAACCGAACCCTGCGGGACCCCACATTGGAGAACCCACGGTGTTGAGCAATGTTCCCCAAGCACTATCTTCTGGAGACGACCCGCTAAGTAGGAGCGGAACCACTGCCAAGCAGTGCCTCCAACTCCCAATTCCGCAAGCCTCTCCAGAAGGATACCATGGTCAATGGTATCAAAAGCCGCTGAGAGGTCAAGGAGAATCAACAGAGTTACACTCCCTCTGTCTCTCTCCCGACATAGGTCATCAAACAGGGCGACCAAGGCAGTCTCAGTGCCAAAACCAGGCCTGAACCCCGATTGAAATGGATCTAGATAATCGGTTTCATCCAATAGCGCCTGGAGCTGGTCAGCAACCACACGTTCCAGGATCTTGCCCAGGAACGGAACATTGGCTACTGGTCTGTAGCTGCTGACATCCTCTGGGTCCAAGGAAGTTTTTTTCAGGAGTGGTCTCACTGCCGCCTCTTTCAGACAGCCAGGGACCACTCCCTCTCGTAAAGAGGCATTAATCACTTCCTTGGCCCAGCCAACTGTTCCTTCCTTGCTAGTTTTAATTAGCCAAGAGGGGCAAGGATCCAGTACCGAAGTGGTCGCACGAACCTGTCCAAGCACCTTGTCCACGTCCTCGAGCTGAACCAACTGAAACTCATCCAACAAAACATGACAAGACTGCTCTGGACACCTCAGTAGGATTAACTGCTATTAAATAGGAGTCTAAGTCCCGGCGAATGCATGAGATCTTATGCTGGAAGTGTTCAGCAAATTTATTACATCGAGCTACCGATGTATCTGCCGTATCTTGTAGGCCTGGATGAAGTAGGCCACGAACCACTTTAAAAAGCTCCCGTGGGCGTGAGAGAGATGACTGAATAGTGGCGGCGAAATGTTGTTTTTTTGCCGCCCTCACCGCTCCTACATAGAGCTTAGTAGAAGCACGAACCAGCTCATAATTGCATTCGTCGGGAGTTCGTCTCCATCTCCGCTCAAGCCGCCTCCTGTCTTGTTTCATCGCTCTCAGCTCCGGAGTATACCAAGGAGCTGTATGAGCTCTACATAGGAGAGGGCGCGCAGGAGCGATCGTGTCAACAGCCCGGGTCATCTCTGTATTCCACAGATCGACCAGGGCTTCGACAGGAGCGCCAGTCTTATCAGCCGGAAAAACCCCCAGAGCCTTTTGAAAACCTTCAGAATTCATTAGTCTCCGGGGGCGGACCAATTTAATAGGTCCCCCACCCTTGCAGAGGGAAAAGGCTACTGAAAGTCTAAACTTCAGCAAGCAATGATCTGTCCATGACAACGGGAGAGATGTAAAACTCCCCACATCCAGATCACTATCCCCATGTCCAGTAGCAAAGACCAGGTCAAGAGTATGCCCCGATGTATGTGTTGGGCCACTAACATATTGAGACAGCCCCATGGTTGTCATGGCGGCCATGAAGTCCTGAGCTGCCCCAGACAAAGTAGCCTCAGCATGAATGTTGAGATCTCCCAGTACTAATAGTCTGGGGGATCTCAACAGTATCTCCGAGACCACTTCCGTCAGCTCAGTTAGGGAAGCCATTGGGCAGCAAGGTGGGCGGTACACCAAAAGGATTCCCAGTCTGTCCCTCTGGCCCAGCACAAGGTGCAAACACTCCAGACCAGTGATTGCATGGACATGGTGCTTGGTGAGTGAGATGGAACTCTTATAGACCACAGCGACCCCCCCCTCCCCGACCCTCAGATCTACCATGATGCTGAACCAGATACCCCGGTGGGCAGAGCTGGGACAGACTAACTCCTCCCTGTTCGCCCACCCAGGTCTCGGTTATACATGCCAGATCGGCCACCTCGTCCACAATCAAATCATGGACGAGGGAGGTTTTATTATGTACCGATCTGGCATTAAAAAGCAGCAACTGGAGATCTGAGAGTTGGCTGATAGGACAACCAACAACCCTGCGGGTATGAGAAGGACCAGAACGCGGCACAGCCACTACATGTCTGGGCTGCGTTCTCCTTACCTGGCACGTCCCTCTCATATCACCATACCTCCCTCTACCCGTCACTACGGCAATTGGGGCCCCCTCAGGTCTCCCCTCTTGATGATAAAATACGTTTAGGAGGATCATGTGACTAAGAGTTCAGTGGTTTCCTGAGAAAAGGGCTATTTTTAATGCTTCCATTAGATATTCTTGCACAGTTACTCCTGCTGCATAAACAGAGACAGGGATTTACCAGTTAGAAATAACACAAAAAGTGTTAGACCTATTGCCAAAACACTTATGTGCATAAAAAGCTGCCACAAGTTAAATAAACTTGGTATTTGTCACACTTAGCTTCTAATACACATCATGTGAGGCTTGCATCCAAACACAACTGGTTTTGCAGTACTTTTCCAGCTCTTTCCAAAAATACTGTGGTATTTGGACTGTTTTTGGGAGCCTTCAGAAGCCACTTCCAGACTGGTGCTATTTTGTGGGTGGGATTCAACTGCATATCAGCAAATTCACATTGTACAATTAAAATGTATTTGGTGCTCTTGTCCAACAAACCTGCTCCCCCCACAACTATATTGCATTAAGGAAAGTGGCTGGGAACTGCACTAAAAAGTGTAGGATAACAATTGTTTGATGTGGCATTGTAAAACCTCACACACAAATCAGAATGAATGCTCAATAAGCAGCCAACATCATAGAACCTCCCTGAATGCTCAATAAACAGATCAACTGGAAGCAACCTGAAAGCATCTGTCAGGCATAACATTATACATGGTCTTGCACTAGATGCTACTGTATGACAATGGTGACAGGAGTCAGCACATGCAGTCCTGTACATGCTGGCATTTTCTGTTTATGGGACAGGACGAAAGAAAGAGAAAAGATGAAGGCAGCTTACAGCAGCAGTGGCTATGGGTGGCCATGGCAGTGATGATAGTCATGGACAGGATCCCAGAAAAGTGCAGAACACTTTACAAAAGAAAACATCCTTGCTTGTAAGTTTTCCCTAATCAGGCAATTAGCAGGCTAGGGGATTTACATAAGGAAAATAGACCTCCCTCAGCAATTAAATGCCACCATGCCTTTGGTAGCTTATTTTTAACCTGATGGCAGAATTCTAGTGTCTCATCTAGTTTGGCTGTTGGGCTGCAATCCTATACACACTTGCTTGAGAATGCAGTTCCGTGGAATTGAGTGAGACTTGCTCCGGAATAAATATACATAAGGATGAGGCTGTACCGGTGGCTCCAATGGAAGTTTATTGAGCCCATGGAGGACTGGGGCAGGGGGGGGGCGGATGGGCAGGGGGCTGCATATTGCCTGATAGATCACAAGAGATGCAGGCTTGCTTTAGGATGGATATGGATGTAAGGATTTTGGAGGGTAACTTCAATCCTGTTGTAGCCTTCACAGGCTGGAAAAAGCTCATTCAAAGGAAGGTGAATCCAAGGTCCCACAGAGCCAGAATACTTGCTTCTCTTCTCCCCTCCCACAATACATGGGCACAGTGTGTGAACATGATGAACCTGTGTTAATAAACAAGATTTGACTTGGACCTTCATCCAAAATGTTCAGCAAACAAAGTTTATCCTTGAAAGATATATCCTCAAAAGAGATTTCCATATTTTATTTTATTTTTGTTTATTTTTGCACTTCACTTTTTTTAAAGGCCAGCTATTATTATATTTGGGTGCCAGAAGCAGAAGTATCAGATGCGTATGAAAATATTATTTTTGTAAGAGATCAAGGAACCAGATAAGATTAAAACACACACGCTCACATGAAGAAATTCTGCAGTCCAGTTTTATAGTTTCAGGGGGATCACAGAGCTGAGAAGGCTTGAGTTTAATGGACTATAATAAGTAAGACAAATACAGTATGCATGCATCACAGCTAGGTCAGTAGAATGACTCTCTGATGGATATTTTAAAATCTGCATAGAATTATGGCACACCCATGTAAGCCACCTTCCCCCCCCCCCAGAACTTACCCCCTACCTGTTCAAGGCAATTTGGTCTTCGAAAGGTTTGAATATCCGTCAGTAAGAGGACAGTGAATTACTCCAGGTTTAATAAAAGGAAAGTGATGTGTACAGGCGGGCTCCACAATAGAACACTTTGTCAAAGTGTTCTTGTTTAACCTTCATTTTTCAAAACATAATAAGAGTCCTGCTGTATCAGGCCAAAGACCCATGATCCTGTTGCCACAGTGGCTAATCAGATGTCTATGGGAAGCCCACCAAGAGGATGCGAGCGCAAGAAGGCTCTCTCCACTTCTGACTCCCGGAAACTGTTTTTCAGAGGCAGTCTGCTTCTGATCACTGGAGACAGAACACAGCCATCACTGGGATGGGGGAAAAGTTCCAGTGTTCTGCATTTCATTCCGTTATGTTTCATGGCACCTCTAATATGACTCAGGAGGTAGCCACGCACTTGCCAGGGTTCTTGCATTTTGAAGGGCTGCCTGCTACATAAGCCTTTTTAGCAGCCCCTAGAGGGTTACAATTGAATCCAACAGGGATTTGTCGTATTAAATGTTCAGTGAGGCTGCATGTGTAAATATACTCACTTGGATGCAAATGACTGAACTCAGTGTGACTTAACTTCTGTCTTTAGGGCCAGAACATTGATATAAACTGGGATTTCACACACACACACAAATGTTGTTCAGATGTCTGAGGAGCTGTGGAAGTGTATATCAACTGAAAACCTGGGGCATGTAGTTCAAGGCCACCTCCTGGGCACCCTCCCCTGTGTTCTTATCACTATCAATAGAAACCAAATCTGAAGTGGCTTGTTAGTGCTTTGGTTAGAAGTGTAAATTGAAGGGCCCAATACTTAGCAGTACTCTTATCTCTGACCCAGAGGGAGGCAGAACCATTCAAGGCAGTATCAGAAAACCAATACCGGAGGGCAGAGACACCTTCACAATGAAGATCATGTGAAGCAGTTTTGCAACAGGCAAGGTTTGTTCAACCTTCCCAACCACAACATCTCTGTATTTTCCTGCAAATGTAAAACAAAAATATCCACATTTGCCCTCTTTGTCATGAGCAAGAATACAAGCCCCAATGATGCCAGGAAGAGAGGAAGAAGGAAGTGTTAAGATTGGCCCTGCCCTGATGTATCGCGGAACACACAATGATCCAATGGCCAAGACCTTCTGCTCTTTCTGATGTCATGTTAACTGAGCGTTCATCCTAATCCATTTGTATAAAATATATGCAGAGGTTATTGGACATGGTTGTTTACTGAACACTCATTCTGATTTGGTTGCTTTGAGAGTCTGTGCCATCATATCAAGTGATGAGTTCCCCACACTTTCCTTAATGCAAAAAGTCCCATTTTTCAAAAGTGGATTTGTTGGACAAGAGTGTTAAATCCACTTTTAACTGCACATCCTAAATTTGCCAGTATACCATTCAATCATACCTGCAAAATAGCAACAGTCTGGTTGCAACCTGGATGGCTGTTCCAAATACATCTTACAGTTTGATGACTTCTGCTGTCCTCCAGACTCCAGTATCTTTGTATTTTTGCCTTACTGTCAAAAAAATTATAAAAAAGCATCTCCCCACATGCCCCCTCTAAGGTGAAGGAGGACACAAATTCTACTGCATTATTTTACAGCAGTGGCTGGTGAGATTGTTCTCTGGTGGGAAGTGGACTGGCTGCCCTTCTCACCTTTGGGTTTGTGGGGTGGGGTGGCTTTGGGGGAAGGGGGAGGATGGCACAAAGTGAACTGTTGCCTAGCCGCGATAATGGACTGGATGAGAGCTAACAAACTGAAGCTCAGTCCTGACAAGACTGAGACGCTGTTGGTGGGTGCCTTCTCGACCCAGGTGGTGGATGTTCAACCTGTTCTGGATGGGGTTACACTCCCCCTGAAGGAACAGGTTCGTAGCTTGGGGGTCCTTTTCGATCCATTCCTGTCTCTTGAGGCTCAAGTGGCCTCGGTGGCACGGAATGCGTTCTACCATCTTCGGTTGGTAGCCCAGCTGTGCCCCTATCTGGATAATGTTGACCTCGCCTCAGTCGTCCATGCTCTGGTAACCTCGAGATTGGACTACTGCAATGCACTCTATGTGGGGCTGCCTTTGAAGACAATTCGGAAACTACAGCTAGTGCAAAACGCAGCAGCCAGACTGCTGACGAGGACCAGACGGTCCACACATATAACACCTATACTGGCGCGTTTGCACTGGCTACCTATTTGTTTCCGGGCCAGATTCAAAGTGCTAGTTTTGACTTATAAAGCCTTACACGGTGCGGGACCACAATACCTTGCGGAACGCCTCTCCCGCTATGAACCTACCCGCTCACTACGTTCAACATCTAAGGCCCTCCTCCGAGTCCCATCCCATAGGGAAGCTCAGAGGGCTGTTACTAGATCTAGGGCCTTTTCAGTAGTGCCCCCCGAATTGTGGAACAGTCTCCCTGATGAGGTGCGCCTGGCGCCTACTCTTCTATCTTTTCGGCGCCAGGTTAAAACCTTTTTATTCTCCCAGGCATTTTAATTGCTTAATGTTAAGTTAATTTTATATCAAGTTGTTAAACACTTAAGCTGTCTGTTTTAGGGATTTTATCTGATTTCTTTTTTACTGTATTGTATTTTGTTCCTTGCTGTGAACCGCCCAGAGAGCCATAGGCTAGGGGCGGTATAGAAATGGAATGAAATAAAACAAATAAATAAATAAATAAATCTGTGCCATATTTGAGGGAAGGGATTACAAATTTCTCCTGATCCAGACCATCTCAAGGGTCAAAATATGTCCACTGAAACAGTGGCATCACTAGGGTTGGTGTCACCCAGTGAGGGGCCTGACGGCTGCACCAACTGGCTGCCGGGACGCCCTGATCGGTGGCTCTGAGCTGGCGGCAGGCTGGCAAGGATGTTCCCCTGAGCCCTGCCCAGCCCCAGCCCACCGCGGGGAGTGGCTTGTCCTCCCACTCGCCCGGAGCCTGCCTTTGGCCCGCCATGTCGGGGCGCCGAGGGAGCCGGCGGGCAGCCATCTGCCAGGGGTGGAGCCTCCTCCTGACAGATCTCCTCCTTCACCTCCTGGGACCGCTTCCCTTCACACGTCCCTTGCTTCCTCTCTGGTCTGGGTTCCGGGTGCCTTTGCGCGGGTTTTGCACACTCCTGGGTTCTGCGCCAGCCAGATGGGAGCCCCTGCGGCAGCTCTGGGTGTCACCCCTCTCATGGTGTCACCCGGGTGCAGTCCGCACCTCCTGCACCCGCCTAGTGATGCCTCTGCACTGAAATACAGCACTGAAATATCTGCCCCCAATTTACCACCTCCAAACAGGGTGGTGAATTGAGGAAGCTGTGGCAGTCCACTCCGAGAACCACCCACTGCCACAGAGGGAAGGAAACTGTGTACCCATCCTATCATATCCTGAGTGCTAGTTTCCATGCCTCCTGCTATTATCCACCAATTCGTGTATGTACTGCCTTCAAGTCAATTATGACTTATGGCGACCCTACAAATAGGGTTTTCATGAGGCTGAAAGGCAGTGACTGGCCCAAGGTCACCCAGTGAGTTTCATGGCTATGCGGGGATTTGAACCCTGGTCTCCCAGGTCGTAGTCCAACACCTTAACCACTACACCACACCACCAATTCACCACATCATACATTTCTCTCTCTCTCTCTCTCTCTCTCTCCATCCTCTGGCTCCTTCCTTTCTGTATTCAAACATGCCACTTTTTCCCTCATTTTTTTTTTAAAGTCCCTTGATTCAACTCTCCCTCTGCAACTCTGGCTCAATGTTTCTCCTACACATTATCTCCTAACTCTACCTGGACTCAGTAACAGACAGATGAGAGTGAATAAACTGAAATTCAATCCAGATAAAATGAAGTTTCTTGGGTCTGTGAGCCAAGGAATCCAGGAGTGGTGGATTGACCTCTTTCAGAGGTTACATTCTCCTTGAAATACAAGGTTCACAACTTGGGAGGCTCCTGGATCCGGTCTTGCTCCTGGATGTTTATACAGCAGCTTTAGCTAGTGCATATTACCTGCCTTTCTGAATGACAAGGATCCACTGGTATATTGTATTGATTGCTGTAACATGATCGATGTGGGGTTGCCCTTAAAAGATGACTCAGAAACATGGTCTACCATGCTCAAATGCATCATACATATATCTAGCTCTTTTGTTCACTGGGTCCAAGGCAGCAAGCCTATTACACTGCATGAGATCCACTGACTTCCATTTAGGACGTTCTAGACCAGGAGTGGGGAACCTCTGCCCAGGAGCCAACTATGGTTCTCCAGGCCTTTCTATCTGGCACTTAGGATTCTCCCCAGGCCCCACACCTCACTGATCCTGCTCCATGCCCTCTTCAAGTGCTTTTGCCAGGTTGGAATGTGTTCTTGCACTGTGATAATGCCTCTTGCTTGGCTAGAGAGAGAGGTGTGTGTGTTTGTGTGCACGCACGCATGCAAATATATCAGGTGTGAGGAACCTTTGGTCCTCCAGATGTTGCTGAACTACTGCTCCCATCAGCTCCAGCAAACATGGCCAATAGCAAGGGGTGTTGGGAGTTGTAGTTCAGCAACATCTGGAGGACCAGAGGTTCCCCCACCTGGTATATGCCACCCTGGGCTCCTTTGGGAGGAAGGACAGGGTATAAATTTAGTAAATAAATAAACAGAAACCTGTAATGTAGCCTACTGTACAAAAGTAAGAGTTACAGTTAATACTCCACCCACATTTGCCTCTGGCTCCAATTACCACTGTGGTCTCTAGAAATCTACCCATAAAAAAATGAGGAACAGTGCCTTTTCAATGTGCTCCCATTTATGGCACTCCCTTCCAAGAGAAGCCTGCCAGGGATCCACATTTTTGTTCCTCTTAGAAGGGCACTAAAAATGGTTTTCTGAAATTCAGATCTTTAAAGATTTTTACCACTTTTACTTCTTTGATATACATTTTCCTACCAGTTATTGTGTGGTTTATGGTTGCTGTTTCATGGTTGGTAATAGCCAGAGCTTGGAAGTAACTCGTTATTTTTAACGAGTTACTTTTAATTCGTTACAATTTTAATTAACGAGTGGGTAATTCCATTACATTTGGCAAGTAACGGAACGAATAGTAATTTCCCTACTTTTCAGCTTCAACTTTAATGTTTCCACGTTAGGTTGGACGTTACTTGGGGGCGGGAACAAGGGGAAGTCAGCTCCTGGCTGTGATTGGTTAACACAAGACATGTGCCTCACACTGATTGGACCTCTGCGCAGACTGTCTCTTCCCTCGTGATCTGTGTTAGGAGGCACGAGGGAAGAGGTTGAATAGGCAGGGGGAGCCTGCTAGCGTCTGACTCTGAGAGGAAAAAATGGACGCCGGAGGAAAAAGCCAGGGCACGGACAACAACGGAGGAGAAGACTGCAGCAGAATGGCGAAGAGCTGTGGAGGTGAGTGACGATGATTTGTGTGTGTGTGTGTGTGCGCGCCCCGGTGTGTGTGTTTTCGGCTGGACTCTCTGGTTTTGGGGGGGGCTCTGGCTCTCTGGCTACCACCCCTTACTCTCTGGACTCTCCGCTTCAATTTTTAAAAAAAATTAAGTTTCTAGGTGGTCTAATTCCCGAGATATACACCAAAACGTAACCCCCCCTGCACAACTTTTTTTAAAACAGATTCATGCTCTAGCTACAACTCCCATCAGCCCAATCCAGTGGCCATGCTGGCTGGGGCTGATGGGAGTTGTAGTTTAAAGTAACTTTTCAAAGATCTGGCTGCAACCCTGCCCTTTCATGATTGTGAGTAAAGTGCAGACTTGTGTTTGTGTTGTAAATCTCTCTCCCTCCAACCCTATTTTTAAAGAAATTAGGCAGGGTTTATCACAGTTTTTATTATGTAGGAAACTAATACTCATTTTTTAAAAAAATGAATGAAGTTTATTTATTTATTTTTATTATTTTATTTATATCCCACCCTTCCTCCCAGTAGGAGCCCAGGGCAGCAAACAAAAGCACTAAAAACACTTTAAAAATCATAAAAACAGACTTTAAAATATATGAAAACAAAACATCTTTAAAAACATTTTTAAAAGCTTTAAAAACATTTTTTTTAAGAAAAAGTTTAAAAACATATTAAAAAGCAATTTCAACACAGACGCAGACTGGGATAAGCTCTCAACTTAAAGGACTTGTTAAAAGAACAAGTTCCTTATCACTTGAGGCTGCAGTTTTCCCTGGTTGAGTAAGCCCCATTGAATACATTGGGACTTGCTTCTGAGTAAACAAACATAGGATTGCACTATAAATATCTTTACAGGTTATATAAATAAACATATTTGATAGTCATGCTTATATAAATATTTTCATAGAATCATAGAATAGTAGAGTTGGAAGGGGCCTATAAGGCCATCAAGTCCAACCCCCTGCTCAGTGCAGGAATCCAAATCAAAGCATTCCCGACAGATGGCTGTCCAGCTGCCTCTTGAATGCCTCCAGTGTTGGAGATCCCACTACCTCTCTAGTAATTAGTTCCATTGTTGTATGGCTCTAACAGTTAGGAAGCTTTTCCTGATGTCCAGTCGAAATCTGGCTTCTTGCAACTTGAGCCCATTATTCTGTGTCCTGCACTCTGGGATCATCGAGAAGAGATCCCGGCCCTCCTCTGTGTGGCAACCTTTCAAGTACTTGAAGAGTGCTATCATATCTCCCCTCAGTCTTCTCTTCTCCAGGTTAAATATGCCCAGTTCCTTCAGTCTCTCCTCATAGGGCGTTGTTTCCAGTCCCCTGATTATCCTTGTTGCCCTCTTTTGAACCTGTTCCAGTTTGCCTGCATCCTTCTTGAAGTGCAGAGACCAGAACTGGACACAGCACTCAAGGTGAGGCCTAACCAGTGCTGAATAGAGGGGAACTAATACTTCACATGATTTGGAAACTATACTTCTGTTAATGCAGCCTGATATAGCATTTGCCTTTTTTGCAGCCACATCACACTGTTGGCTCATATTCAGCTTGTGATCAACAACAATTCCAAGATCCTTCTTGCATGTCGTACTGCTGAGCCAAGTATCCCCCATCTTATAACTGTGCATTTGGTTTCTTTTTCCTAAGTGTAGAACTTTTACTTCCACCCAGTTTTGTCATGCTGTGTCCCTATAAGTATCCAATTGCATACTATGGTTGTACAATACTTCCTTTACATTTTAAGTATGCCTTGGGGTAGTCATGGTTCTCCATTGTTTTCATCCTGAGGGGCAGATAGGCTGAGAAATGGTGAGTAGCCCATGGTCACCCACTACACTTTATAGCTTATTTTCATTTTGAAAAATTAATTAAAACAATTTACATGCAGGCAAAATTTATTAAGCGGATTCACACAATATGTGTAAAGCACATCCAACTCGCATTTAAAGCGCATGACTTCCCCTAAAGAATTCTGGGAAGTGTCATTTCCCCCTCACAGTTATAGTTCTCACCACTCTTAACAAACTGCAGTTCCCATGATTCTGTGGTGGGATTCATGTACTTCAAATGGGTGTTGAATGTGCTTTAAAGGAATGGTGTGGATCTGCCCTAGGTATGATGTTCATTCAAGAGTGAATTGAAAAGAACAATTTTAAAATATACTTCTTACTCTTACTCATTTTTCAGACCTCTTTCTGAAGTAAAGGGTCAAATCTGTAAAAACATTTGGAGCAGCCACATTAAAAGATAAGGGCAGGGTATTCCAGGCAGGGGGTTGCCAACCCTGCTTGGATATGGATGTCTTTGCAGAAGAACCCTAGTCAAGGTTTACCAACAGCACAGTCCAAACTATATCTACTTAGAAGTCAGTCCTGTTGAGTTCTATGGGGCTTAATCCCTTAGTAAGTGTGTTTAGAATTGCAGCCTTCAGGAGCCTCCATCTTTACTCCCCAAAGCTCCCATCTAACATCTCCACAACACTAGGCTCCTTTGTCTCTGCTGTGGCCTTCTGGTGACTGCCCTAGCCTAAAGGCACAACCCTTCTTGCTGAAAGCAAGTAGGCTAGATTAAATGTTCCCTACCCAGGCTCATATATATAAAATATAAACGGCATTTTGTCAAAAGTATTTTTGTCTACATTTTATACCTCATCCTTGGTTTTCCAAGCTTGGCATGGAATGCTTCTCATACAGAATTAATTTGAAATGCTGCATATTTATTATCATAATCATCATATTCAAAATAAAAAATATATGTACCGCCTTCAAGTTGATTCCAACTTATGGTGACCCTATGAATAGGGTTTTCATGAGGCTGAGAGGCAGTGACTGGCCCAAGGTCACTCAGTGAGCTTCATGGCTATGTGGGGATTTGAACCCTAGTCTCATTTTGTTCTCACAACAACCCTGTGAGATAGTAGGTTAGACTGGCCCAGGCAGGGTTATTTAGCGAGCAAAAATGATGCAAATAGGATCTCTTTTAATTGTGCTATCAACCTGCTTACTTTCACTCTGACTGGGGGATCTTGCAGCATGGGGAAGAGATGGGGGCACATCACAGCTGAAGTTCACCCATATAGGAGCATTATCTCTTGTTTATTACAGAGATGCCTGTTGCAGGTTTTGCTGCTGAGAGCAGCAGTCAGTTAGTGCGGCCACTTGAGTCACAGCTTGTTGATCCTGAGGAGGCAAAACTAGAAAGTGAGGTTCAGAAAGGAGGCCCTGTGCATGAGGAGGAGGAGGGCATGAAGCAGTGCCAGTTGCCCACAGCCACATCTGCAGAACAGCAAGTACCATGGTTTGGCTTTGAGAAAGCTTGTACATTTGTGAGCCAGAGTGGGAAAAATGTTGTTGTATGATGCAATTACTGCCTTCCAAGGATCAAAAATCTGAGATCAGCTGTTTCCTCCTCATCCAATGTGAAGAAACATTTTGAGGTAAGCCTTTGTCATGGTGGTCCTCAAAGAGTGTCCATTGTCTATTTATGTTTAAATTGTGAAGTTCCTCTTCCATTTTTTCTTGGATTCATGCTTTGTTCTTCTTCTTCCTCAGAGGGCACACCCTGAGAAGCTGAGAGCAATTGAAGAAGCAATAAAGGCAAGGAGACGTGGCCTTCCTGATCCAATGCATGACACCCCTCCTCCCAAAATGCTGAAGCAGCAGCAGACAACCCTTGAGAGGTGGGGATCTGGCAGGGAGCCTGTCACCCAGAGCAATCTCAACAGGAGAATCATTGGTTTCATTGTAGAGGAGACATTACCACTTCAGACTGTGGACAAACCATCATTCATTAATCTGGTTCGCATTGGACTCCCCAAAGATCTCACCATCATATGTGCCAAGACTCTGAGAGACAGAATTGAGAAGAGAGCATGCCACATGAGAGAAACTCTTGCAAACCGAATGGGTGCTGTGGCATATATAGCAACCACTGCAGATTGTTGGACCAATGGCAAGAAGAGTTCCTTTGGGGTAACAGCCAACTGGATCAACCCAACTACCCTGAAACGTGAGGTCGGGGCCTTGGCTTGTAAGCGTCTGAAGGGGCGCCATACATACGATGTCCTTTCAAAAGCACTGCATGATGTACATGTGCAGTACAGGATCCACAACAAAGTTATGTGCACTACTACAGACAATGGCTCCAACTTTGTGAAAGCGTTCAGAGTTTTCATGGCCAAAGAACCAGTGGAAGCTGCAGGCACCAGTGACGATGATGGTGATAACCAGGAGGAGGAGGAGGCTGAGGTGGAGTTTGTGCCTATCTGTGAGATCCTGGACACAGGACCTGAGGCAGAGGAAGAAGCTGCAGACTCAGGAGAGGATTTTGTTTTACCACCACACCAGAGATGTGCTAGCCACACCCTCAACCTTGTGGCAACATGAGACATAGAGGCCATGCTTTCTGACTCCTCCAAAAGTAGTCTTCTTGGTCCTTTCAAGAAACAGTTTCATTCCTTGATGGGAAAGTGCAGCAAGTTGTGGTCCAAGCAGAACCAGTCAGACCAGATTGCTGAGTATATCCATGCGCAATGTGGTGTGTATCTGAAGGTACCGAATAAGACCAGGTGGAATTCCACCTTTGATGCGTTGAAGCAACTACATGAGCTCCTGTCAACTGTGCCACTAAAAATGCATGCCATAATGGACCGCTGCTCCTTGTCCAGGATCACAGCTGCTGAGATTGAAGTGGTACAAGAATACACGAGATTATGCAGCCACTAGCCCAGTCCCTAGATATCCTGCAATGGGAGAACGGCATGTTCATGGGGTATTTGCTACCAACGCTCTGCAATCTGGACCGCAAGTTAGAAGGACTGGAAAACAAACCTGAGAGGTACACATACTGTTTTCAGCTGCTGAGAGGTGTGTGCGAAGCCCTAAGAAAGCGGTTTGCAGCTATCTGGGAGGACAAGAGGCTTCTTCTGGCAGCCTGCCTACACCCTCGCTTCAAACTAGATTGGCTGGAATCGTGTCAGGTCACCACCCATACCAACAAGTAAGAACATTAGGGAAGCCCTTTGGGTGGATTACTCCAAGGGAAATGTTGTCTCAAGGGAGGCATCAGAGGGCTTAAGGTGGTAGGCAGGGGCTGGTGCTTTTCTTCCTGGGGCTCCTCATCACAACCTTGGGTTGCTGCAGGTAATCCTTAAGGGTCTGCTGTGCTGCCCCATGAGTGTGGTGACTTGGTCACCTTCCTACCTTCCATGTCATCATCCACAGGCTCAGGCTGGACCCTGAACCAGGGGACATGACAAGCATTAGGAAATGAAGAGCAGATGATGGTTTCCTAACATATATATGTTAACATATCCTCTCTCTTTCTTAGATACACAATGGAAGCCTTGCTGAAAGCCGAAATAAAGATGGGTGTACTTAATGAGGACAGTGATCAGTCTTCAGATAAAGACCAGGAAGGAGATGACTTAGAAGATGACTTCTTTAACTTTCTGCCCCAGGGCAAGAAGTCAGCAGTGGACACTGCTGAGGAGGAACTGGTGAGGTACCTGAGGTCTCCCAGCAGGGAAGTGTCATCACTCCATGGCTTTCCACGTGTGCTGCGGTGTTTTTTGCAGCACAACACAGGCATGCCTTCAAGTGCCGCAGTAGAACGCCTGTTCAGTACTGGTGGCAACGTAATGACTGTAAAAAGACATTCCTTGTCTGACATGCTCTTTGAGCATCTTGTTCTTTTGAGACATAACAGAAACATATTATAAAAGCATTTCAAGTGTAAAATTTGATTTCAAGAGTTGGGGTATCTTCATTGCTTGGGGGGATGTGAGATTCTGTTATGCCATTATGTTAATCTTATGGATAAATTTTTTTATTCTACTACCCCGTCTGTGTGTGTGTGTTTATTTTTAATATTGTTTTAGGCTTCTTAGATGTGCAGCAGCCAAAGCCAGCACCTTGTAGGAGTTTTTTTAAAAAAGTAACTGAAATGTAATTGTAGTGATTACTTTTGAGAAAAAGTAAAGTAATCAGTTACTTTCAGAGCAATTGTAATTGTAACAGTAATTACTACTTTTTTTGGGCCAAGTAATTGTAACTGTAATTTATTACTTTTTAAAAGTAATCTTCCAAGCTCTGGTAATAGCCTGTTTTAGGTGTTCACCACAGTACATGCAAAGGGGCCTGCAGGAATGTGCAAGGCTAGCTGCACCCTCTTGATGGTGCTGCACGTGCAAGTAGCGCTCCTGAGTTGACACACAATTGACAGTCTCAAATAGGGGTGAGGAAGAAGTTTGTTCAGTTCACATTTTAATGCAAACTTTCCTAAACTGGCCTTTCCTAACCAATATGCAAAGTGAAACACAGCTAGCGTTTCAAATTCACACTTCAAATTTTGTGCTCCAAAAAAGAAGCAGCAGCACACAAGAAGTGTAAATGAGGGGAAGGTGCATACACAGACACATTTAACTGGTGAAAATAATGTACAGAAATGCATTATATTAGGAGAAATAGTTTGCAAATTGCAATTTTGTAGACTAGCCAAAAATTGTGTACAAAAATGTGCATGAATTTTCATGGTGAACTTTTATTTTTTTTAAAATCACAAATTAATGTGGAAATGGAGAGAAATGAAATGAAGATGAAAAACAAAAAATTGAGAAAAACCAAAACGGGCAGATCCACCTATCCATAGTCTGATGGAAGCCACGTTCACTGTGTGAATGGTTTTCAACACAGGGATGAGAACCTTGATTGGCCAGCTATTGGTTTCATTGTTTTAATTTTATTATACTCTACTTTGGGAACAGCAAAGTTACATTCAAATATAAATATAAATGTAAATAATTATTTTTTTTTAAATCCCTGTGTGAAATGGCTTTTTCTAACTTCAGGCATATGTCTTTATGTATCACTATGATATCTCAACCCTTGTTGGGAGAAATTCAGTAAGTCTAAAAAAAAGTCTGGGGGAAGGGAAGGAAGAAATAGCTAAAATCAGTAAAGAGAAATGAAATTTTGAGTTATGGGCTAGAAGCACAAGGCATAATCCCTCGTTCTCTTTCTTCTATTCCCTTTCCACTTTGGCACATAGGATGGTCAAGAAGTGCTCTGAAACGGCAAATTTAGACTCCACGCTTCCAGCAGGCAATTCATATTAATGAAAAACAGAGAAGAGGTCCTTTTATTTCATTTCATTTTATTTCATTTATTATTCCATTTATATCCCACCATTTCTCCAAGGAGCTCAGGGTGGCTTATATGATTTTCCACCTTTCCCATTAATTCTCACAACCCTCTGAGGTAGGTTAGGCTGAGAGACAGTGACTGGCCCAAGATCACCCAGTGAGCATCCTGGCTGAGTGGGGAGGTGAATCCAGGTCTCCTAGGTCTTAGTCCAGCACTTTAACCACTACACTGCACTGGGTCTCTTAAAATTAATAATATTAAGTTTATTAATTATTGTTTCGTTTTCCATTTTTATATGCAGCCCAATAGCAGAAATCTTTTGCACGGTTGACAAATAAAACCAGAAACATCAAATAATTAAAAAACACCCTGAAAATAAAATCTAAAATGGATTACAATCACCAGCAGGCAAGAACGTTTGCTCCCAGTGGAGGCTGCAGAGATTTGTGTGCCGGTCTCCAGTGGAACTCACTCCCCAGCTTGCCTCTGGCTTCATCCCTGTGACCTTTGTAATACTAACAGTGCTTATCAGAAGGATTTACACCTCGTTGTCTAGATACTTGACAAGTTCATAATCAAAGTCTGCCTACCAGTTGTTGGTCTGCCTCCCAGAATCCTCATATATCTCTAAACTGCTCCAAATAATCCACTCATGCAGGAATTGTTATTGCTATATGGCCTTGGGAGGCTAACAGTTTAAATAGTGGGATGAGGGGAGAGAAAGGGAGAAAGAAAAACGGAGAGGTATTCCTTTTGTTACCTGTAAGTGTTGCTTGGGCTAACAACTATTTGAGAGTTACTCTGTGTAACAAACAAACAAAAAAAATGGGGGGGAGGTGTTCTCTTTCCAGAACCTTGAAGGGTATATCAAAAGATCCTGTGGGTAAACATATTCTTTCATCAAACAGGCTTTGCATGTTTTTGAATTAGCACACAAACCTGCAAAATCTGCTTGACCAGAGACCTTAATACAACCCTGCCTAAACTTGAACCTTTCCATATTGTTGGACTACAAATCCCACCACCCCTGCTCATTGGCACTGGTGATGAGGTGGGTGGTAGTCTAACAACACGTGGGGATTAAAGGTTCGGGAAGGATGATTAGTAAGGCAGAAAAAGTGAGAGTGTGCGCCAATAGTTTTATCATCACCAATATGCTTATGGCAGCATAACTATCTTTCCCAGCATCCTAATTCATAATGACAACATGCGTACTCCAGGAAACAGAGCGCCTCAGGAATTGGTAGCCTCTTTTTCACTGGTATTTAAGCAGAGGCTGAGCAGCCATCTTTCAGAGATGCAGGAATAAGTAGTTGCATCCTGCATAGGAGATCCTGTGAATGACGTCAGTAATAATGACATGGAACTCCCACTTTACGGAACTTACACACTGTTAAGGTCTGTCTGGCTTGATGGCCTTTCCTGTGGCTTTTTCAGAGGGCAGTCTTTGGAAATATGTTTCACATTTTCTGCATTTAGAGATCTGCTGCTGGCTGCTTCTGCATGTATCGGTGTGTTTTCTT